>NC_064925.1:108779232-109093791 GCF_023897955.1 Schistocerca gregaria
GCTAGGCCACAGCGGCCGGCTACGTAATAGTATGATGTACCATAGCAGCACATCAAAAGTGTTTCAATTGATCTGATTCTGCATTATTTCTCTTCCCCATCTCCTTGACATTAATGCTAACAAGTTTGGTCCACACACGGTAACTAGATTTCGTGTTATAACGTGCTAAATAGAGGAAGTTTAATTATAACCACCCAGTAGCGTAGAAAACAGAAACTGCCGCACTATTATTGCGTATAAGCGATCCCGATAAGAGGCTATTCAGCCCAACGGAGAAGGTCAACCGAGCGTTGCTGATGTCAGTGGATTGCGACTCCGCAGCAGTGGAAACTACGACAGCCGGATCGCCGCCCGACCTCTCCGACGTAACAGCATTTCATGCAGACACGCTGCCCATCGCACAAAGTCGCTTCCAACTTTCCGACGCGGGGATACAACGATAAAATCTTGTTCTGTAAATCACACTCGTAGAAGTAGAAAGTGCATTGGCCCCCTTCTTGCAGCGGTGTACCGTAGGTCTCTAGAAGAGCGTAGCGTTCCAAAGGATTGGAAAAGGGCACAGGTCATCCCCGTTTTCAAGAAGGGACGTCGAACAGATGTGCAGAACTATCGACCTATATCTCTAACGTCGATCCGCGAGGCGTTAGATACAGTTTCCCACAGTCGTTTAATGAACAAAGTAAGAGCATATGGACTATCAGACCAATTGTGTGATTGGATTGAAGAGTTCCTACATAACAGAACGCAGCATGTCATTCTCAATAGAGAGAAGTCTTTCGAAGTAAGAGTGGTTTCAGGTGTGCCGCAGGGGATGTCGTAGGACCGTTGCTATTCACAATATACATAAATGACCTTGTGGATAACATCGGAAGTTCACGGAGGCTTTTTTCGGATGATGCTGTGGTATATCGAGAGGTTGTAACAATGGATAATTGTACTGAAATGCAGGAGGATCCGCAATTAATTGACGCACGGTGCAGGCAATGGCAACTGAATCTCGATGTAGACAAGGGGGTGCTGTGAATACATAGAAAGAAAAATCGTTTATCATTTAGCTACAATATAGCAGGTCAGCAAATGGAAGCAGTTAATTCCATAAATTAACTGGGAGTAGGCATTAGGAGTGATTTAAAATGGAATGATCATATAAAGTTGATCGTCGGTAAAGCAGATGCCAGACTGAGATTTATTGGAAGAATCCCAAGGAAACGCAATCCGAAAAAAGGAAGTACGTTACAGTACGCTTGTTCGCCCACTGCTCGAATACTGCTCAGCAGTGTGGGATCCGCACCAGATAGGGTTGATAGAAGAGATAGAGAAGATCCAACGGATAGCAGCGCGCTTCGTTACAGGATCATTTAGTAATCGCGAAACCGTTACGGAGATGATAGATAAACTCCAGTGGAAGTCTCTGCAAGAGAGACGCTCACTAGCTCGGTACGGGCTTTTGTTGAAGTTTCGAGAACATACCTTCACCAAGGAGTCAAGTAATATATTGTTCCCTCCCATGTATATCTCGCGAAGAGACCATGAGAATAAAATCAGAGAGATTAGAGCCCACACACAGGCATACCGACAATCTTTCTTTCCACAAACAATACTAGACTGGAATAGAAGGGAGAACCGATAGAGGTACTGAAGGTACCCTCCGCCAGGTACCGTCAGGTGACTTGCGGAGTATGGATGTAGATGTATATGTAGATGTAAAAGACAATTAAATCGAAACATAAACTTCTAGTTGAACAGACTGAGAAGAGCTGAAAGACGATGGACGAAACGTAATAAACTTCACGACTACAATATATATATATATATAAATTAAATTCCCACGAACTCTTTCAAACCATAGAGAAACTCAATGAAATAGTTGATTTTTGTTATTTTGCAAGTTGGAAATTAAAATTAATCTTTGCTTTTTGCAAACTGAGATGAAGTCAGTAATATTTTTCACTCTACATAAATAACTTGGAATTGAAAAGTATTGAAAAAACGGGAGTCTGGAGGATCATACTGAGGATTTATGGTCCGTTTTCCTCAGTCCCTCACCCAAATGGGTGAAAAAACCAAAATATGTATCCCGGCTATAATTAAAATGATTACAGACTTTCTGAGTGAGCCATTAAACACTGATATCTGTTGCGCCAAAAATCATATTTCGTTAACTTGTAGAAAGGTACAGAGAAAAGAAACTCTTCATGAGGAAGTCAAGTAACTACGCTTCACTTCCAGTTCGCTAATTTTTAGATTTCAAGAGAGCTGTGATATAAAAAAATTTCCTCTTTTATTATTATTATTATATATAAGATGAATCCATAATCTTGTAAGAAACTCTAACGTCACAAAATGCACATGTGATATCAAGGATTGGAGGACAAATGTCAAATGGCTCTGAGCGCTATGGGACTTAACTTCTGAGGTCATCAGTCCCCTAGAACTTAGAGCTACTTAAACCTAACTAACGTAAGGACATCACACACATCCATGTCCGAGGCACGATTCGAACCTGCGACCGTAGCTGTGGCGCGGTTCCAGACTATAGCGTCTAGAACCGCTCGGCCACTCCGACCGGCAACAAATGCCAATTACCATCCATAGGAACTTTGCATAAGGCATAATAAGCAACCTCTGTATAGCATTAATGTATTTGAGTAACGAACGATGTATTAGGAAGCTGAGGTTTCCTCATATGGCTGCTCACTCACGTTTCAAATCAAGATGTATTAGTAGATACTTGTTGTTATCTCTGTGTCATATCTGATTTATCGAATAATAATCATTTTATCCATTATTATTGATGTGAGCAACCATCGTAGAAACTTTCGCCATTACCATATTAATTCTATTTATTGATTTAAAGTGCTTCAGGTAGATATATCAGGAAATTGTGCAAACAAAATGGATTCAAATGGCTCTGAGCACTATGGGACTTAACTTCTGAGGTCATCAGTCCCCTAGAACTCATAACTACTTAAATCTAAGTAACATCAACACACATCCATGCCCGGGGCAGGAGCCTGCAACCGTAGATTGTGGAATCATTGCTTGAACGCACAACCGCCGATTAATTATCGCATCATGTCATTTAAGCATTATATACTCCAAAAGCCGAACCAGCAGATTTGTTTCCACGAAGTCTGAATTAATATTTACGTGGAAGTCAGTATACTAGCTTTACGGTCAACGAGGCTTAAAACAATGATAATGTTGGATAGTCACGCGGGCCAGATACATCAAACATGATGTCTGATGGCACAAGTGTTTGAATGACGGTGATTCATTGCAAAAGAATATTTGATTCCATCCTGATTTGTGCCACATTATTGAACACAACGTGGCATGGTATTTGTAGCATGTCTTCGCGGAGGTAAACCTTTATTCGTGCATTTCATATTTTTAGTAGTATTTATATGTTTGTTTCACTTTTATCTGCCAAAAAGCAAAAATACGTTACAAAGTTTCAGGTCATATCCAAGGCTTGAACGTTGCAAAGAACACAGAAATATGCGCAACAGCGTTACAGCAAAATTAGGGACGCTCTTTCCATTTTATGTAGCAATACGAGCCCTGCGATTCTGTTGAATAATCTCCGTGGGTAGTGTGCAGGAAACAAAAGTAAATAAATAAATGATCGGAAATTGGTTTTTTTGTCTCACCTGACGAACAGAGTGAATATGTTTCAACAGAGGTCAACCTTCATGCTGCGTTGAACTACACGAGACCCCGTATTACGTAACAAACCCTTACACTTTTAATCTAAAACCCATTACAATAAACACAACGACATAAACGTTAATGCTAATCTCCTCTGAAATTATAGGAAATGACAGTATCAGCATTACCACGATCATGAATGTTGCGGGTAGTTTACTATCAGTCTTGGACGGCACATTTAGAATTTCTCATGTCAGAGGGACACAAACCAATCACTAGAAAAGAGTCGCAGTTCGACTTATTCCCAAAAACGGAACCCCCAGCCAAGTTGTGATTACTGGCTTGTTTAATACCAAGCCGTGGAATATACTGTTCACAAGCAAATGACGGAATACCTAGGCAAACTCAGTTTACAAGTTTAGCTCTAGTTTATGTAAACACTAAAGAATATACATAACATTAATCAACATAAATGATGACTTGAAACACGCCAGAAATAACAGTAAGGTTGCAATATTGACACTACTATTTACGAAAGCGTTTTATGCATCATCTTTGACAGCGGAAATGTCCAGATAGTGCGCTGTACTTAGTTATTTGTGTTGCGCAGCAGATCCCCAGGGGTGTATAAAATGTTTTGAAATGACTATTGGCACAGGTGACAGAGAATCAGATCCAGCTCATACCGTGTATTTCATTCAGTATCTGGTGCACGCAAAGAGTGGCCATGTTACAGGAGGTAAGGTGCCTCTCGTAGTACAGTTGCAGACCGAGATTAGCTATAGGAGCAAACGGCGCATTACGACATCACCCTATACGTTATTCTGTGAGCCTTGCAATACGGAGCCGCAACATGTAAGGTCGGAGCTCGCCCGCATCAAGCATTCCTAGCACTGACGGAAAGAGCAAAGGCATGCAAAATTGACAATAGCAGAGAAACCAATGTGGGGAGAAGTCCACTGACACCTTCGGATAATGAGAGAAAATGTTCGCATCACCGACCACGATGATGTTACATCCAGCTTACATACCCTTGTTTCAGAAACATAGTATCAGTGTACGGTCACCCCATCCGCATCTAACCACGACCAGCACCACATCGTAACACTACCTACTCTGTACGTCACATGGTAGGACCGTTTCTTCATTCACTCAAAAAACCCAAACCCTTTCATCCGATTGTCACATGGTGCAACATGGTTCATCGTCTCAAATCACTAGTCTCCATTCATTTACCATCCTGTGGCGTCGCTCTTTACTCCGCCTCCTCAAGCACTGCATACCGCTGACCACAGAAATTCGTGGTTTATGACGAGTTGCTCGACAATTTGCGGCGGCGCGGTTCCTTTTCGTCCCTTTATCTGCACCTACCCGTGAACTCGTCGCAGCACATCTCCGGTAGGAACCCCGAGCACAAACCTACCGTACTGCGACTCGCACCAGGCTATATATAACGTAACTGTTCTAAAACTCGGGAAAAGGTTTTAATTTTGAATGAAAGGTGGAAATACTGGCAAAAAGTCGGTATATTCTGAAGTTGAGAATTACAGATTCATTGCCAAGCCCGTGCTAATCCTAACACAATCACGTACGAACCCTTCCATTCACGTTAACATGTTTATGGTGACGTATTTCTCGAAATCTGAACAGCTACTAAACACGGATTGTTCGTAAATGAAAATGCTGATCACACTATTAAGTTTATCGGTGTCTAATGCACTCAAGTTTTTGGTCACCTATCTGCTCAATATTCCACGGGGAATTACTGTCTTTTCTCATACACAAAATTACTTTAAAAATCCGTACTTTCTAAAAAAAACACACACACACACACCGGAATATATATGCCTTCACTTTAAAGCACTTTTGAGGTATATAGCACAACTAAAACCGGGAAACTATAACTTCCTTCGGAGCTCATACTACACACTACCCTACCATTTAATTTATTACGTTATTAACGTAATACGTATTTATTACGTTATTAACTATTTTCATTTGCACTCGAACTAGCTTTCCTTTTACCATAAACTTACTTAACATATTATGATACAAAGTTCCCCGTCGTCTGCATTCACACTGTCTTAAAACTTTCTCACATTACAGCGTTCATTAATAGAACAATGATCTGCATAATCACTTTAGACCACATTCACGCATCATTCAGACCTTCTAAAAGCATATACAAAACTGTAAAAACATAAACAAAACAGCATTCAAGAAATAAACAGAACAATTCACAAAAACATTCTCTTGATCTGCTTCTTGACTGTCTCTGTTCGCTACTGTACTCTGGTGGATGGAAATTAGAACTACGTACTCGACTGAACCCGCTTCAGACCATCTGTCACTGTGCATGCATGAGTCATTCTCCTGGCACACAGGCTTTAGACAGGAGCGATATAAGGCCCCAAGCCTCACATTGTACCACATTCTTTTTAGCTCTCTACACGCAGTCATTTTGGTAGCTGGACTGTTGGTAGCAGTTTGAAACTCGCGAGCGATTCCTTCCACTAATTTTATGCGATTTTTTTTTGAACAGCTCCCCACAATGCTCGTCGGTCCCTGTTGGTTAGTACACGAGGTCTGCCTAGTTTTTGGTTAACTTTGGTTGTTCCTTGGCGTTTCCTTCTCAAAAAAAAAATAATTATTCAAATGGCTCTAGACTTAGAACTACTGAAACCTAACTAACCTAAGGACATCACACACATCCAAGCCCGAGGCAGGATTCGAACCTGCGAGCGTAGCAGCAGCGCGGTTCCGGACTGAAGCGCCTAGAATCGGTCGGCCACAGCGGCCGGCTGTTTCCATCTCACAGTCAAATAACCAATAGTGAACTTGGGTTGCTTTATGAGTATTGTAACGTCACTGATGAAGTTGTTACGTGACATCCATTGAAGAGTCCTTGTTCGAAGTTTTGAGCTCTCTGATTCTCCACTAAAGACAAAAATCGCCGCTCACCCTTTTATACTGACAGCTCCGTTACTCGTGACATATAGGCATCAATTCTGAATTACACAGGGGTTTTCTGAGAGTTTTGATCAGATAACGTGTAAGATCCATGGAAGTGTGGACGCACACACAGATGAATCTCTTGTATTCGCGGTTTCAACAATTTGCTATTTATTGATTTAACTGGTGAATTGTTAGTAAGATTTTTTTGTCACTACGTGGTAATAAATTTTAATGAAATGTTGGCGCATGTCCACTGAACCACAGTGTCATAAATAAAGCACACTTGTGTTAAGACCCAATCAATACTTTCACTGCGAGATAACAACGGTGAAGTCACCGATGACAGCGCCACTAAAGCAGAGTTATTAAACACTGTTTTCCGAAACACCTTCACCAAAGAACACTAAGTAAATGTTCCTGAATTCCAATCAAGAACAACTGCCAGGATGAGAAACATAGAAGTAGATATCCTCGGTGTAGCAAAGCAGCTTAAATCACTCACTTCCTTTCAAAGTATCCTATTATAATAGCTCCACATTTACCAGTTATATACAATCACTCGCTCATAGAAAGACACGTACGTAACAGGAAAATTGCTCAAGTCATAACAATACCCAAAAAGGGAAATAGAAGTAATCCGCTGAATTACAGTCCCATATCACCAATGTCGACTTGCAGTAGGGTTTTCGAACATATACTGTATTCGAACATTATAAATTACCTTGAACAAAAGGATTTATTGACACATAGTCAGCACGGATTCAGAAAATATTGTTCTTGTGAAACACAACTAGCTGTTTATACTCATGAGGTAATGAGTGCTATCGACAGGGGATGTCAAATTGATTCCATACTTTTTGATTTCCAGAAGGCTTTCGACACCGTCCCTCACAAGCATCTTTTAACCAAATTGCGTGCCTATGGAATATCGCCTCAGTTGTGCGACTGGCTTTGTGATTTCCTGTCAGAAAGGTCACATTTCGTAGTAATAGTCGAAGAGCAAAACAAAAGTAGTATCCGGCTTCCCCACGAATGTGTCATAGGTCCTCTATTGTTGCTGATCTATATTAACGACTTAGGAGACAATCTGAGTAGCCGTCTTAGGTTCTTTGCAGATGATGCTGTCATTTACCGCCTTGTAGAGTCATCATATGACCAAAACGAATTCTAAAATGATTCAGATAAAATATCTGTATGGTGCGAAAAGTGGCAATTGACTCTGAATAAAGAAAAGTGTGAAGGTATTCACAAGAGTACTAAAAGAAATCGGATAAACTTCGATTACGCTATAAGTTACACAAATCTGAAGGCTGTAAATTCAGCTACGTACTTAGGGATTACAATTATAAATAACTTAAATTGGAACGATCACATAGATAATGTTGTGGGTAGAGCAAACTAAAGACTGCGTTTCATTGGCAGAACACTTAGAAGGTGCAACACGTCTACTAAAGAGGCTTCTTACACCACGCTTGTCCGTCCTATCCTGGAGTATTGCTGTGCGGTGTGCGATCCGTATCAGGTGAGACTGACGGATGACATCGAAGTTGGACATTTGACATCGACATTGGAGTGTAAATCGTTAAAAGAAAGGCGTTTTTCGTTGGACGGGATCGTCTCATGAAATTTCAATCACCAATTTTCTGCTCCGATTCCGAAAACATTCTGTTGGCACCCACCTACATAGGGAGAAATTATCGTCATGATAAAATGAGAGAAGTCAGGGCTGGAACAGAAGAATTTAAGCGCTCGTTTTTCCCTCGCTCCGTTCGAAAGTGGAACAGTAGAGAGATAGCTTGAAGCTGGTTCATTGAACCCTCTGCCAGGCACTTTATTGTGAATAGCAGAGTAATCACTTAGATGTAGATAGACGAGACGAAAGCGTCATTATAACTTGTTAATTTCTTTAGTTGATAACATGTGATTAGTGACGTTGAGTTGTTGCTCTGACGTGGACATGAGAAGCTGTAGAACATATTTCATCCTTTTCTGGTAGTAAATCATAGTGGCAAGCTTGTTATTCACTTTTTATTTTTATCATATTCGAGAGACACTAGCTCACTTGCAACAGGAACTTAGTTACAGTGTAATAATAAGCTGTGGGGCAATGTGAGTATGTATCGGAGGTGCAAAGGCAATAAAGATGCTCGTGCTATGAAGGGCAATAGATACGTATCCATTAAGGAGCCTTACGGTTTCTGATTCCTGCCTCAAGGTTTACTGCATCAAAAATGTAGCGTCATTGTATTATAGGCTTATTTTTCCGTTTCCGTACCGAGTGGATTGTCCAAGAAACTAATCAGACTCTCCAGAAATGATATTGAAATCTCAAAACTGTAGGTGTCAAATTCATCCACTGAAAATTGGATACCATGTTTATATTAACTAAGCAGCAGAAGCGTATATATCAGCATACTATCAAATATTACTGTTCCTTAGAAAACGCTCGGTATTTATTTTTATTTATTTACTAGTATAACTTGACAACTTTAGGGTATGAGACTGTTTCTTACAGCTGATCAGGCATATTACAAATTTCAAATTACATTTATTATCATTAGTGTACTGTAAGTTGCATCTATTTGAGAAATTTATATTTAGCAATTACAATGGCGAGGATAAAAACACATAGTTTCGATTCATTCATTGTAATTACGACAATAAATACGATCTAGCGAAAGGTATGTTTAAATGTTAAACGCTAGCAGCAATGGACAAGAGTTGAAAAGAATGGGAACGAGGAACGTGGTAACATATAATTACAACAGATAAGGGGAAAGAAAGTGACTCTCTAAGACAGAAAGAGGGGCAGAGGAGTCGTTTTGAGAAGATAGGAGCATTGGCTTAACTTTTTTACGAAGGGAAAAGTTGGCCATGTATGTTCATTTTTCGGGAACCTTTATGAGGGTGACAGAAGGACGTGCCCCAGCTTCTTGAAAGCAACGGTGATGAGCCCACTGCTTCATCAAGACAGGCAGCCCAGCAGCTTAGTGTGTCACGACGGTCTCTCCAGAGAATAATGAAAAAGAAACTTAACCTTTTGCTTTAGCTATGCCAACCTGTGAGTAGCAGGGATGTGGAGCGGCGAAATTCTTTTGGAAATGAGATGACTGAGACCATTAAAAAAGGAACAGTCGATGAGAATCAGATTTGGTTCAGTGGTGAGGCACACTCCCATGTCCATGGATATGTCAACAAACAGACTGGTACCACTGACGTACTATGAACACAGACGTTCAGGCTACTGCATAAATTCATCCAGGGAAAAAAATCACTATTTGTTGAGCAATGAGTGAACATTTCATTTTTGGACCAGTTTTTACAAAAGGACTTGTAACAGCAGACAAATATAGACAGTTTAAAATAACTTTCTAACGATTCCACGCCGTCGCCGAATGCTCCGAAACTAGTGGTTCATTCAGAATGGAGCACGACTAATCGTACGGCGGGCATCTTATTTCCTGCAGCAGACTTTCAGAGAGTGAACCGTTGCCATGGACACTTTCGCATTCGCTGTATATGGTTAGGAATGACTCCCTCAGAGTCCCGATTTTTTATGCAGGATCTAAAGGACACAGTCTCCAAAGATGCACCTGCAACACTCCAGGATCTTCGTACCTTCTGTTTCCAGAGACACTCGTGCAGTCAAAATTGACACCTTCAGAAATTCATCACGGAATCCAGCTGTGGCGGAACCGGTTTGTAGTATTTCGTGACTTTAATTACTTATAAATGATATTTCAAAGAAAAATATAACACCAGATACCTATTGTCAGAGTAACTATTCGTTTGATCTCAAAAACGATTATCCCGGCTAATATTTGTCACTCTGCTAAATAAATCTCCACTTGACGTTGTGTAGAAATGTTGTCTGTCAAGTCGTGTGAGTGGCACTAAATTGAATTTCATTTATCAGATTTTACACAACTGTTACTTAAGATGGAAGCACTTTTCTCTAGCCAAAGGAACATTTAGTCACAAAATACTACCCGCGCACAACACTGACGTATGTCTCCTATTAAAATATTCCATGTAAATCGTCAGAAATAATTAGGCTTCACACATCAGCAAATAAGAAATTGATATTACGTAACGTGCTGTGAACTCTATATTTAAAGATTCGATCTGAGATGAATTCTGTTTTCAAAGTAGATTCGGGACCACAAGTGCACATTTACTTCCATTTATATCTAACAACATTTATGTTTGTTAAAATTCTCGATTCAAAACTGCCACGGAGATATTTTTGCTAAGATGGCGGCAGACAGACGATATTTAATTTGTCTACTGTTATTCTCGATTTATGTTACCAAGGTAATATATTTAGATAAAAATCTTTAAGCCTTTTATCTCTGTTCTTTAGCATTTAAAATCGTTTTCAATAATAAATACCGTCATATTTTTTGTACCAGCTGCTAGTAAACTCCTCTGTATGTTACTGGCGCTACTGGCTGCGCTCCTAATTGCGGAGCTGAAAATTAACGCTTAAAAACATTAATCAGATTGGACTACAATTGAAATAAATACAAATCCACATCTGGACAATGGCGACTCTGTTCTTCAAATAATAATTAACAATATATAATTACAGGTTTTCTCTTTACAGACGCCGGCCGCGGTGGCCAAGCGGTTCTAGGCGCTTCAGTCCGGATCCGCGCGACTGCCTCGGGCATAGATGTGTGTGATATCCTTAGGTTAGTTACATTTAAGTAGTTCTAAGTCTAGCGGACTGATGACCACAGATGTTAAGTCCCATAGTGCTCAGAGCCATTTGAACCATTTTGAATATTTACAGACCTCACACGTCTCACGTGGGAACAGTTCATCGGTTAGCACAGGAAGAACAACTGAACCACAAGTATCACAGATGACAAAGAAAGATTATAATTGCCATTGTCTATGAATGTAGTTCTCTGATAATAGGGTAATTCACACAGAAATTAAATTATTACGGAAATAATGAAATAATTATCGTCATTTTTACACGAAACAGTCTTTTTATACGTAGTATCGATAATATTGTTTGAAGTTTGTGCACTTAGTTCATTTTAACATCTCGTGGGTTGAACATATTGTCGTGGATGTTACACAGTTCAAGCCTCTACAGAATCATTGCTGCAGAAGGAAAGCACCTCCCCTCGAAAACCTACCGTGTTAAATTTATGATTGTGTGTTATAAACATGGTAACATGAATTTGCCAACACATATTACGTCGTAGTAGACCAAAACTCGATAAGACTTTTTTTCGTGACCTTGTGTTTGGTATGTGGCAGGAGTTAACGAAAAGCGAACTACCCACACTGGAAGGCATTCCTCCAGCGCCAGTGCCCTTCCTAGCGGTCAGGCGTGCGAAGCCAGCCATTCGTTGCGTCGCGACTGTCAAGTGGTGGGAGCGCGCGAGGAAGACGTATTGCGGGCGGCTCAGCCGGCCGCACGATCCATCTCTGCTGCGCACAGTGGCTGGCTGCGACCCGGCCGCCTCCGTAATGCAAAAACACGGCGCTCTCTGGCTCCGCGGCGAGAAAGAAGGGGGCGCCGGAAAGTGGTGGCGGGGGGGAGACGGAGAAGAGAAGCGCCAGCGGCGCAAAAGATAAATCGCCCGGAAAGGCTGTCACGCGGCTTGTTTGCAGAAGCGGCCAATAATAGAGAGAGAAAGACTGTCAATACTCCATCAGAGAAATTGTTCCCTGGGAGAGATTGTGTGCTGATACGGGCAGACAACGGCTCCCGAGCGGCGGTCGCACTCCCCGGAAATAAATAGTGGCAGCCCCGCCCTGCTGCGTCCGCTCGACACTGTGCCTTCGCGGGCTGTCCAACTTCTCGGTCCGAACTTCCGTTCCCAGCGATCCGCTGCATCGCCGGAAATTACCTCTCTCGCCGCTCATTTCCAACAAAATAATGTTCCGATCATCCACACAATTATCACTTTGTACACAGAAATAAGGTATTTAACGTAAGTTTCTCCATAAAACATAACTTCTCGCTAGAAATGAATCAAAGGGTAGGAGCATATTGCCAGAGGTCTCCCAGACAACTGAACGTGACATAGCGTGAGGTCAGCGTGACTATAGTCCCAAAGGTGGTAGCCCTGCAACAAGAGGCAGTTGAACCACACAGGAAAAAAAATCTGTGTGTTAATAAGCAAACTGTTACACGGTGGCGATGTTCTTCATTACAACATGGCCCGGCGCTAACATCTGAATGGCTTCACATGGGGAAAAATCATAGGGAAGCTGGCAGAAGGATGAAGTGTAACGAACCTAGCATAGAAATATGGTATTGCTCACAGCATTGTTTCTCGTACATGGGGAGCACTCCCACCCACAGGCATCTACATCTACATCTACATCCATACTTCGCAATCCACCTGATGGTGTGTGGCGGAGGGTACCTTGAGTACCTCTATCGGTTCTCCCTTCTATTCCAGTCTCGTATTGTTCGTGGAAAGAAGGATTGTCGGTATGCTTCTGTGTGGGCTCTAATCTCTCCGATTTTATCCTCATGGTCTCTTCGCGAGATGTACGTAGGAGGGAGCAATATACTGCTTGACTCCTCGGTGAAGGCATGTTCTTGAAACTTCAACAAAAGCCCGTACCGAGCTAATGAGCGTCTCTCCTGCAGAGTCTTCCACTGGAGTTTATCTATCATCTCCGTAACGCTTTCACGATTACTAAATGGTCCTGTAACGATGTGCGCTGCTCTCTGTTGGATCTTCTCTATCTCTTCTATCAACCCTATCTGGTACGGATCCCATACTGCTGAGCAGTATTCAAGCAGTGGGCGAACAAGCGTACTGAAACCTACTTCCTTTGTTTTCGGATTGCATTTCTTTAGGATTCTTCCAATGAATCTCAGTCTGGCATCTGCTTTACCGACCATCAACTTTACATCACCATTCCATTTTAAATCACTCCTAACGCGTACTCCCAGATAATTTATGGAATTAACTGCTTCCAGTTGCTGACCTGCAATATTGTAGCTAAATGATAAGGGATCTTTCTTTCTATGTATTCGCAGCGCATTACACTTGTCTACATTGAGATTCAGTCGCCATTCCCTGCACCACGTGTTCATTCGCTGCAGATCCTCCTGCATTTCAGTACAATTTTCCATTCTTACAACCTCTCGATATACCACAGCATCATCCGCAAAAAGCCTCAGTGAACTTTCGATGTCACCCACAAGGTCATTTATGTATATTGTGAATAGCAACGGTCCTACGACATTCCCCTGCAGCTCACCTAAAATCACTCTTACTTCGGAAGACTTCTCTCCATTGAGAGTGACATGCTGCGTTCTGTTATCTAGGAACTGTTCAATCCAATCACACAATTGGTCTGATAGTCCATATGCTCTTACTTTGTTCATTAAACGACTGTGGGGAACTGTATCGAACTCCTTGCGGAAGTCAAGAACCACGGCATCTACCTGGGAACCCGTGTCTATGGCCCTCTGAGTCTCTTGGACGAATAGCGCGAGCTGGGTTTCACACGATCGTCTTTTTCGAAACCCATGCTGATTCCTACAGAGTAGATTTCTAGTTTCCAGAAAAGTCATTATACTCGAACATAATACGTGTTCCAAAATTTTACAACTGTTAGATGTTATAGATATAGGTCTATAGTTCTGCACATCTGTTCGACGTCCCTTCTTGAAAACGGGGATGCCCTGTGCCCTTTCCAATCCTTTGGAACGCTATGCTCTTCTAGAGACGTACGGTACACCGCTGCAAGAAGGGGGGCAAGTTCCTTCGCGAACTCTATGTAGAATCGAACTGGAATCCCATCAGGTCCAGCAGCCTTTCCTCTTTTGAGCGATTTTAATTGTTTCTCTATCCCTCTGTCGTCTATTTCGATATCTACCATTTTGTCATCTGTGCGACAATCTAGAGAAGGAACTACAGTGCAGTCTTCCTCTGTGAAACAGCTTTGGAAAAAGACATTTAGTATTTCGGCCTTTAGTCTGTCATCCTCTGTTGCAGTACCGTTTTGGTCACAGAGTGTCTGGACATTTTGTTTTGATCCACCTACTGCATTGACATGAGACAAAATTTCTTAGGATTTTATGCCAAGTCAGTACACAGAACTTTACTTTCGAATTCATTGAACGCCTCTCGCATAGCCCTCCTCACACTACATTTCACGTCTCGTAATTTTTGTTTGTCTGCAAGGCTTTGGCTATGTTTATGTTTGCTGTGAAGTTCCCTTTGCTTCCGCAGCAGTTCTCTGACTCGGTTGTTGTACCACGGTGGCTCTTTTCCATCACTTACGATCTCGCTTGGCACCTACTCATCTAATGCAAAATGTACGATGGTTTTGAACTTTGTCCAGTGATCCTCAACACTATCTGTACTTGAGACAAAGCTTTTGTGTTGAGCCATCAGGTACTCTGAAATCTGCTTTTTGTCACTTTTGCTAAACAGAAAAATCTTCCCACCTTTTTTAATATTTATGTTTACGGCTGAAATCATCGATGCTTGCCCAAACCAGAGAAGGCGGTCGACTGGTGGATCACGGTCAACTACACCAGCAGGTGACCGCTACATTCTGCAACAAACAAGAAGGGACCAACCTCAAACAGCGGGTGCTATGGCAACCACTTGTAACAAAACAGAAAGGCAGGCAATCTCACGCTCCACAATGGCACAGCGACTGTGTTGTGGTGGTCTCTTTGACCCACGACCGTACGTTGTATACCATTGACACGTGCTTTTGTGATTTTGGACATATATGGCGAGAGGTGGGAAAACGTAATTCACCAAGGAAAATTGTCGAACATGACAGTCCAGGTGTTACAGTGTGGGGAGGCGTAACGTTCCAAAGGGTGTTTTGACCTCCAAATCTTTGAACGCAGTACAGTCGCCAGTCGTGACACTTTAAATTTCTCCATGTGTCTATTTTTAGGGGCGTTTGGCAGTGACTTCAATTTTATGTATGATAGTGTGTGAGCAATCGAACAGCGGAAGTAATGGAAGTCTTGGAACGAGAGCATATTCGGCGAAAGGACTGGCCTGTCCGTTCCTCCAATTTGAACAAATGTGGGGTTCTAGAGGGGAGGTGCATTGCCCCACCTCCACATGCACCAAGGACCATCCAGCAGTTGTCAACAGCACTGGTGCAGGAATGGAACGCACTACCACTAGAACTATTCAGAAACATCGTGGTCGGAATGGGAGTACGTTAAAGAGCGTGCATTGCATTCTGTAATGACCACACAAAGAACATTGTCCCGCCTTTCTTAATGTGAAGGGGACAATCATAAATCGCGGTGCATATAGGAGAAATTTTAGGTTTTAACAGATGGTGGCCAAATTTCTACAAGGGAAGTCTACTCTTCATTGTCTCGAAAAACAGAACTGGACCTTCAGTCGTAGACAGCATCCAGTGATGATACTTATTCAACATTCAGACATGTGACTGGCTTTTATTTAAGTACTGGACTCGCCGAGTTCACTCGGGAATGATATATGAAAATAACAAAAACTATGATGATTCATCATAGTCCAGGGTACAACGAAAGTGTTCCAGCCAAACGTGAGGAAACTGAAGACGTCTAGAAGGTTCTGGAATACACCCCGTACAAATACGAGGCTGAGTCAAATGAAAACCTTAAATATTTTTTTAATATTATTTATTGTGCAGAAGTGGTACAAAGCTGTATCACTTCTCAACATAATCTCCCCACGCTCAACACAAGTCCTCCAGCGTTTAAAAAGTGCATAAATTCCTTTAGAAAAAAATTCTTTTGGTAGTCCGCGCAACCACTCATGCACCGCGTAGCGTACCTCTTGATCAGAACGGAACTTCTTTCCTCCCATTGTCTCTTTGAGTAGTCCAAACATATGGAAATCACTTGGGGCAAGGTCAAACGAGTATGATGGAAGAGGAAGACACTCAGAATGCAGGTCTGTGATTGTTGCAACTATTGTAAGGCTGTGTGGGGCCTTGCATTGTCATCTACGTCTACATTTATACTCCGGTAGCCACCCAACGGTGTGTGGCGGAGGGCATTTTACGTGCCACTGCCATTACCTCCCTTTCGTGTTTCATTCGCGTATGGTTCGCGAGAAGAACGACTGCCGGAAAGCCTCCGTGCGCGCTCGAATCTCTCTAATTTTACATTCGTGATCTCCTCGGGGGGTATAAGTAGGGAGAAGCAATATATTCGATACCTCATCCCGAAACGCTCCCTCTCGAAACTTGGACAGCAAGCTACACCGCGATGCAGAGCGCCTCTCTTGCAGAGTCTGCCACTTGAGTTTGCTAAACATCTCCGTAGCGCTATCACGATTACCAAATAACCCTGTGACGAAACGCGCCGCTCTTCTTTGGAGCTTTTCTACCTCCTCTGTCAACCCGACTTGGTACGGATCCCAGACTGATGAGCGAGTGTTTTGTAAGCCACCTCCTTTGTTGATGGACTACATTTTCTAAGGACTCTCCCAATGAATTTCAACCTGGCACCCGCCTTACCAACAATTAATTTTAAATGATCATTTCACTTCAAATCGTTCCGTACGCATACTCCCAGATATTTAGATATTTTGCAGAAGTAACTGCTACCAGTGTTTGTTCCGCTATCATATAACCATTTAATAAAGGGTCCTTCTTTCTATGTATTCGCAATACATTACATTTGTCTATGTTAAGGGTCAGTTGCCACTCACTGCACCAAGTACCTATCCACCGCAGATCTTCCTGCATTTCGCTGAAATTTTCTAATGCTGCAACTTTCTGTATACTACAGTATCATCCGCGAAAAGCCGCAAGTACTGGACTCGCCAAGTTCACTCGCGAGTGAAATATGAAAATCACAAAAACTATGATGATTCACCATAGTTCACAGTACAACGAAAGTATTCGAGCCAAAGGTGAGGAAATTGAAGACGTCTAGTAGGTTCTGGAATACACACCATACAAGTATGTGCAGTATCATATATTTTCAACAGTACATACGTTTAGCACAGACAAGAGAGAAAAACAGAGCTATAAAAATCTTTGACTTCCTCCCATGGAAATAAAACGTCAAGTTGAGAACAGAAGAGTTTTTAAATCTAGATTAATATTATTTTTCTTGGGCAGCGCTCTCTATACTACAGACGAATTCTTGAATAGAAAAATGTAGTCAGTTAAAAACTGTAAATGGCCAGCGTATGCCCATGCAAGCGTTCATATTTTAGTAGTGTCTGTAGTCTTTAGTTGAGCTGACATGTTCCACATCCTAACGTCTATCATCGAGCGAACACTGTACCACCTAACTGTCGTTCCAGTTTATAAAAGGGGTTGCAAAATGGATGGGCAGAATTGTTGACCTACACTAATGAGCCAAAACGTTTATCATCTCTGCCCATAGTGAGATTGAAGGTCGCCTCGTGGCGTTGTGTACACGTGATCCTCCAAGGAAAGTATACACTGATTAGCCAGAACATTATGACCACCTGCCTAATAGCCCGTGTCTCCACCACCTTTGGTACGACGCATCTTGGCATGGATGCAATGAGGCCATGGTAGGTAGCTGGAGGGAGGTGGCACCACATCCACACACGAGTCATCTAATTCCCTTAAATTAGAGGGAAGGGGCAATGAGCTCTGACGCCATTTTCCCTCAAATCCCACATGTGTTTGACAGAGCTGAGAACTCGCGGCTGTGATCTTAGAACCACTCCATCACACGCCTGGCCTTGTGATATCTTGCTGAAAAATGTCACTGCCGTCGGGAAACTTGATCGTCATGAAGGAGTGTGCGTTGGCTGCCACCAGTGTATGATACTCCTTTGCCATATTGGTGCTTTGTATGAGCTCCACTGGAACCATGAACGACCACGTGAACATTCTCCAGACCATAATGAAGCTGCTACCAGCTTGTCTCTGTCCCGCAGTACAGGTGTCAAGGAGCTGATCCCCTGGTAAAATGGTTCAAATGCCTCTGAGCACTATGGGACTTAACATCTTAGGTCATCAGTCTCCTAGAACTTAGAACCACTTAAACGTAACTAACCCAAGGACCCCACACGCATCCCATGCCCAAGGAAGGATTCGAACCTGTGACCTTAGCGGTCGCGCGGTTCCAGACTGAAGCGCCTAGAACCGCTCGGCCACACTGACCGGCTTCCCCTGGAAGACGACGGTTTAGCGCCCTCCCATCGGCTTGATGAAGAAGGTGTCCAGATTCATCAGCCTCTGCGACGCTCCGCCACTGCGTCAAAGTCCAGTGCAGATGGTCACGTGCCAATTTCAGGCGTAGTTGCCGAAGTCGAGGTGTTAACATTGGCACACGCATGGGTCGTCGGCTGCAGAAACCAATCTTTGATGCACTATGCGTTCAGACAAACTTGTACTCTGCCCAGAATTAAAGTCTTATCTGTAATGAGTGGTTGCCGCCCAATCCCACGACGCCATAACGTGGTGTCGCCTTAGTTTTGCCATGTGACGAGGACACTCACCACAGCACTCCCCGAACACCAATCAAGTTGTGCAGTATCTGAAATGTTCGTGCCGAGCCTCCGTGCCATCACAATCTGCTCTCGGTCATAGATACCCCCCCCCCCCCCCCTCCTCATTCCACACACAGACAGCACGCTGACTGATACTACATGTGCCGTGCGTGTGTCTGACTAGCAGTCATTCCTCGCCAGGCGACGCTGCTATCGCCCGGACGGGTCTATATCGGCAGTAGTTCTGTGGTCATAATGTTCCGGCTTATCAGCGTATAAACGCAACAGAGAAGAATAGCATATTATTATAGCGACGATACTTGCCGCAACTGGGGGGGGGGGGGGTCCAGACTTATAGTACGGCACCTGGGAACGGGAATCTTTGAAACGGCGAACGCGGTAGGTTCTTTGCGTGCTATTGTCATGGGCATCTACGGAAAGTGGTTAGACAGCTGTGAAACCAATAGAATAGCCGTCGCAAAATTAGACATTTCGGGGTTTCACCCGCTCCCTGTAGGCTGCTGGCTTTAACAACTGTGATTCGCCCGCTTCATAGCACCACACGCGCTCTGTTAGCGCACGAGGTCAGCGCCGGCTGAATGTTCTGTGCTTCCGCGCCATATCGTGTACTCTAACTGCGGTTTCAGTCTTCCGTAGTACGGTGCACGGGTGTGTGTAGTGATCGAAATGCAAAAGCAAGGTGTACTTGTAGTGCTACTCCGGACGGTAAGTGTAAAGGCTGAAAACACTTCCAAAAGAATCTGAAATGGTCATATCGAACATAGTGATGATTTTTACTGATGTGATCACCAGTGAAGAAGCGAGGAATAACGTACATCTTCCGAAAGTTCATAAAATGGCACAAAACTTTGTGGTATCTCAAAACCGACTATATTCTCTATTAACAGTGCAGTAACGTGGCAGAATCTCCAGATGTGAACAGGTTTTTCCATTTTCAAAGAAAACACGAAAATAACTGAATTTGACGATTTTGACAAAAAGTTAGTGCACAGCAGTGTACCTCGACACTACGGAAGAGGAGAGCATACGACAGCTGCAGAAATACAGAATAATCTCTGTAAAAAAATTAATTATATGGTTCAAAAGCCTCCGTTCTTTGTCTTCTCCGCTCACTTGGTGTTTGATTCAGAAAGTAAACTGATGAACAGAGACATTGCAGCAGCAAGAACGAAATTTTGTGTAAAATGGACCTGCTGCTGAGGTCAATAGACTTGTAGCACACTTCGATAAAACTTGGATTCCACGAAACAACGCGCAGAAATATATTTTGCTCGATTTCAGAGGAAATATTAGCCTTATAGTATCTACACTTACTTTTGTATGGCTTATAGTAACGAATTGGGTGATGTGTGCAGTGACGAAGGGTCAATAAAAGCTGCAAATGAAAATATTTCGTTAGGTATGGAATATTCTCGGTCGTATTAAGTCGAGCCGTTGGAACTAAAATCCTGACGATGGCATACAAGACGTTACGAAAATTTATTTCATAGATTTTTTAACAGTTTTCTCGCTGGAAATGTCTGTAAGGCCCAACAGAACGCAAATTCATCTGCGATGACTTTTTCGTTCCACAGTTGCAGCAGTTTCACATCTCTTACTGAATTTTATTTGTAATCTCGGTATACTTTTACGTTTTCACTATAAAATACGTATCACATGCATGCATAAACTCTGAAATGTTCATATATAACTTTCAATTCAAATATGTCAGTGGTTCTATTTTCTCACCGGGTGAAGCAAAAAAAATATTTTTTTCCCTCCAATGTTTCTTGTAACGTTAGTTTTAATTAAGTTTTTTTCTCAGTAGTTGGCATTAATTTTCTTTTGGGGAGTACTTCATAATATTCTAGGGTAAAAATAGCAATGTGCAATTTTTCTTTGACGTTTACTAACATTTGAAATGATCACCAACTGGCAAAGCTGTAGAACAATGAGATAACCTTGAGGTGCCTATTTTCGTGACGGCCGCTATAGTAAGTGACAATCTGAGGGACACCCACGCCTCGTCACAGAACGTAGAGGTTGAAGGTTCCCGACTCTTTGCACTAGGCGGGGATCTGAGCAACTCTGACGATAAAATGCTGGTGCAACTGTTTTGGAGCACACGATTTAGCGCACATAGTTTAACATGGGCTTCTGCAACAGGCGACTCCTCACTTGCCCGCGTGTTCCCCTTTGTACCTAGCGACATCATCATTTACAACTGGAGAGATAATTAGATAATCGAGAATGGACTTTTGGTCAACGGAAACATGTGCCTGATTTTCGTCATTATTATTTTCTTTCTTATAATTTGAGCCACACAGCACATATCCTACCATCCTTTCGGCGTTCAAATCAAGTTAGATTCTTTTAAAAAGTTCCAAAAATGTAGTTCCGTAATTGCCTTCGGCCAGCATTCGACAAATGCTGTATACATAAACACAAAGCTCTCTTATCAGTCCTTCATGTCAAATGTTCTGTACACTTGCTTATGATATGTCTTTCCTCTCTAAATATGACACTGCATGCACACTTTCTATTTTCATCTGAGGTTTTAGCTTTGGTACGACGTTCGTATGGATCGTCTCATTTATGAATTTCAGTAACTGAAGTAGCAGACTTCTTATAGTAGTTCACATAGTTTGGATAAATTTCCATTGGCGTTAAAAATCTCAAAAAAATAATTTTATGAGGACATTATCCATTTCGACAAAACACACACACACACACACACACACACACACACACACATGCTCGCGCCGAAACTGCATTAAGAAGATGTATACACACATACACGCACACACTCACACACACACACACAAACAGACACGCACACACACACAACGCATTAACAAGATGTATAAAAATACTGTTCCAAAGGTGAAGGTGATCTCTGACTTACGATATAGTGCTCCATGCCAAAATTTTAGCCATGTCAACTCCATCACCTGAGCAGGCTGAAAGTTCCCCATATTTCCTTCGTGCTCAGAACCCAGGTTTCTCAAGCATGGAGGTTGTGGGTATGCTATGGTGCAAGACAAGGTTATCAAACTGTTCAACTGTATTTGCTGTGAAGCGATGTTGTTTTCCATTTAAATAGTAGACCACATTTTGACTGCAAGATACCGACTAGTGCAAGAAATGGGCAGTGCATGTATGCTATACTAGTGTCCGTCGAACCTAAACGCGTGATGAATGACGACGAATGTTGCCTGCCCTTGTACTGTTGGTTATTTTTAGGGAGCCCACCAACCTTAATAATGACAGTTATTCCTCTATTGTATCCCATACAAACAAACGAGTCTGTGTGAACAAACAGACATGACATGTTTACGTTAATACACGTCCTGCAATTCGCTTCGTACCTTACGACAAACAACGTTTTGTTTCTGAACTCTAACGAATCCTCAAATAAACTTGGAAAACTATCCAATTCGAGGCATGCACACTTCTCTACAATCATATCTACATTATTACGGCTACCGCAGAGCTACAATGAGTACTGCCGTTTACTGTGTGACTGAGATAAACGAGATAGGGACACACCATATTAACAGAAAAGTTAGCAGAATAGACAACCACTAACGTCTGGAATGAAAAATTTGAATGTGAACCACTGATACAGCGTAACAAAGTTTAGCTTCCGTCACTACAGAGATATTTGAGAGGTGAGAAGAGTTTTTATAAACTTTTAATGAAAATATTTGCACTTCACTTGCTGAAGTCTTAAGTTCTGCTACCTCAGTTTGTAAAAAGCAAAGGCAGGTGTGTTTATCGATCCGCAGAACAGATAATTTTTTAAAGTACAAAGAATTTGTGGAGGATCTAATGCACTTCTATATACGGGTGTAATGTAACTTGTTTGTAGAAATACAGTTGTTACAATCACCTGGAGTTTTATAGGGACAAATTGTGATGATGTGAATGATGAACAGAGTGAGCACTTTCCACCAGGATATTTAATAATTGGAGCGTGGGTAAGAAAGGAAACAAACAGTGAAAAGACACACTCCTGTAATGTAGTATAAGTGGCTTGCCAATGTGGACGCCCTTAAGAAAAAATGGTTAAAATGGCTCTGAGCACTATGGGACTTAACATCTGAGATCATCAGTCCCCTAGAACTTAGAACTACTTAAACCTAACTAACCTAAGGACATCACACACATCCATGCCCGAGGCAGGCTTCTAACATGCGACAGTAGCGGTCGCGTGGTTCCAGACTGAAGTGCCTAAAACCGCTCCGCCACAGCGGCTGGTGGACGCCATTAAGATGTTTTATTTTCTGCTAAAATACATACACTGTCCAGTCTCATTAATGTGTTAAAAGCCAGAATAACCACTTCTTGCAGCGCAGACCTTTGTGAGCTGTTCAGGAAGGGAATCTGAGAGGTTCTGGAAGGTACCGACAGTCATATGGAGCCATGGCGACTATAGTGTCATGACCAGCTGCGCTATAAGCGAAAAGCGCGATCGAAGTGGTACCACAGATTCTCGATTGTGTTTTAATCTGATCAGTTCCGGGACCAAGGGAATATACTAGTTCTCTTCAAACCACGCACATACACCGATATCTGTGTGATAAGTTGCACTGCCCGTCTGATAGATGCCATCATGCTGACGAGCGCAAGCTCCATGTAGGGGCAGATAGTTCATGCTTGTGTACACTGTGCCTTACAGAATGATGAATTCACCCAAGGAATTCCATGCAACCTTGACACATCCGATGACTGCTGAACGGTGTTTGCTTTCAGAAGTTTCACATTGTACACACCAACGGCCGTGTGTCCAATGGAGCATGAAACGTGATTCTACTAAAGGGCCCACCTGTCACCATCCGCCGGCCGGTGTGGCCGTAGTGTTCTAGGCACTTCAGCCTGGAACCGCGCGACCGCTACGGTCGCAGGTTCGAATCCTGCCTCGGGCATGGATGTGTGTGATGTACTTAGGTTAGTTAGGTTTAAGTAGTTCTAAGTTTAAAGGGACTGATGAGCTCAGATGTTAAGTCCCATAGTGCTCGGAGCCATTTGAACCATTTTTGGAAGAACAAATGTCAATTACCATCCGTAGGCAGTATGCATAAGGCGTAATAAGCAGCCTTTGTATAGCATTAATTTATTTCAGTAACGAACGATTTATTAGGAAGCTGAGGTTTCCTCTTATAGCTGCTCACTTACGTTCAAAATCACGATGACGCCGTTTTCGATTCTGCCATCTTTACGCACCATCCACTTTAACCGTGGCGTCATGTGAAAAGTTCATAGACAGCGTTTTGGAAATGGTTCCTGTGATATCATGTATCGATACCATCCTACCGGTGCATCAGAGGTGGCATCAGAATCGCAAATTTCCCTCCGGCGCCAGTAGCGGTCATGCGAGATTTGACGGACCCAATGCTGCCTCGATATAGGAAGGCTTTTGCAGCCACGCCACCCACTAGAACTCAGAGCCTCTTCGCTGCGTGACGCTATGCAGACACCACCTGTTCGCCGCTCCACACCATCATTCGCGCTTTACTTCAGAAATCCTCATCGTTGTTGCTGTTGTATTAGGTGTTTCTTGCTGCACTATATGTAATGTCTTCTTACGGTTGCAGAAATACAAGTAAATCTTCTGTTCTTTCGGGTGGGAAGGAGCGCCTGGTCCCCGGCACGAAGTATTCTGAACAGATAATCTTGTGAATGATGTACCGTCAAGAGCGACGTTCATCATTAATGGATTAAAGTTAACTATCAAAGTAATTACGTCCGCTTTCTGAATTGTAATTCGTTGCCATGTTCCAGACCTCACGTCATTATAGTCCTTCCCTCCTCAGGCCAGCCTGCGTGAGCTAAAACGCGTGCATTTCGGCCTCCTCTAGTAACACGGTGTAGGCTCTTCTGCCAACACAACACATACAATTCATACTACTCTTCTGTTTGCTGTGTTAACTTGTTCACTAATCATTTCTGCTCCCAGAACGACAGTTAAGGCACCAATCTTTAGCCCATCTATTCTTACCACTGTCCGCACCTTGTGGTCTTGCGGTAGCGTTATCTCTTCCTGCGCACGGGGTCCCGCGTCCGATTCCCGGCGGGGTCAGGGATTTTCCATGCCTCGAGATGACTGGGTGTTGTTGTGTTATCATCATCATTCATCTCCATTACGGTCGGAGGAACGCAGTGGCAAACCACCTCCACCATGACCTTGCCTAGTCGACGCTGCGGGTCTCCCGCATCGTTCCCTACACTCCTCAGAGTATGGGACCTCATCATCATCATCATCTTACCATTGCGTATGAAGTCACTCCCAATACTTCCACTTCCGGCTCGACGAATAATGATCGTCTCCTTCTGGACATCTACATCTACATCCATACTCCGCAAGCCACCTGACAGTGTGTGGTGGAGGGTACCTTGAGTACCTCTGTCGGTTCTCCCTTCTATTCCAGTCTCGTATTGTTCGTGGAAAGAAGGATTGTCGGTATGCCTGTGTGTGGGCTCTATTGTCTCCGATTTTATCCTCATGGTCTCTTCGCGAGATATATGTAGGAGGGAGCAATATACTGCTTGACTCCTCGGTGAAGGTATGTTCTCGAAATTTCAACAAAAGCCCGTACCGAGCTACTAAGCGTCTGTCCTGCAGAGTCTTCCACTGGAGTTTATCTATCATCTCTGTAACGCTTTCGCGATTACTACATGACATCAGGTAAATGACTCCATTTCCATATCACGACAACGTCTGCATTGCTTTCGGTGTCCTGTCGAGATATTTTAAACCCCCTCCACTGATAGTAGTGGCACCTACCGCCAGCCGAAGAGGCCGAGCGGTTCTAAGCGCTACGGTCTGGAACCGCGCGATCACAACGGTCGCAGGTTCGAATCCTGCCTCGGGCATGGATGTATGTGATGTCCTTAGGTTAGTTACGTTTAAATAGTTCTAAGTTCTACGGGACTGGTGACCACAGATGTTAAGTCCCATAGTGCTCAGAGCCATTTGAACCATTTTTTGCAGCTGCAGCATTACTGTTGTTTTGATAACAGTGCTTCACCAATGATGCCCTTCTCCTTTTGTTCGAGCTCATGTTGACACATCAACAAGTGCACTGCGACTGGTCAGGTGTGTGAGACTGGACGGTGGCGCTGCGAGGCATGGAAACCATGCACCCCACACTCTGAACATTAATGGTACCAGGCTAGGTACCAGTACAGTTTCCATGGTTATAACATGTTAAGTAGGCAAAATTTAATTACAACCACCCAGTATATAGTCTATTTTACCGTACGCCGATAAACACTAGTGTTAATACCTCAATTCTCTAGGCTTATAATACGCTAGAATGTTTGTTTCAGGTGTGTTCTTTTATTTATTTGATTCGTATTTGTTAGTGGGGGTTTCAGTTCTTATCATGTACTTATTAAAACTCCATAGTCTTTCGTTTTTTTTTTTTAAATTACGTCAAACAGTTCCTTATTTATGACAAGGTTTCGTGCCCTTTGCATATATGTGTCTGTACATTTTGGAAAAACCATCACAAGCACTTTTTAGAGCATCCTTTCATGGTAGGTCTTAGTAACAGTTTTCGATTAGTCCATAACTGCAGTGGTCACGAGGGTATGTTTTATAAAATGGTTCAAATGGCTCTGAGTACTATGGGACTCAACTTCTGAGGTCATCAGTCCCCTAGAACTTAGAACTACTTAAACCTAACTAACCTAAGGACCTCACACACATCCATGCCCGAGGCAGGATTCGAACCTGCGACCGTAGCGGTCTCGCGGTTCCAGACTGTAGCGCCTAGAACCGCTCGGCCACTACGGCCGGCCTTTGTTTTACAAGCGATAATTGATTATCGCTACGGACTACATTATCGAGGGTGGTTGTCCTTCGTTGTAACGGTGGAAGTACATTACTTAGGTTGAAGTGTCCATTCGCTGCGGAAGTCCCATAGTGCTCAGGGCCATTTGAACCAGCCAGCCAGCTACCGTCTGCAAGTGATTATTGCAGGGTGCCGTCGAGCCTAGGCGGTGGTCATATTAATGTGAGTGAACTGTGTATAATAGTTATCGTTATCTCAAATATGGTAGTCAGTCAATTTAAGTTTCATTTCAAATTCCGACACCCAAATGACACCAACAAATCGAACTCTGTTCGGTACAATCTTCAACTTTTAAAATATTGCAGGACAGTCTCATCAGAGTGGAAAAGTGCTCTGTAAGAAGCAGCCCGTTGCTGTTGAAAAGCTATGCAGGTTAATGCCGTAATCAGCTAGGCGGAGCAGTAAGTCGCTCGCGACGAATAAGAAGCGAGACGGGGCACAGGACGGGTCCTTGTGGCGCGCTCGCCTCGCAGAGGGCGGGCTTCTAATTAAGGAGGCTCGGCGCAGCGCCTGCAGAGCGCTCCGTGGCGAAATTAACCCGAGCCACGGCGCGGCGCAATGGATGTCCCGCACGGCCCGCGGGTTCCAATTAGCGCTCCAGCGAGGCCTACTCCGACGCACAGTCGCCAGGTGTTTTCAGCCAGCGGGCTTCACAGGAGCTGCAGCGGCCGGGTAAGGACTCGCGCTCTGTAGTCGGTCCGCGCAGGACACTACACCGTACCAGCACGTTACAAAAAGGAGACTAAAGCCGTCGGAACACGGAGCGTGCATACGAACGTTGAGCGTTGAGCGTGCCGAGTTTCTGACGTCACAGCGTGAAATAGCATGTTCGGGAGTCTTTCCGAACGTGCAGAGCAATATCTGGCAAGCTAGATATTCTCAGCGTGCGTTTGAGCGTTGACCAAAGAGACGGGACAACGCCACCTACGTCACACGCACGCCGTCTCCCTTCAGTACAGAGTTGTGAGGCGCCATATTGGCATTCATTTCAAGCCTATATGTATAAATGCCGTTTCTGAGCACCAGTAAATTCATAATCTCTGGAAAACCCGATGTTAACTGTGTGATTCGTTCCAATAAAATAACGAGAAACATCATATACGTTGCAAAAGAATTATTGTAACTTGCGTATTATGGGAGTAGGCTATTTGAAGGCAGCGACACACGGGAGATCCACCCAAAACACATTGTTCTTGGTACAATTTGTTACAATTAAATTTCAATTAGTAACATATGTACGATAAGGTTCTGCGGCGGGTAACATACTTTGATTACGTGCAAGCAGTCTGTGTGTTTCTGGTTGAGCATGCCGGCACGTTAGCTCAGCGTGTTCGGTCAGAAGGTTTAGCTACCTTCTTAATAAAAAAACTGAGTGAACGGTTCAACGGACAACCTGAACGGGTGTCATGAGACGTCCGCCCCTATCATATACAACGAACAAAATGGAACAATATGAGCTCAACAAAGAAAAAAAAAGCGTAATGAGTAGCGTCAGTGTCTTGTATTGACTTGATAGTTGGGGCGGAAGTTTGCTTCTTGACACTCCTAAATTTCATTTCCTAACATTCGCGTTTTTATTAGGTTCTGATACGTCATTATTAGTTTAATATAAGTATATACTATAATATTTGATGTTATGTAAATATAAGTTCACATTTATTTAAGGGGTGACTTTCTTCGATTGACTTAATCTACAGGACAGCTTGCGCTACTTGTATAAAGATATGTTGTTCCTTTTTCCTATACGCTTCGTAATTCACATGTTGCAAAGATTCTGCTACTGGGTAGAATCAGTGATTAACTAAGACTGACCTTGGGGTTTTACTAAAATGTGCGAATGATGAAATAATGTTTATCTTATGCGGAGAAGTATTCCAAATTTGTACCGCACTGTTTGTAATGGAACTTTAACAAGTCTGTGTCCTTTTTCATCGGACATGGTACTTTCCTTTTCGTGGACGATGGAGGAAATGTGCGTTTTCATAGACGTAACGTGGGAATTTTACGCGCGCCCGTTGAGTAAACAGTGTGATTACGAACTAGAAGTATCCCTAATCTGCCGTTGGAGTGCGTTGCGATCCCGTATACCACGTTGGGGCCCGCGCACGTACCGTATGTACGAGTCGCATCGTTCCTGAACGTTCAGCAGTACGTTGAACTTGGCACGCTCACCGTTAACGTTGGACAGCACGGTCCGTGTGCTGACAGCTTAAGCTTCGAGTACACACTGTGTCCCAGTTCCAGTGGAACTGTGGCTATACAAAATAAAAGTCAAGGATCAAGTTCACAAAATCACTGTATTTATTCAAAATAGTTTCCCCATGTAACAATACAGAGATGAAATTTTTTAAAAAGTTTTTTGAAACAGCCACTGTAGCCCTTTTTTGGAACTGTACCGGAGTACAATTTTCTTTGATATCCCTAAATGCATCGTGACGGTGTCCTTTCATTGCCAGCTTCGTTCTGGGGAACAATCAGAAGTCGGCTGAGGCCAAATCCGATCAATAAAGCATGTTCAAAAATGTTCAAATGTGTGTGAAATCTTATGGGACTTTACTGCTAAAGCCATCAGTCCCTAAGCTTACACACTGCTTAACCTACATTATCCTAAGGACCAACACACACACCCATGCCCGAGGGAGGACTCGAAACTCCACCGGGACCAGCCGTGCAGACCAGAACTGCAGCGCCTTAGACCGCTCTGCTAATCGCACGTGCGGCCAATAAGGCAGGTGATCCAGGACTGTGGCCAGTGTGATGGCCAAACACTTGGGCACGATCTTCACTTTGCGGGCTGGGCCGTTGTTGTGTACAAGTGAGCAGGAACCTGCCTCTCCGTATTCGGGTCCAATTCGAAGAATTCTCGTCCACAAACACAAAACTTAACCAATAAACTGATGCTGCCCCGCTGCACCACCTCCGTTTTCCGACTAGTGTCAGTCACTTGCTGTTACATTCGCGGCTAAGACGCCGGCTGCAGCGATGCTTGCACTTTGACCCCCTACGTGGCTGTTGTTGAAACTTCAAGGATCGTAACGCTGCAACTCGTCACGTGATAGAATTGCGATTCGGAATTTCACACAAGCAGGCCTGGGTCTACTGTGTATGGCTGTGATAGTTCAGAAACAACTATTTTAATTTAGTGGTCACTTTCTCCCTCTGCCTTGAGCATTTCGAACACTGGTTTGCTAAGATCTCTGAAATGATGGGAGGACGTTATGATAAGGTAATGGTTCTTACAAGTTTATGGTGAGTACGGGAACTTTTTGATCGCCCCTTATAATAATGAAGGGGTACTGTAGTAATGACAATGTTAGAAAGACACTGGGAACGCAAATATGATCGTATGTAGCTTTTGACAAGTCTGCGTTTTATGTATTTTAACCACTTTCATCTTAAGTAGTGTTTGTAAGAACACGTATAAACGCTACATTAAGAGCCCTAAGCAAACAACACCGTGATCTAGGGATATCGTATTTTACTATCACTCAAAACGTCTAGGGCCTCAGGGTCGAACTAAGCCACTGCTTTGATTTAGCATGAAAATCAAAGAACGGCAGCCAAAGATTTCCAATACAAGTAGTCACTCTCCTTCTGCCAAAGGCCTTGCTTCATGGCAAACCTCTTGCCCTTGGGTGGGAAATTCTCCGTAGAAGTCCAAAGACTCAGCAACGGCGTGGGGACTCAGAAGGCAATGGAAACCATGGTGTTAACGACACACAATTTTTACACTCGGGACATGCGGGTTTGTAACCGAAAAATTGAATGATGAGCTCTTTACTGGCGAAAGATTACGAATGAATCCCCACTAGCATCCCGGGGAGCGTACAGCAAAGGGAGATGTGACGAAGAAAAAAAGACTGTATAACGAGCAAACGGACAACATTCTACGAGGCGAAGCGTGAAACTTCAGACGTCTAAGTGTCATAGGGAATCGTTGTTTTTGACCAGTGTGACGTTAATTTGCATTTCGTGTCCGAGTGTGCATAATAAAATGGCTCTGAACACTATGGGACTTAACATCTATGGTCGTCAGTCCCCTAGAACTTAGAACTACTTAAACCTAACTAACCTAAGGACAACACACACAGCCATGCACATGCCTTAACCGCGAGACCACCACGGTCAGCGGTGTGCATAATGGAGAACCGAGATACGCATATGTAAAAGGTCGAGGGGTGGCGGGGAGTAGATAGATTGAGAGAGAGAGAGGGGGGGGGGGGAGAAGAGAGACGGAGAAAGAGAGAGAGAGGGAGTGAGAAATAGTGAGAGGGAGGGAGAGAGAGATATAAATGGAGGGGTCGGAGGAAGGAGAGAGGATGAAATTGGTAAAGGTAGTGATGAATGAGAACAGAGAGATGGTAAGAGATACGAGAGACTTATGTATTTTGCACAGTGGAAAAGTTGGAACAATTTGTTTGGTTCGCATCTTTTTATAGCTCCTTTCGAGTGGTAATTACTATACTGTTGCACAGCGATATACATTCATTCAGTAACTTCTTCCTCTGTATTTATGTTTTCTGTACAAGGAAATTATCCTCTCTTATTGAACCGTCTGAGTTTCAGTATTATTTTGGTGACGGTTTTGGCCTATGAACCGACCAACACAAGTATAATTTGTACCACAGCTGTTTAATGCTTTGAAGTGCTTAGAGTGCCCAGATTTACAGTTATGTGTGTTTTAACAATGTACATATATACCAAAAATTATAGTTCAGCTGATACATGCTGCCCTCGTTAAATTTATCTTGGATAGTGTTGTTGATAACGCAGTGCGTTATTTTCTCAGCTTTCTTTTTTGGATTCATATTTCTTCTAAGTGTTTCCAAGCAAATGACCATGTTTGTTACTGTAGACCAGTACTCATCATGTATTGTTTCTCTTAGAGCATAATTTTCTTGGTTTTTTGTCTGTTAATTTACTTGTGGCTTGCTCGCTTTTCAAATGTTTTTAATTTTTTTTATTTAGTTTGGTTACTAGTTGTGAGCTGCATCCCTTTACACTAACTATTTGGAGTATTGTATTTACTTCTTGTAAAGGGACTTCTGTCCAACATGTCCCTAAAGCATGAGTGTTTCATGTAGAATGGGTGACTGGAGGAGTCGTAATGTTTGTATTTCCCCCTGTATATTTCTGAATTATGTCTGTAGTTGAATCTGTGTATAGTGATGTTGATCTAGATTAGTTCATGGTAATATACAAGAGGTGCTCGTACAGGTATGAAGACAGACGCCACCACAAGCTGGAACCCGAGCTGTATGAGGGCTGATGTAGTGGTGGCCGTTATTGGGGTGGGTTTACTGCAGGCACCATGGTTACAGTCTCGCCACTCATATAAAGTAAGTAAGCAGAGAAAAATTGCAAGCGTCATAAGTTATTTAAGGGACTATAGGGTGGAGAGTGGTGGTGTCGAGGGCCGAGTGGAAACACTATTGATAGTTACGAACGACTTGTATTGAATCCAATACATGGAAGAGGTGTTGGCCAACTTTTGCACGATGAACTAGGATTAAAATACCAGGTCACCAATTTTTTTTTAAACCTAGTGCTGGTCTGGAGCAGGTGACAGAGGATTTAGGATCACTTTGCAAAGATTTCACTAAGGGAGACACCGTGGTTATAGTGGGTGGGGCAGGTAATAGTATTTACAGAGATTTCACTAAGGAAGACACCGTGGTTATAGTGGGTGGGGCAGGTAATAGTATTTACAGAGATCCTGGGTACAGTATAGAGTGTGACCTGGCAAAGATTGCATCAGCATCGAAGCATACTAGTGTTGAGTTTGTATCTGTTCTTGGGAGCCATGACCGACCTCATTTTAACTCTTCTGTCAAGAGAGTTAATTTGGAGTTGGAACAGTTGCTAATGTCGGGTGCAGAGTCACACAATCGTGTGGTTCCTGTTGAATCTCTCAATAGGTGGGATTATACTAGGCATGGCCATCACCTCAACAGGAAGAGGAAGGGTAAACTGCCTGAGAAAACAGTAGGAAAGTTAAAGGGGGGAGGCACTGTCATGAGTGATAAAATACCAGTGGTTATAGGGTTCTGAAAAGACTATTGTTTAGGGTAGTGAGGACAGAAAGAAACCAAATTTTAAGAGAGGTTAGAACTGAGACAAACTTTCAGTTTGACCAAGAAACCAAAACACATAATTCTAGCTTATTACATCAGCATAAACAGCCATTTGTTAAGAATTTATAAGTCAGCAGATATTTTAACTCTACCTAATTTTAACTCAGTCAACGTAAAATGTCAGCTATCTTTATTGCATCAAAATATTCAATGACTGAGATATAAAATTAATGAATTAATTATCTGCATAGATGAATTAGAATCTTCAAACCCAGCTGACATAATCTGCCTCTCTGAACATCATGTGACCACTGGTATAGAACTTTTAAGTGTTACAGGGCTTAGGTTAGCATCTCACTTTTGTAGATTGGAAATGGAGAAAGGAGGAGTTGCCACATTCATCAGGAACTGTCATAAATTTAAGAACATAGACATTCATAAATTTTTTGCCTAGAACAGCATAAGGAAGCATGTGCAACAGAAGTAGAATTTCACAACCAAAAAAATCCTTCATAATATTAAGTGTATATCGAGCACCTGCAAGTAACTTTAATCTGTTTGTAAACCACGTTGACGCTGTACTGGCCCATTTAACAACCAAAAACAAAGAAACAGTGGTTGCTGGTGATTTCAATGTAGATTTCCTTAAAGATTCTCCCAATAACAAATTATTTGAGTTAGTAACACTATCATTTAACTTAATACCCTCTGTAAGGTTCCCCTCTAGGGTAGCCAATTGCTCACAAACAGCCATTGATATTATCTTTATAGAAAAGTCCAATGAACAAAATTATATTACAAAACCAATAGTCAATGGCCTCTCAGATCATGACATGCAGTTCCCTCTGCTAAATTTAACACTGAACAGGGTTTAAAATCTGTTAAAACTGAGCTCAAGAGGGTAATCAATAAGACAAAAATTGATTATTTTAGGACACTCCTCAGAGACATTCACTGAACTGATGTTTACAGTGCTCATGGCATGAATGAAAAATATAACACTTTTGCTAATAAAGTGCTTACCTTATTCGAACACAGTTTTCCCCAAAAACTTACCAAGGTTAGAGCTAAGTCTACAAAGAAGCCGTGGATTACTCAAGGAATAGGGGTATCCTGTAAAACAAAAGGTAACTGTATTTGACATCCGAAACAGTTCTGTTGTCATGCTATAGCACATTACAAGAAATACTGTAAAATATTAAAGACTGTAATACACACATCAAAGCAAATATATTACAAGGAAAAGACAGTCATATCAGATAACTAAATAAAGACAATATAGGATTTAGTGGAGGAGGAGACCGGTAGAACCAGACATGAAGAGGGACAAATAGCATTAAGAAGAGTAAATGATACATTGGTGACAGATATGTATAGTGTTGCAGAACATTTTAACAAACATTTCATAACTGTTACTGAAAAGATGGAGTTATCAGGTTCTGTAGATGCTGCTACGGAATACCTCAGACCAGACATTTCAAATAACTTCCATAATATGAATTTGACCCTCACTACCCCTACAGAAATAATGTCCATCATAAAGTCTTTGAAATCAAAAACATCTAGTGGATATGACGAAATATCAACAAAGCTAATTAAAGAATGTGATTCTGAGTTAAGTAACAACTGTGTAACCAGTCGTTTATCAGTGGAATATTTACTGAATGGTTATAATACGCTGAAGTTAAGCCACTGTTTAAGAAGGGAGATAAAGAAATAGCATCAAATTTCTGTCCAATTTCACTTTTGCCTGCATTCTCAAACATTTTAGAAAAAGTAATGTACAATCGGCTTTATAACCATCTTATCTCAAATAACATACTGTCAAAGTCACAGTTCGGATTTCGAAAGGGTTCTGATATTGAGAAGGCTGTCTACACGTACAGTGAAAATGTGGTTAATTCATTAGAGAAAAAAGATAAAAAATTGCAGGCAACTGGTATATTTTGTGATCTGTCAAAACCATTTGACAGTGTAAATCACAATATCCTTTTAAGTAAATTAGAATATTATAGTGTGACAGGAAATCTTGCAAAAAGGTTCAAATCTTACATCTCTGGCAGGAAACAAAGGGTGTTATTAGGAAAGAGACATGTATTAAGCTATCAGGCATCATCAAACTGGGAACTAATTACATGTGGGGTCGCAGAAGGTTTCAATTTAGGGCCCTTACTTTTTCTTGTGTATATCAATGACCTTTCATCAGTAACATTACCAGATGCCAAGTACGTTTTGTTTGCCGATGATACAAACTTTGCAATAAATAGTGAACAAGTGTAGTCCTAGAAAGATCAGATAATAAAATATTTGTGGGCATTAATCACTGGTTCTTACCCAATTCCTTGTCACTAAAATTTGAAAAAACACACTACATGCAGTTCAGAACTTGTAAGGGGTGTTCCCACGAGTATATGCCTAACATATGAAGACAAACAGATAGAAGAAATGGACAGTGTTAAATTGTTGGGATTACAGCTTGATAACAAATTCAACTGGGGAAAGCATACCACAGAACTGCTGAAGCGTCTTAACACATTTCTATTTGCAATGCGAATTGTGTCAGACATAGGGGATATAAAAATGAAACAAAACTGGCATATTATGCTTACTTTCATTCCCTAATGTCATATGGGATTATTTATAATTCATCAAGCCAAGCTAAAGTTTTCTGGGCAAAAAAAACGTGCAGTAAGAGTTATATGTGGTGTGAACTCAAGAACATCCTGCAGAAGCCAGTTTAGGGAACTACAGATACTAACTGCTGCTTCCCAATATATTTATTCTTTAATGAAATTTGTCATTAAAAATTTATCACTTTTTCAGACCATCAGCTCAATGCATGGAATCAATATTACAAATAAGAATAATCTTCACAAGGATTTAAAGTCACTTAGTCTTGGACAAAAAGGTGTGCATTGTTCAGGAACACAAATTTCCAATAACTTGCCAGCAGCCATAAAAAGCATAACAGCCAATGAAATTCAGTTTAAGAGAAGCCTAAAGGATAACTTCTGCACAATTTCACTGCAGTAATGTGTTCATTGTAAAGAAGAGTGTGTGTGTGTGTGTGTGTGTGTGTGTGTGTGTGTGTGTGTGTGTGTGTGTGTAAGCACAATCTAACTTCTGCACCATGTTGATGTTGTTGTGGTCTTCAGTCCTGAGACTGCTTTGATGCAGCTCTCCATGCTACTCTATCCTGTGCAACCTTCTTCATCTCCTGGTACCTACTGAAACCTACAGCCTTTTGAATCTGCTTAGTGTATTCATCTCTTGTTCTCCCTCTACGATTTTTACCCTCCACGCTGCCGTCCTGTTCTAAATTGGTGATCCCTTAATGCCTCAGAACATGTCCTACCAACCGATCCCTTCTTCTAGTCAAGTTGTGCCACAAACTTCTCTTCTCCCCAGTCCTATGCAATACCTCCTCATTAGTTATGCTATCTACCCATCTAATCTTCAGCATTCTTATGTAGCACCACATTTCGAAAGCTTCTATTCTCTTCTTGTCCAAACTATTTATCGTCCAGGTTTCTCTTCCATGCATGGCTACACTCCATGCCAATACTTTCAGAAACGGCTTCCTGACATTTCAATCGATACTCGATGTTAACAAATTTCTCTTCTTCAGAAACACTTTCCTTTCCATTGCCAGTCTACCTTTTATATCCTCTCTACTTCGACCATCATCAGTTATTTTGCTCCCCAAATAGCAAAACTCCTTTTCTACTTTAAGTGTCTCATTTCCTAATCTAATTCCGTCAGCATCACCGGACTTAATTCGACTACATTCCATTATCCTCGTTTTGCTTTTGTCGATGTTCATCTTATATCCTCCTTTCAAGACACTATCCATTCCGTTCAACTGCTCTTCCAAGTCCTTTGCTGTCTGACAGAATGACAATGTCAACAGCAAACCTCAAAGTTTTTATTTCTTCTCCATGTATTTTAATACCTACTCCGAATTTTTCTTTTATTTCCTTCACTATACAGATTGAATAACATCAGGGAGAGGCTACAACCCTGCCTTACTCCCTTCCCAACCACTGCTGCCTTTACATGCCCCTCGACTCTTATAACTGCCATCTGGTTTCTGTACAAGTTGTAAACAGCATTTCGCTCCCTGTATTTTACCCCTGCCACATTCAGAATTTGGAAGAGAGTATTCCAGTCAACATTGTCAAAAGCTTTCTCTAAGTCTACAAATGCTAGAAACGTAGATTTGCCTTTCCTTAATCTATTTTCTAAGATACGTTGTAGGGTCAGTATTGCCTCACGTGTTCCAATATTTCTACGGAATCCAAACTGACCTTCCCCGAGGTTGGCTTCTCCTAGTTTTTCCATTTGTCTGTAAAGAATTCGCGTTAGTATTTTGCACCTGCAGCTTATGAAACTGATTGCTCGGTAATTTTCACATGTGTCAACACCTGCTTTGGGATTGGAATTATTATATTCTTCTTGAAGTCTGAGGGTATTTCGCCTGTTTCATACATCTTGCTCACCAGATGGTAGAGTTTTGTCAGAACTGGCTCTCCCAAGGCTGTCACTAGTTCTACTGAAATATGGTCTACTCACAGGGCCTCGTTTCGACCAAGGTCTTTCAGTGCTTTGAAGAAATTCTTCACCTGGTATCATATCTTCCATTTCATTTTCATCTACATCCTCTTCCATTTCCATAATATTGTCCTCAAGTACATTGCCCTTGTATAGACCCTCTATATACTACTTCCACCTTTCTGCTTTCCCTTCTTTGCTTGGAACTGGATTTTCATCTGAGCTCTTGATGCTCATACAAGTGGTTCTCTTTTCTCCAAAGGTCTCTTTAATTTTCCAGTAGGCAGTATCTATCTTACCCCTAGTGAGATAAGTCTCTACATCTTTACATTTGTCCTCTACCCATCCCTGCTTAGCCATTTTACACTTCCTGTCCATCTTATTTTTGATACGTTTGTATATCTTTTTGCTCGCTTCATTTACTGCATTTTTATATTTTCTCCTTTCATCAATTAAATTCAATATTTCTTCTGTTACCCAAGGAGTTCTATTAGCCCTTGATCCTCTGCTGCCTTCACAACTTCATCCCTCAAAACTACCCATTCTTCTTCTACTGTATTTCTTTCCTCCATTCCTGTCAATTGTACCCTTATGCTCTCCCTGAAACTCTGTACAACCTCTGGTTTGTTCAATTTTATCCAGGTCCCACCTCCTTAAATTCCCACCTTTTTGCAGTTTCTTCAGTTATAATCTACAGGTCATAACCAATAGATTGTGGTCAGAGTCCACATCTGCCCCTGGAAATGTGTTACAGTTTAAAATCTGGTTCCTAAATCTCTGTCGTACCATTATATAATGTATCTGTTACCTGTCAGTATCTCCAGGCTTCTTCCGTGTATACAGCGTTCTTTTATGATTCTTGAACCAAGTGTTAGCTATGATTAAGTTGTGCTGTGTGCTTAATTCTACCAGGTGGCTTCCTCTTTCACTTCTTAGCCCCAATCCATATTCACCTACTACGTTTCCTTCTCTACCTTTTCCTACTACCGAATTCCAGTCACCCATGACTATTAAATTTTCGTCTCCCTTCACTATCTAAATACTTTCTTTAATTTCATCATACGTTTCTTCAATTTCTTCGTCATCTGCAGAGCTAGTTGGCATATAAACTTGTACTACTGTAGTAGGCGTGGGCTTCGTGTCTATCTTGGCCACAATAATGCGTTCACTATGCTGTTTGTAGTAGTTACCCGCACTCCTATTTTCTTATTATTAAACCTACTCCTGCATTACCCCTATTTGATTTTGTATTTACAATCCTATATTCGCCTGACCAACATTCTTGTTCCTCCTGCCACCGAACTTCACTAATTCCCACTATATCTAACTTTAACCTATCCATTTCACTTTTTAAATTTTCTAACCTACCTGCCCGATTAAGGGATCTGACATTCCACGCTCCGATCTGTAGAGCGCCAGTTATCTTTCTCCTGATAACGATGTCCTCTTGAGTAGACCCCGCCCGGAGATCCGAATGGGGGACTATTCTACCTCCGGAATAGTTTATCCAAGAATACGCTATCATCATAACACCATACAGTAAAGCTGCTGCCCTCGGGAATAATTACGGCCGTAGTTTCCCCTTGCTTTCAGCCATTCACAGTACCGGCACATCAAGGCCGTTTTGGTTAGCGTTACAAGGCCAGATCAGTCAATCATCCAGACTGCTGCCCCTGCAACTACTGAAAAGGCTGCTGCCCCTCTTCAGGAACCACACGTTTGTCTGGCCTCTCAACAGATACCCCTCCGCTGTGGTTGCACCTACGGTAAGGCCATCTGTATCGCTGAGGCACGCAAGCCTCCCCACCAACGGCGAGGTCCATGGTTCACGGGGGGGTTCTGCACCATTTCAGTGCAGTAATGTGTTCATTGTAAATAAGTGTTATAGTAGTTGTATTACACGTTTATTACCTTATGCATAACAAAAAAACTTTTTTATTTTAAATTCAGTGCATTAGTATTTTTAAAATGATTCTTTCATATAGTGTTCATTAGAAAATGACGATCATTCCAGTTGGGACCTGTGGAAAGTACATTAGCTTATTTGTTTGAGTTGTAAATATTTGTCATGTATTGTTGTTTTTCTGACATGTTCCACGTCCTGGAGGACCTCCTCACTACGGATCAATTGGAATGAAAGTAAATATAAACATAGTGAGAACAGTCACTCCTCTCTCTGTAGTCCCAGAGCAGCGGTAATGTATGGGTAGTGGATGCCAGCAGAAGCAGACACAGATGGAGGATTGGCAGGGGTGTAGCACAAGTCGCATGAAGGACGTACTGTTAGCGGCAACCTCATCTATAACCCATGGCTGCTGCTCGTAATGCCCAGCTGTCTCGCTTTTCAGCATGGCTCTGTCTTCATGATGACGCTGCTGGTGTACGGCAATAAGAAGCGATCCCTGCTTCGTACTTCAGGCTTCTTTGTATGCCTCTGGTGTAGTTTTGTTCCAGTAAGACCTACTCACGTCACAAATAACAAGAGACTTGTCCTTGTGTAGTAACTTAATCCCACTGGCTAAATGGTTACGGTTGTATGGTACAGTTTACTGCTGCACTCGGCTATCCTGGCTTCACATGTCTGTTATTGTGACCCATACGTCGCCACAGTGGCAACCATTGGCTTGTAGACTTAACGCAACACTTCATGTTGGGCTTCCATACTATTTCTCATTACTTTTGCTAAAGACGTATAATTTTTGCTCAGCAGCTATACTGCCCACCTCCACATAGAAATCTCAGTCCCTTGGGTTTTGTCCATGCCCTGTACTCCATTGCAATAACTTCTACCCTTAATCTGTATAACAGGTAGACAATCTTAAATTGGTTGCTCTTAACTGGTACACAAATGACTACATTAATTTCTGACTCCATAAATCCATCTTTCATCCCTCTCTCGGGGGATCCACTCCATAGGAACTTCAATTACCCTTGGACTGGGCTCTTGCACAGCTCATCGCTTCAAATACTTAAAAGTCTGGCAGAGCAAAATTAGAGTCGCGATGACACTATAAACTTCGACACTCAAGGTCGCAATCATTTGACGTCTACCATCCTGATATTTGTCCCCATGCGGCAACAATTACTCTTCGGTGACCTGCCCCTTCTGTGGTGCTATCATCCGAAATAATTATAGGCTCAGTTTCCAGGTGTCGTTAAGGAAGGTAAAGTTTTGTCTGGACAACAGCTTAGAGGTTCATCTGTTAATAAATCTGTGGCTGTTTTTCATTCTACCGAGTAACTCCCATCATAGTAGCTGGTAAATGAATATGGGTCCTGTGATTTTTCACACAGTCCCACTGATTAACAGCCCACTCCCTTGCAGTTCTAAATGCCTCGGCCGAAACGAGTTTCCTTTGCTCACGGAGACTAGCAACTACATTTACGTCGTTCTAAAATGAGTATACCCAATGTAAAACCGCTCTCTCGAAGCATGGTTCCGGTTTGGCCACCTCCTCCTGACAAGGTCTAGCCTCCATTCACCCCTGAAGAGTCGCATGATACATGTGCTCCCACTCGTCGTAACCTCACGAGTTGGACAAATGGCGACTACGCCACTCTGACATTACTGGATACCAGTCTCAGTCATCTCCATGTGGCGATTCCCATCTTCCGCTAATAGTAACACCCTTCCCCTCTCAATTTTACAAATTTACCAAATGCTGCGAACTTCGCTGCGTAAGTGTGCATCTTATAACACCTACAGAATAATACCTACATACTGCATTGTTGCCCACTACCAGTATCTTTACCCTATCTGTTGTTATTCCCACCACAGCATCATGGTATTAGAATGGCAGTTCCAATACTAACTGTGAACCCAGGGGTAATTCTCCTTGCACCTCTCTCAACCCTTTCAGATACTGCTCTGGTGGCAACAAGAAGGAACTTAACTGCAAGTGTAGCACTTGATGAACGGCTTCCTGCAAATTCATTGAATCCACATGTGTCTCAGATGCTGTCCTCTAGTGACTTCAATAGCCTCGTCATCGCAAGTCTCGCATCTAGTACTTGCATCCACGTTTGTACTGCTTCCAATCCCTATTCAGAGTTCTAGCCGAGGCCCTGGCATAATCAGTATTTCCTTACTCAGCTGGTGAAGCATGAGCATGTTGGTCAACACTGATTTCCAAGCTCACAACCTGTGTGGAATGCCACTCCATTACTTTATTCATCTACACTAACTCCCTTGCGTCTTCTATCGTTGCGTTCAGTTTGCTTGTCTCTTACATTTGCCATTTTGAATGTAGCTTTCAGTATTCCACTCTCATAGTCAATTCACAACCCCTTTATTCTCTTGGAGTCCTGCAGTACAATTCCGGTCACCTCCTCCATATGCGCCTACCAATTACCTGTGCTCCTTTGAGACCTCTCACAGCCTCCTGCTACTAAAAGCCAACTATTGTATCCCTTAAAATACCTCCTCTACTCTTCTGAATTCATTCCGCAACATCCACACATTAAACACTAAACCTAATGACCATCTGTGACTGGAGAACACCAAGTCTGGTTGCCTGTAAAACAAAATTCCTTCCTCCAGGCAATGATCTTGCAGTGCCTCCACCCTATCCCCCAATGAAGAGGTACAGCACTGCCAAAACTAGCATTCTTCTTTGCCGGCGAATCTGCATACGCAATCTGAGGACAGGGATCAATATCACTTCCCCACCCCACGCCCATAAGCACGCTGTCTCCAAACAGCACGTCTTAACACACTAACGATAAAACCTATCCGGAAACAAACATATAATCTTTTCCAAGACCACGAAAATGCCCTACATTACACACAAAAGAAAAATATCCCCTAAGCACGCAATCACAGCTAATATCTGCTACTTTCTTGGCCTCAGTGCGTACCAACTATGAGCTATTTGAACCTCTCCCTACTGTTGCTCATCCTACCGCTTCCTCCTCTTGACCTCTTTCCTCGCTTTTCTAGCACCTCCCTTGGAATTGCCTCTGGTGCACCCTCGAATAGTCGTTGACGCCCAACATACACAATCGTTGTCTTTTATGGCAGCTTCAGTTTCACATTTACTGGTTATGTTCTTTCTTTCCATTAATTGGTATGGGCCCTGGTACAGTGTTAAGAACTTCTTCGCTTCTCCCTTGGGAGTATATAGGCTTGAAAACATCACCCACTGGCTACTCTGAACTGAAGTAATGTTTCCACTCACTTCATTGCCCCTCCCTGCTTCTCCAGTGCTTTAGTTTCTGCTCGTTACCATTCAAGGTGCTAGTGTGAATTTTGGAATTGTACATACTATCTACAAAGGGTAGATAAGTGTCCCAATCTAAATGGGGTGCATCTTTCCAACTGCCAGATGAAATTATCACATCCTTCCATTAGCTTATGGATGAAGTGGACTAGTTTTCAGTTTTCAACTATTTCATCCAGTCTCGCATAAAGTTCGTTAATTCGTCTGTAATTACTGTCACTGGAACCCCGAACTTCAGTATCCACCTATTAACCAATGCCTGCAGACTGTTATTGCATACTGCTCCAGTATTGGCTCCATCTCTTTGTGACGAGAAAAAGAGTCTAGTACTGTCAGCATAAAATGGGTACTTTCTGGTGTTCCGCTGATTGAGCCTAAAACGTCCACCCTACTGGAAGTAAACGGCTTCGTTGCTTCCGGCAGTATCTGTAACAGTACCTGCTTCCGATTTAAATCCGCCTAAGATGCACAATCCACTTGTGACGTACTGATCAACATTATTCCTTCTTCCCTTCCAGCAATACCTTTTTTCTACCACGCTCCAATTCGTCACTTTGTTTCCTCCATGGCTCAGTAAGATGTGATCACGCATTTCACGTAATACTTGTAACTTCAAATTGGCTGACACCACCAGTCATTGTCCTTATTCCGTTTCTCTTAATAATAATCAGTCTTGCATATTAAACAGCTGTTGCTTCCCATACTGTCTACACTCTTCATTGGTGCTCTGTACTACATGCCGTTTCTCAAGGTCCTAACCTGCTCCTGTATTACCGCTATCTTCCTACTCAACCTATGCGCGTTGTCATGTTTCTTCCCTGGTTTGTGGATCGCTTTGTACTCAGATCACTGAGTTTCAATGCTCACCTCACGAATCTACTGCAATCTTTCTAGCCTAGTAACCACATCAAAGTTGCATGGTCCGTCACTAGAAGTGTGTTACCATTACATCAATCTAAGGATCTCCCTATCCGCTGTAAAGCAATTCATTTCCGCTCTATTCGGCTGTTTTTATACAAAGTGTAGTGTGCGTACTGTAAGACCTTCGGTACACACATCATCAGATTATTTGACTTGTCGCTCTAACGAAGTAGGCGAGTGTCAGCAATATGTCTCGTGGTCTTATTGTGGCGTGTTTATCTTCTGCCGTTAGGTCAGACGATAGAAATGCCACTTGCACGCTTAGAGTAGCAGATTGACGGTGAACAACTTTAAACAGAACTTGATTAATTTTCACAAACATTTATTAAAATAATAAAAATCATAGACATGACGTAACTTGATTCTGGATTCTGTTTACAACTGACAATCTGTAGTTCCTTTGGTCTTGGTACGTTAATCTTATTCTCACATATCTCTAATACTTGACAAAGTGTCTATTCATTTATCTTCATGGCTATGTACAGGAATATGATAATCTTATTAGGCGCAGACTGAAACTTGACTATAGACTGGTGCAGACAAATGCAGACTGGTACAGACTAATGTAGACAAATGCAGACTCACTAATCGGAGGTCTGTACACTCGTTATAATACCTCGCGCGTTCAGGTATCACTGCGCGAGTGTGATCCGCAAGGAGAAAAGGTTCTAGGTTAGCAGCAATCTCATTGGCTGTGTTACATATTAATACGCGGATCGGGGGAAGCAGAATTTGGTCCGTCTCTAAGACAGCACCATCTCCTAGTGCGGACGAGCGCTACGCTTGCGCTGTTGTGATTAGAGGGGCGCGCTCTAAGGGGAAAGTTGTGTACGTGCTGAGTACTCGGAACTATGTACATAACACAAAGCAACAGGATTTTTCTGACCACCTACTTCCTGACTTAGAACACACCCAGAGCATTATCCGACACATCACATGATAATATGAACTCCATTTGGAAATTTTCGAAACACCCACCTGGCTCGACGTCAACATACTCTTTAATTCAATTAGTGCTCTCTGACGTTCCTCCAACTATACAAACTTAACACCCATTCTTCCAGAACTGTGTAAGTGGTTTTACCATACCCACAAATCCCTTCATGAACTTCCTATAAACATTTACAAGGCCCAGAAATGTTTGCAATTTCTTGGTTCTCTCTGGTATCGGAAAAACCTGCACAGCTTGCGCTACACTTGGATCAGTTCTTACATCGTCCTTGCTAATGATATGCTCCAAATACACTACTGGCCATAAAAATTGCTACACAAAGAACAAATGCAGATGATAAATGGGTATACATTGGAAAAATGTATTATACTAGAACTGACATGTGATTACATTTTCACGCAATTTGGGTGCATAGATCCTGTGTTATCAGTACCCACAACAACCACGTCTGCCAGTAATAACGGCCTTGATACGCCTGGGCACTGAGTCAAACAGAGCTTGGATGGCGCGTACAGGTACAGCTGCCCATGCAGCTTCAACACGATACCACAGTTCATCAAGAGTAGTGACTACGTATTGTGACGAGCCAATTGCAGGGCCACCATTGACCAGGCCTTTTCAGTTCGTGAGAGATCTGGAGAATGTGCTGGCTAGGGCAACAGTCGAACATTTTCCGTATCCACAAAGGCCCGTACAGGACCTGCAACATGCGGCCGTGCATTATCCTGCTGAAATGTAGGGTTTCGCAACACTCGAATGAAGGGTAGAGCCGCGGGTCGTAACACATCTGAAATGTAACGTCCACTGTTCAAAGTGCCGTCAATGCGAACAATAGGTGACCGAGACGTGTAACCAATGGCACCCCATACCATCACGCCGGGTGGTGACGAATACACGCTTCCAATGTGCGTTCACCGCGATGTCGCCAAACACGGATGCGACCATGATGATGCTGTAAACAGAACTTGGATTCATCCGAAACAATGACGTTTTGCCATTCGTGCACCCAGCTCCGCCGATGAGTACACCATCGCAGGCGCTCCTGTCTGTGATGCAGCGTCAAGGGTAACCGCAGCCATAGTCTACGAGCTGATAGTCCATGCAAACGTCGTTGAGGTGTTCGTGCAGATGGTTGTTGTCTTGGAAACATGCCCATCTGTCTACTCGGGGACCGAGACGTGGCTGCATGATCCGTTACAACCATGCGGATAAGATGCCTGTCATCTCGACTCCTCGTGATACAAGGCCGTTGGAATGTCGCGATACGAAAAACCGCATTCGCGATAGGCTACAATCCGACCTTTATCAAAGTCGGAAACGTGATGGTACGCATTTCTCCTCCTAACACGAGGCGTCACAACAACGTTTCACCAAGCAACGCCGGTCAACTGCTGTTTGTGTATGAGAAATCGGTTGGAAACTTTCCTCATGTCAGCAAGGTGTAGGTATCGCCACCGGCCGCCAACCTTCAACCTTGTGTGAATGCTCTGAAAAGCTAATCATTTGCGTATCACAGCATCTTCTTCCTGTCGGCTATATTTCGTATCTGTAGCACGTCATCTTCGTGGTGTAGCAATTTTAATGGCTATTAGTGTAGTTAACTTCCTCCAGTGCAATGTGACATTTTTCCGTGCATAGTTTAAACGGGCCGATCGTAATCTCGTGAATACCCCCCAAAGACGTTGTCTATGCTCTGCACATCACTTAAAACAGGATTTCGTCATCACGATACACTAGACAATGATACGAATTCACTCCTTTCAGCTCTCTGTATAGCAAACACGGGGATGTTGCCGGTGTATTTTCCAACCCAGAAAGACATCCCTCCATAATGATAGCGTCTCCAGAGTGCAGAAAATGCCGTCTTTAGATTATCATTTGCAGTTAATTCTAATTGTCGGTAACCACCGGAAGTACTGGCTTTGCCCTAGGTTAGCTATCGCTCCTGTGACATTCAGAATTGGGTAGGTATCTGTCGTAGTCTTACTATTCAAGTGGCGGTAAACGAAACGGAAGCTATACTTCTTTGAGCCATCCATGGACTTGTTGGACAAGATCACAGTTCTTTCCCTCCACCCAGGGTCTACTACTGTCTTCTGTCATCCCATCAGCCAAATTTTGATTAAGTTCTTCCCAATCTGGTTGTAACAACAGGGGTATTCTGCATGGCCTTCAGTACACCGGTGATTCATTACCTGTCGGAATTTTGTGTTGCGTTACTGGCAGGCAACAGCGCTTGCGGGAAACACAGATCCTGAAATTCTAGTAACAGGTCCTCTATCTGTGTCGCTTCTGCCTGCCCCTTTAAGTGCTTTAATTTCTTGGGAAATACAATCCTAGCTGCATCCTGTGCCCTCGTATAGCCTACATCACCCATATGGCCGTCTTCTTCACCCAAAACCTCCATTGAAGTGGCCGGCCTCTGTGACCGAGCGGTTCTAGGCTCTTCAGTCCGGAACCACGCGCCTGCTACGGTCGCAGGTTCGAATCCTGCTTCGCGCATGGATGTGTGTGATGCCCTTAGGTTAGTTGGGTTTAAGGATTTCGAAGTCTAGGGGACTGATGACCTCAGATGTTAAGTCCAATAGTGCTTAGAGCCATTTAAACATTTTCCGAGTGAAGCCAATAACGTTTCCTCGAACAACTTAACCTCCTCATTGCCAAAATTATCCACATTGATGGGTACTACTTTGCCTCCGTCCCTCTCTCATATGCGTAAAACGTTACATTTCACCAGACAGCAAGCTATATCAAATACTTCATTACCTTACAGCTTTCTGCTACACATTACACCTCAACAAGTAAGCCAGTCTTCAGATTCATCCATAGTGACTTTCCAGTGCCTCGCGACACACATTCGTGTGAATCAAGTTTTAAAACCATTGCTCGCAGTTTAACTGCACTGCCTCGTATACTAGGCACTCATCACAACGGACCATCACTGACAACATTTTACCATAGCTGGCATTTCTTTGCAGTAAATTCCATCATATGTCATCGGAGGTCAGTTATGGCACAATGTTAATGCAGAAAGTCTAACTCTTGGATCACGTTGTAGTCCTTGCTTAAACGAGACACCGCCTTCACAAATTGCCTAAACTTGGTTGCCTCAAACGAAAAATTCATCAGTAACCGCAGTGGTCATGTATCACTACAACCAACCACACACAAATTGTAACGTGGTCGATTCCAACACTGCCTACCAACTACCTCTCTTGAGGACACTGACACATACCCTGCATCTAACAAAACTTTGTATTCCCTACATTTTTCACACCCACTATGGCACATTCCTGTCTGCATTCGCTTTTACTGCATTTATATTTACTGAGAACTCCTTCCAGTGGCTCTAGGGTTCCCTCTTTGAGTTTAACAGGTACTTCGTACTACATCCCTGTCACGGTCCATACGACCCCTGCCATTGTTTACATTAAACTGTGTTGAGTTCACGTTATCTGTATTACTCTACTGCAGGTGGTGACACTGTCTTTGCACGTTCCGTTCACGAGTTGAAACATTTTACATTCGATGTAAACATGTTCCTCAATCCCTTATACACGTGGGCACATCAATCTTCTCACTCTCCAACACTATACAAAGTGCTGCATGGAGATCTTTTGCTACTCTAACGTGCACTGTCCTTGAAATCTCAGGACACAACGTAGTCGTGATGAACAGTAGGCTGAAGTTTATGAGATTACTCGGGCAGAATCAATAAGCAAAGAAGTGGGATACGGAAGTACTAAGGAACGAAGAGATACGCTTGAAGTTCTCTACGGATGCAGATGCAGCGATAAAGAATAGCCCAGTAAACAGTACAGTTACAGAGGAATGGACATCTCTCTAAAGGGCAATCACAGAGGTTGGAAAGAAAAACATTACAGAGAAGGTAACTGCGAAGAAGCCATGGATAATAGAAGAAATACTTCAGTTGATCGATGAAACAAGAAAGCCCATGTCGATGATGTTTCGTTGAACGGTTCGCACGCAGACAGTTGTTGAAGGCCCAGCTTTGAAATCTGCAGTAATTTTCGGAGGGTTGCACTTCTGTCATCTTGAACGATTCTCTTCAGTCGTCGTTGGTCCCATTCTTGCAGGATTTTTTTCCGACCGCAGTGATGTCGGAGATTTGATGCTTCAAGGTATTCATGATATTCAAGGTACACTCGTGAATTGGTCGTCCGGGGAAATTCCCTCTTCATCGCTACCTCAGAGATGGTGTGTCCCATCGCTCGTGAGCCGACTATAACACCAGGTTCGAACTCACTTAAATCTTGATAACCCGCTATTGTAGCAGCAGTAACCTACCTAACAACTGGGCCAGACACTTGTTGTCTTTACAGGCCTTGCAGACCGCAGCGCCGCATTCTGCCTCTTTATTAAGATCTGCATTTGAATTCGCATGTCTATACCAGTTCCTTTCGCGCTTCAATGTAAATCAACATACATATTTTTGTAAATGTTTTGGACTGGAAAGGTATTATTGAAAATGCAGTATCGTGGCAAAACGCATGCTATAAAAATGTTATTTATTATTACTAAGGTGAATTATGTGGTAAAAGGCCACGTCCGTACATGAGCGTTTTTTTATTATTCGTTTTGAGCCTAGTTACTGAATGGGGAGAAGGGGTCTGACATGGAAAAATATAAACCATAGAATCATGGAAGACAAACACGAATGACGATGTTGGGGATACAACGTGAATAACATCATTACTGTGCCAGTGTACCGTATAGTGGTTCATTAAACAACTCCATACAACGAAATAGCGATAACCACTGTGTCAGTAGTCGCAATGTGAAGATCATTAACTTATGGAATACTACCATGTAGTTGTAAAACTCAAGAATACTACACAGTGCCATATTGGGCATAACAACAGAAGAAACAGGTATAAGACAGGTTTAGCTACATATAAGTAACTGTAACCCAATCCTATTAAAATGCCAAGTTGTCAAGCCAAAAATAAAGCTCTGAAATACAACTAATCAAAAACATTTATATGAACCATTAACATAAATCTGTATTTGTAGATGAAAGGGGAAAGAGACAAGTCAACTATCAGACGCAAAAAAGGGGGAAGGGCTGAAATGAAAGATAAGGGACATACTTGAGTCAAACGTAGGTACACACAGTCAAGCAAGAATGTTATACGGGGAAATGTCATGAGCAAAATTAATTTCTGAAGCACCCCTACCGGAAACTACTCTATGCGCCCCTCAAAGAAAACTGTATTTCTAAACAAAACGAGGACACAGATACGTCTACCACTCTCTCGCGAGAACGGGGGAGAGACGCAAATAGAAGACGAGGGCCACCCACAAATTGAACACTTGTGCACCATAGGCAAGTAATGATGTTACAAACGGAAATTACAAGTCACAGTGCATCGACGATCTGCAGTGTGAATCAAAAATATCGTGAAGAAGCAAAATACTTGAAACAACACTAGATGCAATTTACAAATCAACTTAATACCCGAGTAATAACATGACACCTCCAATCCTAAAAAGTATTCCATGTTAAATTTGTCATCGAAATATGTAAGAAGTAACGACCGGCATTGATGCACGACGTCTGCCATTGAAATGTTATGCTCTCATACCGCTAAATCATAATGAGGCATCATATTTGAAGGAAGAAGGACACGTTGTAAATGCAGCACATCCACTGTCAAAAGTCTGTTGGACACCTGATATGACAAAGATGCTTGATCACTCGAACAAACCCTGGTAGGAGAAACAGTCACAGTCCATCCAGACATAAAGCAAACTGCTAGTCCTATGCAAGTAGTGAGATCGTCAACAAGATATACTGTATAATGAGCATGTACGTGCGAATACGACTGAAGATGTCCGAAGAAAGTCAGTGATAAAACTCCGAAACAATCTGTATTTCAGGACAGCACAGGAACGGGAGATATCCATTGTTCATTCGCTACAGGGACAACTTCCAAGAAAAAGCACCGAAGAAGGCCACTCCTAAATTTTATATACCTACACTACAATAAACATTATAAGGAGGACCAAGATACAGAATCAGCAATTCAGTGCCTCCCTGAACAAGTAACTAAAATATGGTGAAACATGTAAAATACCAAGTAGCATTAGTTGCAATATTTAGCAAAATACATCAAACCCCTACCACAAACAAAATACCATACAAGAAAGTGTCCCAATACAAAACACGTAATTGCAATGATCGCCGATGCGAAAAATCAAATATTGAAACAAAACTACGTCATCGTAACCCTGGGATAAGAGTCAATAAGCAAAAACATAATGAATTAAAATTCACAATGAAATAATGAAGTCGGACCCTTTGCATTACAAAACACATAGCATGCCCACTATGAAAAGATCTCTAGGATGCACGAAACAATAAGTCAGTTCGAAGAAATTCTAGGTCGCAGCAATAGTTGCAGCTCAGTAAGAAATGAAGTAGCAACAATCCACATGTAGTTTGTCAAATCTTTGACCAAACGAATTGTACCATGGCACTACGTAAGATAAAACAAAGACATCTGAAGAGAATAGTTACAGCCGAAAGTCAGCACATAATCCCTCGAGATCAAATCTGTGTCTCACCATAAATAATGACAGGAAACTGTGCACCGTACAATACTTAAGGGACACCAAGCGACTGGAATAAAGGATCGTTTGTAAAACGTAGAAACAAGCATACTTCGATTGAAATCATCACACCAAATTACACGTAACAAAACTGTGAAATAACAAAGGTCAAAGGAGCACAATAGCCCTGAAAGACCATAAAAAAGGAACGACAGATGCAGAAAACACCTTGACTGGTGACAAAATCGAAGGCCACTGTGTCCATTGTACAGTCCCACAACGACAGTCCCAAGAAAATGAAAGGAAAAGAACATTCCTAAATTGGATATACGTACACTATAAAAATACAGGAATACTGTAGGGAGGACAACGTTACAAAATTAGCAGTGTAACGTCGATCTGTCATGAAATCACTAATATCGTGAAAAACCACAACATTGAAAGGCGAACTAATTGCAACTTCGTAAACCAATATCCATCTATAAACCGAAACCCTATAATAAGAAAGTGTGCCCGCCTGAACACGCAGTTGTAAAGGTTGCCAAGTATGGTGTGAAACATTGTAGCAAAACTACGTCGTTAAAATACTAGGACAATTGCCAATAAACAAAATCACAGTGAATTACAATACTCAAGAGAAAATAGGCCCTTCGCAATGCAAACCACGCAGACCATCCATCTTCAAAAATTCTCTGGGATAAATCGTATGCAAAATATCAGAAGGTTTAGAAGAACCTCCTGGTAGAAACAATAATTCCAATCCAACGAAAAACAAAGTATCAACTCACGTATGTAGCTAAACAAGCCATAAACCGAGTAACCTCCAACATGCGTTCACTCAATTAAAAATCGAAAATATCTTAAGAAAACATTATCACTCGCGCATTGCTAAAAATGGCTCTGAGCACTATGGGACTTAACATCTGTGGTCATCATTCCCCTAGAACTTAGAACTACTTAAACCTAACTAACCTAAGGACAGCACATACATCCATGCCCGAGGCAGGATTCGAACCTGCGACCGTAGCGGTCACACGATTCCAGACTGAAGAGCCTAGAAACGCACGGCCACACCGGCCGGCACACGCGCATGAATCCAACATTAATAAGGTAACTACGACTCCCCATCTCAAGCTTGTACACACCAAAACCGAAGCAACACGACACATATAGAATACGTACACACAAAACAAGATCCGTGTCTCAGTATGCACAAAGACAGAAAACCATACATTGTGCAACAACTTGAGGTATACAAAGGAGTGGAATAAAGAAACCTTTCCCAAACGATGGAATAACCATACCGCAACCGGATTCATCAAAGGAGGGCACTCGAAACCCAACAATAAAAAGTTTCAAAAACCATAATCATGAAAGATCACAAAATCAGATCTGCAAACAAAGAAATCCCACTGATTGGCGACACAACTGAATGGCACCATGCATGAAACTTTACGAATTAACAAGAATTGAAAATAGAGGAATAAATGCCTATAATAGGAAGTAGAAAACTGGTACGTAAGATAAACGTTGTATGAACCTAATGAAAGAAAACCAAAGGACACTTGTCATCGGACACAAAAAAACAAAATCAGTAGGATACAAAATAAGCCAGCACTTTCAAATGATAATGTAGCCAGCATTGTCACGAAGAAACAGCAATATAATTAATTAAATCCAACAACACACCCACTGCATAGGCGGATTCGGCATAAGTGCGGAATCTCTTGAATCTGAGGACTAGCCTATTAAATATCAAACTGTTTGACACAGAGAAAAATTACATACTGTAGTGCAATTAGTGCAATTTAATACTGCAATGATTTTATTTTTTCCTTTTTTTTTACTTGTATGGTAGTAAAATAACGCGCTTCCTATTGCTTTAGGTGAAATTTAGAACGCCGAGTAGAACATTAGTGCAATGTCCTGCTTTCAAACGTTATTACGTAAATGTAAAAGTAGGATATACTTACAAGCTGATTTAAGCTTAGCACGTGAAAATATTTCAGAGATTAATTGTTCAGATCTCTACAGATATTTAGATCACTTCCGATACAAGCAAAGTAATCGTGTGAGGCATAATTCCTGTGTCCCTTACTTAAAAATAACTAATTCTAGCGTAACCAGGAAAAGAGTAAAAAATAGCAACTAATGACATCCGACGCCTTCCTATCGGACTTACTCATACTGGAGACTGTGTCAGTCGAATCTGTATAACTAAACCGTCATCCCAGATGCCAGTACAAGATGCAGGTTGCTTATCTAAAGGCTATCGGAGGGCAAAAGAAATTTGATTTTCAATATTTTGTGTGATAATTTAGTGAATTTAAAAATTTAAGGTGGTGTCATAATATAATCATGATATAATATGTTGTAATCAAATATGTCGTAAGTTAAATATGTTGTAAGTTAAAGTTATAAGAGAAATATTATACTTAGAAACTAAGTATTTGTCTCGATGCAGAGTAACTGAAGGCGCGCAAATACTCGATCTCTATTCATAGAGTAATTAGGAATTTCAAACATTTACGAAAGTTTTTCTCGCCAATACCACCCACAAAATGCTAGAAACAGAAAAGTTTGCCGCTTACTACATTTTCGCAGCACATGCAGTCATGATGTTTTACTTTATTACTTCTCTTTTACCTATTCTATTCCTTACACAATCTGCTGACAGTACCCACATACGGGCCGGAGTGGCCGAGCGGTTCTAGGCACTTCAATCCGGTACCGCACTGCTGATACGGTCGCAGGTTCGAATCCTGCCTCGGGCATGGATACGTGTGATGTCCTTAGGTTAGTTAGGTTTATGTAGTTCTAAGTTCTAGGGGACTGACGACCTCAGAAGTTCAGTCCCATAGTGCTCAGAGCCAGTTCCCACACATATCACTGGATTCAGAGCAAAATTATATCACTGTACGAGACACACTTCAGTAGAAATAATGTCATAAATGTTGGGATGCATGGAAAGCTAGCTTTCGCTTAAAATGGAGTGCAAATTACCCACACTATATTCTTCCACTGTTTCACAATAGGGACACTTAGCGTCTTCCAACAAACGTCGAGAGTAATTACAAAACTTACCTAAATTTTCTTCTATTATATATTTAAAACCAAACATTTAAAAGATTAACTCATTTGTAAAGCAATCAGACGTTTGAAGCTGCTTTGTAGATGAAAGTTCTGCTCTTTTAACCCGGGTTTCCGGGTTCGATTCCCGGCGGGGACAGGGATTTTCTCTGCCTCTTGATGGCTGGGTGTTGTGTGATGTCCTTAGGTTAGTTAGGTATAAGTAGTTCTAAGCTCTAGGGGACTGATGACCATAGATGTTAAGTCCCATAGTGCTCAGAGCCATTTGTACCATTTTTTTTTTATGCTTTGAAGAGTATGGAGCCTATTGATCCCTTTCTCTTATACGTTCAAAAAGCAAAATTTCACTCACTTCCTCATTCCTTGTAAAGATGCTCGATTTGAGAGTAATCATATCTTTCTGAATAAATGTGTATTATCAACCTGCAAAGCCTGCAACTTTTGAAACAGAAATCAATAGACTTACGCACTCGCCGTAATACGTATTCGCTCTTGCAAGACCTCAACCAGTCTCACACTTAAAATAGTTACGGACTCTTTACTACGTTTTTAAACAAATAATAAAAGTAGGTAATAGTGGTATTTTTTTGTTTTATGCAAGTTCCATTGTCTCTATCTCTTCGCTGTGATCGTTGGTTCAGGCAGTGCCTATCAGGCAGCAATTCAATCATTTAATCGTGCACCTTCCCACAACCAACTTCTTCACACGCGCAAGCTGTCGTGACAAATGGCGCCCTTTCACGTAATAAACACATAACGGTTGAAATAAAACTAATTTTCAATATACAAAAATATTTAAATGACAAATACATTCACTTAGAGAAAGAAACTTGAAGTATACAGAAAAAAGCCTTATCCTAATAAGCCCTTGTTGTCAGTGTTTGCTAGTTCGTAGCCCTAAGCTACGATACCACAACATGGGGCGTTTCAACATCTAATGAATTTATTTGAAACATAAAATTTCTGTTCGAGGACCGAAACGCCCAGAAAGAAGAAAACACGAATATTGTAATTCACTACTCCGGAAACGCCAATTAACACTCAAGTCTTCGTTGTGGAAAACTTTGGAAGACAAAAATGCTCAAAGGCAAGCTGATAGGGTATATTTATTTCAGGTAACAGAGTGGATTAACAAATAAGAAATGTAGACAGGAACAGGACAAGAAAATGTGTTCTCCTCACCAATTAAGAGTTCTTATTCAAATAACAAGAACGCGGGCTCTGCGGACATATTCAAACCGGTTACAACCTGGAACTTCATCTCTCATAGTCGGTTAGTACCGAAAGTCTTGACATAAGGAACATCCCGTCTAATATACAAGTGCATTAAATACTTTATGACAAGTACATTTCATGATATTATCTTCGATGTCACGACTTCATGTAGTACAAAAATAGCGCTGGCTATTATATAAGGGGACACGGCAGAAATGTTGATGAGACTTTTACATGAATAATGCTGGCTGTTTTATAAGGGGACACGACAGAATCGCTGATGACACTTTTATATGAACGACCTCTAAGGTAAATATGCGCCTCTCATACCGTACGATTAGACTGTGCTTGTTTGTACATGGTGTTTCTAAATTACGCGTAACACTTACTGTCTGATTGCCAAAAGAATAAATTGGGTATACAGTGAGGCGTCTCACAGAGTATACACGCAGAAGAAATCTTATATTCCACTCTCGAACATCTGTCGTCAAAAAGAATAGGCAAATCATAGAGCATCTCTTAATTATTACACTGGAAACTAATTGCCTCATATGTTGGCAATGCCTGACGCTTACAAGTCTTGTAGAAGTGCGAAAGGATGTGACTTATCAGTGGAAGAGAAAATGAAAGCATGGTATGACGCGCTAAGTACTGCAAGATTGCTTAGTATGTTTTCTTGCCATATTATCTTTTTGCAGATGTAATCATTACCAGGGTAGCAGCCGATTTCTGTCACTGTATAGACAGCAGACTCAGGCTATTAGGACGCACTGTCCATTGTATTTTTTAAAATACGTAACAGAGGTCGCAAACGCACACTAAAACGATAAGTCTGCAGACGGAGGTAGCCTATCCATGTTTCTGAAACTAAAATAATTTTCATCGTCAATATTTGAGTGAGGTAAGGCGAAATGTAGCCGAGATGTTCATTTCCACTAGATTGGGTGCCAGTTTACTGGGACCACAAATTCTCTGTAGTTTCTCATAGAGTGAGAGCAGATAAAACTCTGTTGATAGTAACTCGACCATGTAACGGAGATTTAAAACTTAGGTTTCCTTCGTTTCATTTCCATTTCGAGCATAATATCATATTGTCATCAGTCATCTTGTTTCAGTACGTTGCACCAATACCAAATGGTTCACATGGCTCTGAGCACTGTGCGACCTAATTTCTGAGGTCATCAGTCGCCTATAGCTTAGAACTAATTAAATCTAACTAACCTTAGGACATCACACACATCTATGCCCGAGGCAGGATTCGAACCTGCGACCGTGGCGGTCGCTCGGTTCCAGACTGTAGCCCCTAGAACCGCACGGCCACCGCGGCCGGCTACCTCGGAGATGCTGTGTCCCATCGCTCGTGCGCCGACTATAACACTACGCTCAAACTCACTTAAATCTTGATAACATGCCATTTTAAAAGCAGTAAGCTATCTAATACCTGCGTCAGACACTAGTTGTCATATAGGCGTTGCCGACCGCAGCGCCGTATTCCGGTTGTACCAATACCACTAGTGTTCGGTCACAATGATCATATTCGATGTAGTGGCCAGATATGTCAGACTTACTCTAATTCAGCACGAATTGGATTCAGCAACATTAATGAAATAGATGGTGATTATCAGTAAGTATGAAAATTCGTGGTTTGATCTCGGTAGGTCCAAGGAGTCTTGTAACACAGACGTAACTTTTAGTTTCTACGCAAATAATGCAGATGCGGAAAGTGAATACTGCACCCTGACTTGGATACGGATAACATTGTTAAGTTTCAGTTCAGCGTGTAATAGCTAATTGCATGGTGCATGTCGTAGAAATCCAAAAATATTTCGTCTACAATACGGCTTCGTCTGCTAAGCCACTATGGTACTCAGACCAAAATTTACCAGTTGATGGATGGTTTATCTTTTTCACCATCAAATATTTTATATAACTATCGCAGAAAGTGTTGCAGTGTGTGGAATAGTGAAGAACGTAGAATTTCAACGAAGACAAGACTGGATCTTTATTCACACGAAGTAATGGGTGCTAGCCGCAGGTGATGTCAAGTTGATTCCATATTTCCAGATTTCCAGAAGACTTTTGACACCGTTCCCCAAATGCGACGTTAAATCAAATTCCGAGCCTCTGAAATATCGTCTCAGTAGTGCGACTAGATTCATGATTTCCTGTCAGAAACGCTACAATTTGTAGTAACTGACCAGAAGTTACTGAATGAAACAGAACTGATTCTGTAATTCCCGAAGTGGGGCTATACGGTTACATCTGTTCGAAATCTATATAAACAACGTTCTAGATTGTTTTGTATGACACTATCTGTAACTGTTTAATAACATCATCAGAACAAAAAAAAGAATTGGAAAATACTTTAGACAAGATGTCTGTGTGGTGCGGAAAGTGATAACTGACTCGGTAAAGAATAAAAAATTGAGGTTTTCTACATGAGTACTAAATATAAGCCGGCCGAAGCGGCCGAGCGTTTCTAGGCGCTACAGTCTGGAACCGCACAGCCGCTATGGTAGCAGGTTCGAATCCTGCCTCGGGCATGGATGTGTGTGATGTCCTTAGATTAGTTAGGTTTAAGTAGTTATAAGTTCTACGGGACTGATGACCTCAGAAGTTAAGTCCCATAGTCCTCAGAGCCATTTGAACTTTTGACTAAATGTTGTTGTTGTTGTTGTTGTGGTCTTCAGTCCTGAGACTGGTTTGATGCAACTCTCCATGCTACTCAATCCTGTGCAAGCTTCTTCATCTCCCAGTACCTACTGCAACCTTCATCCTTCTGAATCTGCTTAGTGTATTCATCTCTTGGTCTCCCTCTACGATTTTTACCCTCCACGCATTCTTCTGTAGCACCACATTTCGAAAGCTTCTATTCTCTTCTTTTCCAAACTATTTATCGTCCATGTTTCACTTCCATACATGGCTACACTCCATACAAATACTTTCAACAACGGCTTCCTGACATTTAAATCTATACTCCATGTTAGTAAATTGTTCTTCTTAAGAAACGCTTCCCTTGCCATTGCCAGCCTACATTTTATATCCTCTCTACTTCGACCATCTTCAGTTATTTTGCTCCCAAAACAGCAAAACTCCTTTACTACTTTAAGTGTCTCATTTCCTAATCTAATTCCCTCAGCATCACCCGACTTAATTCGACTACATTCCATTACCCTCGTTTTGCTTCTGTTAATGTTCATCTTATATACTCCTCTCAACACACTGTCCATTCCATTCAACTGCTCTTCCAAGTCCCTTGCTGCCTCTGACTGAATGGCAATGTCATCGGCGAACCTCAAAGTTTTTATTTCATCTCCGTGGATTTTAAAACCTACTCCGAATTTTTCTTTTGTTTCCTTTACTGCTTGCTCAATATACAGATTGAATACATCGGGGAGAGGCTACAACCCTGTCTCACTCCCTTCCCAACTACTGCTTCCCTTTCATGTCCCTCGACTCTTACAACTGCCATCTGATTTCTGTACAAATTGTAAATAGCCTTTCGCTCCTGTATTTTACCCCTGCCACCTTCAGAATTTGAAAGAGAGTATTCCAGTCAACATTGTCACAAACTTTCTCTAAGTCTACAAAAGCTAGAAACGCAGGTTTGCCTTTCCTTAATCTTTCTTCTAAGGTAAGTCGTAAGGTCAGTATTGCCTTACGTGTTCCAGTATTTCTATGGAATCCAAACTGATCTTCCCCGAGGTCGGCTTCTACTAGTTTTTCCATTCGTCTGTAAAGAATTCGTGTTAGTATTTTGCAGCTATGGCTTATTAAACTGATTGTTCGGTAATTTCACATCTGTCAACACCTGCTTTCTTTGGGATTGGAGTTATTATATTATATTCTTCTTGAAGTCTGAGGGTATTTCGCCTGTCTCATACATCTTGCTCACCAGATGGTAGAGTTTTGTCAGGACTGGCTCTCCCAAGGATGTTAGTAGTTCTAATGGAATGTTGTCTACACCCGGGGCCTTGTTGTCACTCAGGTCTTTCAGTGCTGTGTAAAACTCTTCACGCAGTATCGTATCTCCCATTTCATCTTCATCTACATCCTCTTTCATTTCCATAATATTGTCTTCAAGTACATCGCCCTTGTATAGACCCTCTATATACTCCTTCCACCTTTCTGCTTTCCCTTCTTTACTTAGAACTGGGTATCCATCTGAGGTCTTGATGTTCATACATGTGTGTTCTCTTTTCTCCGAAGGTCTCTTTAATTATCCTGTAGGCAGTATCTATCTTACCCCTAGTGAGATAAGCCTCTACATCCTGACATTTGTCCTCTAGCCGTCCCTGCTTATCCATTTTGCACTTCCTGTCGATCTCATTTTTGAGACGTTTGTATTCCTTTTTGCCTGCTTCATTTACTGCATTTTTATAATTTCTCCTTTCATCAATTAAATTCAATATTTCTTCTGTTACCCAAGGATTTCTACTAGCTCTCGTCTTTTTACCTACTTGATCCTCTGCTGCCTTCACTGCTTCATCCCTCAAAGCTACCCAAGCTACTAAATATAAATCCGTTAAATTTTGGTTTCACGAAAAATAACATAGATTTAAAAATTTTCCGTTCAGCTAGGTACCTGCGGGTTGCATATACGAACAACTTCAGTTGGAACCCACAGTCAGAAAATTTTGTGGGAAAGAAAAAACAAGGACTACGTTTTATTGGCAGAACTATTGGAAGTTGCAATAAATGTACAAAAGACAATGCCTACATTACGCTTGTCCATCCTCTGCTGGAGTATTGCACATCTCAACGGGAGCCGTACCAAATACGACAGACGTAGGACATCGAAAATCTGCAAAGAAGTGAAGATCATTTCTTATCATCATGAAATAGGAGAGTGTCACCGGCGTGATAAGCGAGCTGATCTGTCAGGCATTAAAACAAAGGCAGTTTGAGTTGCGGCGACATATTTTCACTAAATTTCAATCAACAACTTTCTCTTCAGAGGGAGAAATTTCCATAGTAATGAAATGAGAGAAAACGGAGCCAAGGAGGGAAATTTCGCATGTTATTCGAGAGTGGAACGGTGGAGAAATAGTCTAAAAGTAGTTCTATAAGCCCATTGTAAAGTACTTCAGCGTAAAGGGTGGAGTTTTCATGTGTTGCACTCGCAGACTGCAAAATTGGTAACTTAGTAATTGAATCACCCACACAGGACGGCTTCTATAATCCAGAGGAATTATATGGAACTAATCAACTTTACGTCAGGAAAATTAAAATGTCACTCAAATTTCTTTCAAGATTGGTTGCTGAGGGAATTTACGCATGAAGGTGAGTTTGCCTCGTCTGTTGTGTTTGGTGTGCAAGAGCTATGATGTGACGATACGATTGGGAGCCACACGAAGGTATTCAGGAAGTCTTACTTTTTGTTTGGTTCGTGACAGGAATATAAAATGCACGGACTGTGATAAAAGTCGTCTATCATGTAATGCCCAAGAAAAATAGAGATATACAGGTTATTCGCGAACTTTATCGACCAAAATTGTCAAGACAGTAGAGTATTCTAAACTGGGTATTTAATGCCTCTAAATAAATGTTTCAGGCGGTTCGAGGTTTCGAATGAACAATGTATCGAAGAGACATGCTTACAGACTGCTTATGACTGATACCAAACACGTACTACTGTATCGATGGTTGTGAACTAACCTTCAAACACAATACTCAGTTGTCTGAGGTGGCCGCGGTGGAAGTTCAGCTGTTAAGAGTTTATTACTATTTGTCAAAGGTGGAACCTTAGACGATACAAAAACTTACAGTTAATCAGCTGGATGTAGCCCCCGCACAGCCAAACGTATTTACTGATGAAATCACGACAAAAGGCGTCATCCTAATTTGAAGAAACTTCATGTAGTTTAAGCCGGAGCGAACAGGACAACAAAAAGTCGTGACCCCAGCAGAATCTGTGGATATGGTTTTGGATAGTGTGGGAAAAAATTCGTCGATAATCGCTTGTGGCACCGGCCGGTGTGGCCGAGCAGTTCTAGGCGCTTCAGTCTGGAACCGCGCGACAGCTACTGTCGGAGGTTCGAATCCTGCCTCGGGCATGGATGTGTGTGATGTCCTTAGGTTAGTTAGGTTTAAGTAGTTCTAAGTTCTAGGGGACTGATGACCTCAGAAGTTAAGCCCCATAGTGCTCAGAGCCATTTGAACCATAATCACTTGTGAACTTGATCGTTTTCAACATTCAAATAAATAAAATTACAATGCAGTGAAAACCCTTAGCTGCTTACAGGCGTTGACATATGTCAACGGGGACAAATGAAAATGTGTGCCCAGACCGAGACTGGAACCCGGGCTCACCTGCTTACATGGCAGACGCCCTATCCACTTATTTTATTTATTTATTTTCGTTGTTGATCATTGTGTTCGGCCGTTGCGGATGTTACATGAAATTCGTTCAAGTTTGTTTGTTGATCCTTCCACTCAGTTTTTTATTACAGCGGCCATCCGGCTCTCAGACCGAACACGCTGAGGTACCGTGCCGGCAGTCTCATTTTGTTCGCTTTTGTTCGTTGCATCTGTTCGGGGCGGACGTAGTAAGACATCCGTTTAAATTCGTTGTTGATCGATTAAATCATTTTCTTATTACAGAGGGCGGCTAACCCTCTGACCGAAGACGCTGAGCTACCGTGCCGGCATCCATCTGAGCCACCAAAGGACACAGAGGATAGTGCGACTGCAGAGATTTATCTCAGACACGCAAACCCGCATTCTCTACATATTGTCCCGCACTACATTCGTAGTGCCCCCACCCATTATACTCATTACTCCCGGCGCGTTGCCGATTCCCGTAAGATGTTCGGGCACTGTTTGTGCATCCGCACAGAAGAAGAAGATGGACAAATATATTATACTAGAATTGACATGTGATTACGTTTTCCGCAATGTGGCTGCATAGATCCTGAGATATCAGTACCCAGAACAACCACCTCTGGCCGTAATTACGGCCTTGATAAGCACGGGCATTGAGTCAAACAGAGCTTGGATGGCGTGTACAGGTCCAACTATCCATGCAGCTTCAACACGATACCGCAATTAATCAAGAGTAGTGACTGGCGCATTGTGACGAGTCAGGTGCTTGGCCACCATTGATCAGACGTTTTCAGTTGGTGAGAGATCTAGGGAATGTGTTAGCCAGGGCAGCACTCGAACATTTTCTGTATTCAGAAAGGCCAGTACAGGACCTGCAACATGCGGTCGTGCATTATCGTGCTGAAATGTAGGGTTTCGCAGGGATCGAATGAAGGGTAGAGTCACGGGTGGTAACACATGTAAAATGTAATGTCCACTGTTCAAAGTGCTGTCAATGCGAACAAGAGATGACCGAGACGTGTAACCAATGGCACCCCATACCATCACGCCGGGTGATACGCCAGTATGGCGATGACGAATACACGCTTCCAATGTGCGTTCACCGTCATGACGCCAAACACGCATGCGACCATCATGATGCTGTCAACAGAAACTGGATTCATCCGAAAAAAAGATGTTTTGCCATTCGTGCACCCGGGTCCGCGCTGAGTACACCATCGCAGGCGCTCCTGTCTGTGATGCAGCGTCAACGGTAACCGCAGCCGTGGTCTCCGAGCTGATAGTCCATGTTGCTGCAAACGTCGTCGAACTGTTCGTGCAGATGGTTGATGTCTTGCAAACGTTGACTCAGGGATCGAGACGTGGGTGCACGATCCGTTACAGCCATGCGGATAAGACGCCTGTCATCTCGACCGCTACTGATACGAGGCCGTTGGGATCCAGGACGGCGTTCCGTATTACCCCCCTGAGCCCACCGATTCCATATACCGCTAACAGTTATTGGATCTCGACCACCGCGAACAGCAATGTCGCGGTACAATAAGCCGCAATCGCGATAGGCTACAATCCGACCTTTATCAAAGTCGGAAACGTGATGGTACGAATTTCTCCTCCTTCCACGAGGCATCACAACAACGTTTCACTAGGCAACGCCGGCCAACTGCTGTTTGCGTATGAGAAATCGGTTGAAAACTTTCATGCCAGCACGGTGTAGGTGTCGCCACCGGAGCCAACCTTGTGTGAATGCTCTGAAAAGCTAATTACTTGCATATCACAGAATCTTCTTCCTGTCTGTTAAATTTCGCGTCTGTAGGACGTCATCTTCGTGGTGTAGCAATTTTAATGGCCAGTAGTGTATATATATACTAAGATGGTATCTGTTCACTACGAATGTCGTGCGGGAAAATACGTTAAGAATGTGGGTTTCGTGGGAGGCGTGCCAGAGATAAATCCCTGCAGTCGCTCTATCCTCTGTGTCCTCGGTGGCTGATGAATAGAGCGTCTGCCATATAATCAGGTGATCCCGAGTTCGAATCCAGTTCGGGGCACGTTTCTTCATCACTCCCCGTTGACGTATGTCGACGCCTGTAAGTAGCTAAGGGTTTTCACTTCACTGTAATTTTATTCTAACGATCTACATGGTCACCGACAGTATATATAAATAAATTAAACATTCAAATCTGGCCAATAGTTCCCCATCTCGAAGCTGTAATCTACATCTACATCCATACTCCTCAAGCCACCTGAAGTTGTGTGGCGGAGAGTACCTAGGTTACCTCTATCGGTCCGCCCTTCTATTATAGTCTCGTATTGTTCCTGGAAAGAAAGATTGATTGTCTGCCTCTGTGTGGGCTCTAATCTCTCTGATTTTATCCTCATGGTGTCTTCGGGAGATATACGTAGGAGGGAGCAATATACTGCTTGACTCCTCGGCGAAGGTATGTTCTCGAAAGCCCGTACCAAGCTACTGAGCGTATCTCTTGCAGAGTCTTCCACTGGAGTTTATCTAGCATCTCCTTAACGCTTTCGCGATTGCTAACTTTTGAGCTATTACGTCGTATTCGAGTCTCCTGTGAATACTGCATCAGTCACGCTTCTCACTTCCGATTGTATTCACACGTCGTGTAGTCAACAGCACACCTTCCGTCTCCTTCACTGACCTTGAGGCAGGTTTCGAACTAGCTGCCCGGACCTCCCGTTGGACTCATTTTCTCCAGGAAGACGTACCGGTCGTTCGAGGTGTCTTTCACGCCACAATAACGCCCTTTGATAGAGCTCAATTCAGCCCGCTCTACCACGAAGAGTGTTGCTGACCCCAAAACGTGAGTCAAAATGACCTCGGTGTGAGCCTCTCGCTCTCTCTAGCTTTCTCCGCTCGAAAGCTTGTTACACTTCGTATGAAGAGTTCTTTCCTTAGCCGTAACAGCTTTTGGCGTCTGCTGTAGTCGAAACATCACAGTCTGTATTAGACGCCCGGTACTGCGACGGTCTTTAACCTGCAGGGAAGGCTGAATAAAGTACCTTAATTTACATTGGAAAGACAATGAAATCCTACGTCACTGTGTTATTCAACGACTATTGTGTGTACAACGAACCACGAGGTAAAACGAAAACGTGAGCAGCGGCTGTGTTCAACACACGATACAAAGATTAACCTGAACTCAGACAAATGTCAAGTGATACGAATAAAAAGATCAGATATTTTTATGACTGACTCGACGAGTCAGTACTGAAATCATACACAAGCCTCAAGTAGCCTCACGTACCTAGTGGCACGCAGGAATATCGATTTATTGCAGAACGACCATAAATACCTAGTTGTGGGAAAGCAAATGCCGAACTAAAATTCTGTGGAAGAATAGGAAGTAAAAGTACGAGTATTTCTACCTGACTGGGTGTAGGATTCCAACTGATTACTGAATAATGTTCACCAGAGTGAAATGCTTGCAAAGGTGGATAAATGCAAGAAATATGGAAGATTCAAAGAAATGCTCGACGATAAGAAACACAAGACACAACAACACAAGTTTTTATTTCATGTCTGATCCACTGAATTCTTAAAACGTACATTCCGGAACAATGAACAATGAAGAACAATGAAGCCACATATTACCATAAAGTACACACATTTCAAGCCATGATTACTGCAATAGAATTAAAGTGTTCTAACTTACACCGAGACGTGTGGAAAATTGTTCTCTGTTCACCATCGCCGGGTGTCAGGAACTGATTAAAAAGATACTAACCCGCAATGTTCCATTTATCTCACAATGTGTTTTATTCTGCGGGGTACTGTTGATTTTGATGCGATACTACCACATACAACTGGTTTCAGTATGCTTTTGTGTATACGGTATTTCTTGACAAAAAGTCAAATAGGTCTTTCTGACGAATCTGGAATGGCTCCAGCAGTGAGCACGTTTCCTGTGCTTGTTCTTTCCTTTTCGACTAACGACTGTTTTTCTACAAATAGGCATCCTTGTGCATTATTCTTTAATTCTCATGCTTGGAAGTCTTCTTCCTTTCTCTGTCACATTGTTTTTGTCCTGGGTGAAATTCTACCCTAGAAAGCTTTGGGAGCGTCAACTTTTTACTTGAAAGTTACCCTGCTTTACATAGCTGTTTTCTGTGTTCTCATTTCTTGGAGGTCAGATTGTCCATCTTATACTGAGCATATTTTGCCCCGCTTGCTCACAAGAAATTGTATAATTCGGTGTGTCAACCTCTCTTGATCCGTGGTATGTTTTCGAACAAATATCATTCTTGTCCTGATAACGTCCAGATATAGTCCTTCGTTCGATCGTCATGTGTATTTAGAATCCGAAGTTGTATATTCAAAGCTAACCTTCTTACAAAGTTCTGACTTGCAGCAATGTATAAGGTTTCAGGGTCTATAAATTTCTGGTAATGTCTTAATTTTGCGTTGAACGAAAAATCATTCTTGTAGTATATGTTCATAGTGAAGTTGTACGGTAAATTTACCATGTTTATTGGTGATCCCGTTGCTTCTTTTGCTATTCATTCTCCTTTCTGAATTTCCCCTCGTTCAAATTTTATACATCTAGGTGCTGCCTTGATGTCTGCCACATATAGAATCTTTTCAACAGAGATCTGTAAACCTGTTTTATCCGCCTGTGTCTAGAGCTGCGTTGTATGACTGGTTACGACTTCAAATGATTCCGACAGTGTGGCAGTGGCATCTGTAAAAGCCAAACAATCTATCTGCTTTCATACTTTTATTTCATACCAGTCGTAGTCCATCTATTCCTCGTATTTCTCGTCGTCATTCCCTGGTACTTGTAGAAGGGCTTAGCACGTAAATAAAGAGCAACGGAAACACTCTGTCCCCTTGCCTCACTCCAAATTCGATCTCGAAGAAATGTGAAAGCATCCCTTTGAAACTGACCTTTCATGTCGCCTTCTTTACTGCATGTTTTTAACTAGTTCCGTGGAATTTATTTCTCCCTACTGCATGTTTTTAACTAGTTTAGTGGAATTGATTTCTCTTTTTATTTAGCCATAGGCTCTTTTGAATTCAATGTTTTGTAATTACAAAAATTGTATAATGATTTCACATTTCATTACTGTATTATCAGTGTTAATTTGCAACAGAACTAATAAAAAAAAGTTCAGGAGGTGTACTCTGGTCTTTCTTCATACTTTTCTCTGACATAGCCCCCTCCCTACGACTTAATGCGAAATAGGCAACATTCCAACGTTTTATAACATTTGAGCAGTGGTAAGTTAGTGTAGAACCGCATCCCAAAATGCCTCGTTTCAACTCTTCTTTAATTCGGAAACTGATACTGATCCTTAATGTGAACTGAGCTTAGAGGTGCAATCATTACGACCCCGGAAAAAAGGCGTTCAGTTTGTCTTTTAGTTATAGGGAATTAAGCTCTCTGAAGTTTACCTAAAGCATCTGAACATAATTTCCGAATGGTTCCTTCAGTACGGGTACGCCTGTTTTCTTCCCTCATCCTTCTCCAATCCAATCTGGTGCGTTGTCTTCAGTAATATTAGCGATGACTGGATGAGAAGCCCCTTCTTTCTGTTTGCATATGACATTCAGTAACTGTATTGCCTTTTGTATGTCATAACTTTCCATTTAGATCTGCTCCCAGCCAGTAGTCTAATACGCAGTACGCTTGCTTGAGAGACTTAGGAAGTGAAACTGATCAGTATCAAAGCGGTATGCCAGAGTGAAGACCGTTGGTCTGGTACACTGGTCAGCCTGAGTGTGTTTTTTAGGCGTTTCGCACACTCATACACGCAAACACCGTGCTCGTACCACAACGCCGTCTGGAAACACTGCCGATAAACAAGCGTAAATACGAGGGTCACTCCAAAAGAAATGCACACTATTTTTGAAAAATACAGTTTTCATTCTGCATGTGTGAACGTTTTACAGTGTGTAGATACATCCTTCCCGCTTGTTTTCAAACTTAGTTTAGCCTGTTCCCGTGGGTGGCACCGTCACAGCATGTCTTCAAGATGGCTGGTACACTTGACGCTCGTCAGAAGCAACGTGCTGTCATAGAATTCCTGTGCTGTGAAAACGAGGCAGTGGAAAACGTCCACAAAAGGTTGGAAAAGGTGTATGGAGATGCTGCTGTCAATCGCAGTACAGTTAGTCGGTGGGCAAGCAGGTTACGTGATGAAAGCGGGCACGGCAGTATTGAGGATTGTCCTCGTAGCGGCAGTGTGTACTGCACACACTCCAGACTATGTGCAGAGAGTTAACGAATTGGTGACTGCTGACAGACGCATCACATTGATCGAACTGTCACGCTACGCTAGGATAGGGGAAGGGAGTGTTTGCAGAATACTGAAACTGTTGGTGTTAAAAATGTTTGTGCCAGATGGATTCCCAGGATGTTGACAGTAACTCACAAAGAAACAAGAAAAACGGTATGCAGCAAACTTTTGGAACAATACGAGAATGGTAGAGATGAATGTTTTGGAAGAACTGTGACAGGTGATTAAACATGTCTGCATCATTTTTCACCAGAGATGAAGAGGCAATCAATGGAGTGGCATCATGCAAATTCACCCAAGAAAAAAAATTCAAAACCACACTTTCTGCTGGAAAAGTTATGGCTACGGTGTTTTTCGATTCCGAAGGACACTTGCTTGTGGACATCATGCCAAGTACAACCACCATAAATTCTCATGCATATGTGACGACACTGACAAAAACTTCAAGCTCAACTGAGTCGTGTTCGATCACATCGGCAAAAGTAGTATGTTTTGCTGTTGCACGACAATGCACGGCCACATGTCAGTCAAAAAACCATGGAAGCGATCACAAAACTCGGATGGACAACACTGAAAAACCCGCCTTACAGTCCTGCCCTGGCTCCATGTGACTATCATCTCTTTGGGAAACTTAAAGACTCTCTTCATGGAACAAGGTTTGAACATAATGACTCCCTTGTGCACGCTGCCAAACTGTGGCTCCAACAGGTTGGTCCAGAATTTTACCGTGCGGGTATACAGGCGCTGGTTCCAAGATGGCGTAAAGCAGTTGAGAGGGATGGAAACTATGTGGAGAAATGAAAATATTGCTTCTAAAGGATATATCTACACACTAAAACTTTCAAACATGTAGAATAAAAGATGGATTTTGGAGTGATCGTCATACAAAAAAAAAAAACTCCTGTTTTCTTCCCTCATCCTTCTCCCATCCTATACACGCATCACAAACATGTATCGCGCGTCTCCACTTTTACGTCTAAAACTACGTACTTACACCACAATCCACCGTACGGTGCGTGGCGGAGGGTACTCTCTACCACTACTTGTAATTTTCTCTCCAGATTGACGTAAAATGACTGTCTATATGCCTCCCCATGAGTCCTAATTTCTTGTGTCTTATCTTCGTCGTGAATTGTGTGTAGCGAGAGTAGAGTTCACCGTCAGCCTGAAACACTGGGTCTCTAAAAGAACATCGCCCGCCCTCCGGGGATCCCCATATGGGTTCCTGTAGCATCTCCGTAACACTTACGTGTTGTTCCAACCTACGGTACAAATGCAGCAGCCCGCCTCTAATCGAGTAGTACTCAAGAATACGTCGCACCAGCGTCCTACATGCGGTCTCCTTTACAGATGAACCACACTTTCCTAAAACTCTCCCAATTAGCCGAAGTCAACCACTCACCCTCACTACCAGAATTATCATATGCTCGTTCCATTTCATACCGTTTTCTAATGTTACGCTCAGATATTTAAACGATACGACCGCATCAAGCAGGACACTGCTAATGCTGTATCCGATCATTTCAGGTTTACCTTTCCTAGTCGTCCGCAATTACTTACATTTTACTACATTTACAGGTAGCTGTCACTCATCACAACAGCTAGAAATTCTGTCTGAGTCACCTTGTTTCCTCCCAGTCACTCAAACTCAACACCCTACCGTACACCACAGCATCATCAATCAACCGCAGATTGTCCGTCAAACCATTTACGTATATAAAATAACAGTAGTCCTGAGAATCTCCTTTTCTCTGATGAACTCTCGCCGTCGAGGAGAACATAGTGGGATCTGTTACTTAGTCAATTACTAACTTTCACATTTGTGGGAACCTATCCCATACGTTCGTACCTTGGTTAACAGTCTGCAGAGGGTCACCGAGTCAAATGCTTTTTGGAAACCTAGAAATATAGAATCTGCCTGTTGCTCTTCATCCATAGGTCACAGGATATGATCTGAGAAAAGGTGAAGCTGAGTTTCGCACGAGCAACGCTTTCTACAACCGTGCTGGTTCATGGACAGAATCTTCTCCGTTTCAAGGAAATTTGTTGTATTCGAAGTGAGAATGTATTCAAGAATTCTGCAGCAAACCAATGTAAGGAATGTTAGTTTGCAAATTTTCCGCATCAGTTCTTTTACCCTTCTTATACACAGGAATCACCTGCGCTTGCTTTCCGATCACTTGGTACTTTGCGCTTGGCAAGTGATTTGCGGTAAATGCAAGCTAAGTAAGGAGTCAGTGTGATAAAGTTTTCTTTGTAAAACCGAACTGGTATTCCAGCCGGACCTGGTGACTTATCTGCTTTCAACTTACATTTGTTTTCTCTATGTCGGGGATGCTTATTTCTATGTCGTCCATACGGAACTCGGCACGATGGTCAAACGACGGTATACTTGTACGACTCTCGTGCGTGAACGATTTCTTAAACGGGAAATTTAAACCTTCGCCTTTCGTTTTGCTGTCTTCATCTGCCACACCAGACAGGTCAACGAGTGACTGGATGGTAGCCATATACCCTTTTAAAGATTTTACGCAGGACCCGAGTTTTCTTGGATTCTTTGCCGGATCTTTTACTTAAGTATGACGGTGATAGTTGTATGCTTCGCCCATACCCCACTCATACGGTTATAGTTGGTGAGGACTTCAACCTACCCTCGGTATGTTGGCAAAAATACTTGTTCAAAACCGGTGGTAGGCAGAAAACGTCTTCCGAGATTGTCCTAAATGCATTCTCCGAAAATTATTTCGAGCAGTTAGTCCACGAACCCACGCGAATTGTGAATGGTTGCGAAAACACACTTGACCTCTTGGCCACAAACAATCCAGAGCTGCTAGAGAGCATCATGACTGATACAGGGATTAGTGATCACAAGGTCATTGTAGCTAGGCTCAATACCATTTCTTCCAAATCCATCAGAAACAAACGCAAAATAATTTTACTTAAAAAAGCGGATAAAGTGCCACTAGAAGCCTTCCTAAAAGACAATTTCCATTCCTTCCGAACTGACTATGCGAATGTAGACAAGATGTGGCTCAAATTCAAAGATATAGTAGCAACAGCAATTGAGATATTCATACCTCATAAATTGGTAAGAGATGGAACGGATCTCCCGTGGTACACAAAAAAGGTCCGAACGCTGTTGCAGAGGCAACGGAAAAAGCATGCGAAGTTCAGAAGAACGCGAAATCCCGAAGATGGGCTAAAATTTACAGACGCGCGAAATTTGGCACGTACTTCGATGCGAGATGCCTTTAATAGGTTCCACAACGAAACATTGTCTCGAAATTTGGTATAAAATCCGAAGAAATTCTGGTCGTATGTAAAGTACACAAGCGGCAAGACGCAGTCAATACCTTCGCTGCGCAGTGCCGATGGTACTGTTATCGACGACTGTGCCGCTAAAGCGGAGTTATTGAACGCAGTTTTCCGAAATTCCTTCACCAGGGAAGACGAATGGAATATTCCAGAATTTGATACACGAACATCTGCTAGCATGAGTTTCTTAGAAGTAGATACCTTAGGGGTTGCGAAGCAACTCAAATCGCTTGATACGGGCAAGTCTTCAGGTCCAGATTGTATACCGATTAGGTTCCTTTCAGATTACTCTGATACTATAGCTCCCTACTTAGCACTCATATACAACCGCTCGCTCACCGATAGATCTGTACCTACAGATTGGAAAATTGCGCAGGTCGCACCAGTGTTCAAGAAGGGTAGTAGGAGTAATCCATTTAACTACAGACCTATATCATTGACGTCGGTTTGCAGTAGGGTTTTGGAGCATATACTGTATTCAAACATTATGAATCACCTCGAAGGGAACGATCTATTGACACGTAATCAGCATGGCTTCAGAAAACATCGCTCTTGTGCAACGCAGCTAGCTCTTTATTCGCACGAAGTAATGGCCGCTATCGACAGGGGATCTCAAGTTGATTCCGTATTTCTAGATTTCCGGAAAGCTTTTGACACCGTTCCTCACAAGCGACTTCTAATCAAGCTGCGGAGCTATTGGGTATCGTCTCAGTTGTGCGACTGGATTCGTGATTTCCTGTCAGGAAGGTCGCAGTTCGTAGTAATAGACGGCAAATCATCGAGTAAAACTGAAGTGATATCAGGTGTTCCCCAGGGAAGCGTCCTGGGACCTCTACTGTTCCTGATCTATATAAATGACCTGGGTGACAATCTGAGCAGTTCTCTTAGACTGTTCGCAGATGATGCTGTATTTACCATCTAGTAAGGTCATCCGAAGACCAGTATCAGTTGCAAAGCGATTTAGAAAAGATTGCTGTATGGTGTGTCAGGTGGCAGTTGACGCTAAATAACGAAAAGTGTGAGATGATCCACATGAGTTCCAAAAGAAATCCGTTGGAATTCGATTACTCGATAAATAGTACAATTCTCAAGGCTGTCAATTCAACTAAGTGCCTGGGTGTTAAAATAACGAACAACTTCAGTTGGAAGGACCACATAGATAATATTGTCGGGAAGGCGAGCCAAAGGTTGCGTTTCATTGGCAGGACACTTAGAAGATGCAACAAGTCCACTAAAGAGACAGCTTACACTACACTCGTTCGTCCTCTGTTAGAATATTGCTGCGCGGTGTGGGATCCTGACCAGGTGGGATTGACGGAGGACATCGAAAGGGTGCAAAAAAGGGCAGCTCGTTTTGTATTATCGCGTTATAGGGGAGAGAGTGTGGCAGATATGATACACGAGTTGGGATGGAAGTCATTGCAGCATAGACGTTTTTCGTCGCGGCGAGACCTTTTTACGAAATTTCAGTCACCAACTTTCTCTTCCGAATGCGAAAATATTTTGTTGAGCCCAACCTACATAGGTAGGAATGATCATCAAAATAAAATAAGAGAAATCAGAGCTCGAACAGAAAGGTTTAGGTGTTCGTTTTTCCCGCTCGCTGTTCGGGAGTGGAATAGTAGACAGATAGCATGATTGTGGTTCGATGAACCCTCTGCCAAGCACTTAAATGTGAATTGCAGAGTAGTCATGTAGATGTAGATGTAGATGTACATCTTTTCATAGACCCATGAATCTTTACAAACCTGTTTCTGTCGTCATTCGAGCGTCCGTTTTTGAACCGAGTGCAACAGCTCTTGCTTGCTCAGCATTTTCCTAATTTCGTTGTTAAACCACGATGGGTTTCTCACGTCATTCCTTTGGATAACTTTTGATTACAGAGACAGACAGGCGATGCGACCGCGGAATTAATTAATTGGGAATTTCGCGGTTTTGCTACATCCTACCTTGGCATACAAACGCAGGAAAAAATATTAAAATTTCCGATAACCAATAGTGACCATGGGCCACGTTAAACGGTGTGGATCTCACCACAGTTGGCTTAGATGATTACCTGGTGAGCAGAAAGTACCCGCTGAGCTACTTCCTGGGAACACGCACTGTAAGGCACTCTGGTGCTCAGGAGAATCTACAGGGCACTGACTGTTTTACTTTACATAAATTATATTCATCTCTAAATATAGTTCCCCTTATACGACCATCGACATACTTCTTCTGCTGTAAAAAAGCGTTATACATCTTTGACGGAAAAGAAAGCGGCACGATTCACATTGCAAAAATCGTATTTTTGACAGTGATTTAAATCTCTGTTTTCCAGTAGCAGAGCGGTAATAATAAAAAGGGTTAGCATTAATACACTACATGCTAGCACTAAACAGGGTATTAATTTATCTAATGGCATATATCGTCTTAAAATAGCTTGTGACAACGAACAGTTTTATTATTATTGCAATTTAATACAACGTTGTATTTGTTTCTCCTATCCTAACTTCCAAAAGCTCCTATCTTTCCGCCGCTTTCATTTTCCTCTCCGACTTCCTCTTTCCCATGTTGTTTCCTGGCATCATCACCTTCATCCATTACTTCAAATCCATTCAATTTCTTCTTAGATGATCTGCTGTCACCCAAACGGTATACATGCCCATTCTATCTCAATCGCTTCGCTTCTACTACGTCCATTACAGACTTGCCAAAGTTCATACTCTTACAATAATTCTTTCAGTTATTTACCACGTTTCTGCTCCGTACATTGCTATGATTGCTACAATAGTTTTACATAACGAAACTACTTCTGACCGCTTGTAGCTGCGGGTTCCTTGATTGCTCAGTGAGGTGGCACCCCGCAGTTTTATCTTATTAAATATTATTTCAGTTTATTATGCACTGAAGAGCCAAAGAAACTGCTACACCTGCCTAATATCGTGTAGGGCCCCGCAGGCACTCAGAAGTGCCGCAACACGACGTGTTGGACTGGGCTGATCTCTGAGGTAGTGCTGGACGGAATTGACAACATGAATCCTGAAGGGCTGTCCATAAATTCGTAAGAGTACGAGGGGGTGGAGATCTCTTCTGTACAGCACGTTGCAAGACATCGCAGGTATCATCAACAATGGTCATGTCTGTCGAGTTTGATGGCCAGCGGAAGCGTTTAAACTCAGAAGAGTGTTTGAAACGTCCCCTTTGAAAAATTATTACAAGACTGTGCTTAAACTGAAACACAATATTTTTTAGCGCAACGCAATCTGACTTTCAAAAATCCCTACGAAAGAATGGCCCCGACTAACATTAACCTATACGTTTCACAAATCACTTACCTCACAAAAATCTTCGTTACTCAAGCTACTGCAATACAGCGAGCGCCACTACTGCCAGCTAAATAAAAGATTCAAACTACTGAAGGCACTAACTACTGATAGGCATAGTTAGCAAATGAAAGATTTTAATAGAGAACAAACAATGTATTTACCTCACTAGTCATAATATATATAGCAGTTCATGACACCAATTCTTACAAATTTCAAAACTCCGCCATCTCTCTCCCCACGTCCACCACTGCTGGCGGCTCACCTCCAACTGCGCAACGCTACGCGCTGTTAGCATCCAGCAGCCGCTGCTCAACACTACAATGGCAGACAACAATGCAAACTAAACACAGACTGCGCACGGCACAGCCAGTGATTTTTATACAGAGCGCTACGTGGCGGCGGCGTTACCAATAAAAAAAGCCTAAACAGCTTACTTACATGTTCCTAGAGCCACGCTGCATTCATTTTGGGCGTGTAGGGCGTCGCATTGTCCTGCTGGAATTGCCCAAGTTAGTCGGAATGTACAATGGACATGAATGGTCGCAGGAGATCAGACAGGATGCTTACGTACGTGACACCTGTCAGAGTCGTATCTAGACGTATTAGGGGTCCCATAACACTCCAACTGTACACGCTCTGCACAATTACAGAGCCTTCACCATCTTGAATGCCCCCAGCTGACTTGCAGGGCCCATGGATTCATGGGGCTGTCACCGTACGCGTACACGTCCATTCGCTCGATACAATCTGAAACGGAATTCGTCCGACCAGGCAACATGTTTCCAGTCATCAACAGTCTCATGTCGCAGTTGAGGGGCCCAGGCGAGACGTAAAGCTTTGTGTCGTGTAGCCATCAAGGTCACACGAGTTGACCTGCGACTCCGAAAACCCATATCGATGATATTTCGTTGAATGGTTCGTACGCTGACACTTGTGGATGACCCAGCATTGAAATCTGCATAAAATCTGCGGAAGGGTTGCGCTTCTGTGACGTTGGACAATTCTCTTCAGTCGTCGTTCGTCCCATTCTTGCAGGATCTTTTTCCGGCCACAGCGATGTCGGAGATTTGATGTTTTACCGGATTTCTGATATTACCGGTACACTCGTGAAATAGTTGTACGGGAAAATCCCCACTTCATCGCTGCCTCGGAGATGCTGTATCCCATCGCTTGTGTGCCGACTATAACACCACGTTAAAACTCACTTCAGTCTTGATAACTTGTCATTTTAAAATCAGTAAGCGATCTAACACCTGCGCCGGACACTTGTTGTCTTATATAGGCGTTGCCGACCACAGCGCCGTATTCTGCCTGTTTACATATCTCTGTATCTGAATACGCATGCCTATACCAGTTCGTTTGGCGCATCAGTGTATGAATGAATAAAAGATTTACTTAACTTTGGCACACAACTTTGCCGAAGGATTACTGAATAATTCGCAACTGGCACTGACTATATAAATATCACTTGATGCACAGGTTAACAAACTGTTCTCTTGAGATACTATGTTCAGGATTTACTAAAGTACAAGTTCATCAGGAACTTTAACAACTCGTTGGCCCTACATTGTGAAGCTGACTTCTTCAGATAAGGTCACGAAATGGGGCAGAGCTCTTCCAAGCTCGGCTCTATATCGACTGCACGTTTGCTGTGCTGGGAGGGAATACGCGGTCTTTAGGAGCGACTCCGATTTGTCGTCGCAGTTTGCAGTGGAACCTCTCTATTGTCCACGGTATCGATATGCACTGCCAACTTTGGTGTAGTACCTCGATCTCTGGATGATATTTCACAGTCTAATCTTCGTTTCTGATCTAATATATGTGCTCCATGAAACTGCATTAAATTCTTTGTTTGATTGACTACCTTCGCCAACGAGGTACTTAATTTCGCTTTTACTCGATCAATATTTGTTAATAACGATTCCCAAATATTTGAGTCCGCAGAGCTTACTATCACAAAATATAATGCCAGGTGTTGAGTCACTCTTCCAGTAGCCAAATAATCCATTTTCTCTAAATAAATGGTTAAACCTCATTTCTGATATTCTCTGTGCAGCTTTCTAGCCATGTAAGTCGTGTCATCTTCATTCTCGGGAAAAATGACTTGGTAATCAGCAAAATGCAAAATGAAGAAGCAGGAAAGATTCCACACACTAGCTATGCATAGCGTAGTTCACAGCAAAGAAAACGTTTACCTTCTGTGACATTATTGGCAATCGCTGACACCCATTCACTGCTTGCTCTTTAGGTATTATTAATTTGTATTGTAAGTCAAACTCTATACGAAACACGCGAGTAACGATAGAGCTAGCAGTTACATACGGCGGTCTAACAGGCCACTTCGGTGTCAGGTCAGTACCGCGTTCGGACGTCGGTAACGCTGGCTTTCACTGCCAGACTTAGAATTAATGAGCACGTAACAACGAATAATGGCTAGGTTGTTCGGTTTCACTACTTTTTACGCCTCACACTTTCTCTTGTGGGAATTATCTCTGGTGAACCTCATAGTGGCTTCACAAGCGACTGCAAGCAACTCTTCGGACTAAGGAGAAACTCTTTAAATACTTGCTCCTGCATTCAGTGCACGCAACACGAATTTTGTGTTAGCTAACAAAGCCAATACATAGCATTGTAATTTTACATTAAAATTTCATAAACGCTACAAGAAATTACAAAAGTTCAGTTATGATCTGCATCTTTTTTTAACTTAATAAATGAGTTTTTAGACGTGCAAAGATAATTTTTTATTGCGAGGTGATTGTGTAACGACCACAACACACTGTAGAAATCACGATCTACACTTTCATATTGTAAATTTCCTCTAGTTAAAGGGGAATTGCCGTGGACGAAACGTCAAGTAAAGTATTTCACGTTGAAACCAAAATCTACATTACTTAAATTGATGATGAAACATAAATAGACAATCAGTGGGGCATGGCGTTACATGTGTTCTCGTTCTCCAAACGTCGTTACAACTAAGAACTCATCTCTCTAAATTACGAACTCAAACCACGTTTCACATACGATTGATGCACAGAACTCGCCAAAAACTAAAAAAATGGGAAGCTTCTCGTATTTTAAACGCGCTCGGGTTGTTTGTACTGAAAGCCGTACTAACAAAAATATGAAAATGAGTGTATGCTATAGTTCACTCAATGGAAAAGCTACTAAAAATCAAGTAACTAATGGAACAAGTAAGCTAGTTCATTAGCAGCGTGTTAAATGACGCTCGCAAATTTTGACCAACCAGAGAGTGTGGAACATTTATTTCATCAAGCTACTACCAAACAATTGCGAACGGACATAAAAATAAATCGAAACAAAGAAAAAAGGAAAAGAAACAGCGTGAAGATATATCATTACACATCAGAAAATATTTCGATAAGTGTTTTGTTTCGCAAGTTTGTCATATCCAAAATTAATAAAGCTAGATTTAAAATACACTCCTGGAAATGGAAAAAAGAACACATTGACACCGGTGTGTCAGAACCACCATACTTGCTCCGGACACTGCGAGAGGGCTGTACAAGCAATGATCACACGCACGGCACAGCGGACACACCAGGAACCGCGGTGTTGGCCGTCGAATGGCGCTAGCTGCGCAGCATTTGTGCACCGCCGCCGTCAGTGTCAGCCAGTTTGCCGTGGCATACGGAGCTCCATCGCAGTCTTTAACACTGGCAGCATGCCACGATAGCGTGGACGTGAACCGTATGTCCAGTTGACGGACTTTGAACGAGGGCGTATAGCGGGCATGCGGGAGGCCGGGTGGACGTACCGCCGAATTGATCAACACGTGGGGCGTGAGGTCTCCACAGTACATCGATGTTGTCGCCAGTGGTCGGCGGAAGGTGCACGTGCCCGTCGACCTGGGACCGGACCGCAGCGACGCACGGATGCACGCCAAGACCGTAGGATCCTACGCAGTGCCGTAGGGGACCGCACCGCCACTTCCCAGCAAATTAGGGACACTGTTGCTCCTGGGGTATCGGCGAGGACCATTCGCAACCGTCTCCATGAAGCTGGGCTACGGTCCCGCACACCGTTAGGCCGCCTTCCGCTCACGCCCCACCATCGTGCAGCCCGCCTCCAGTGGTGTCGCGACAGGCGTGAATGGAGGGACGATTGGAGACGTGTCGTCTTCAGCGATGAGAGTCGCTTCTGCCTTGGTGCCAATGATGGTCGTATGCGTGTTTGGCGCCGTGCAGGTGAGCGCCACAATCAGGACTGCATACGACCGAGGCACACAGGGCCAACACTCGGCATCATGGTGTGGGGAGCGATCTCCTACACTGGCCGTACACCTCTGGTGATCGTCGAGGGGACACTGAATAGTGCACACTACATCCAAACCGTCATCGAACCCATCGTTCTACCATTCCTAGACAGGCAAGGGAACTCGCTGTTCCAACAGGACAATGCACGTCCGCATGTATCCCGTGCCACCCAACGTGCTCTAGAAGGTGTAAGTCAACTACCCTGGCCAGCAAGATCTCCGGATCTGACCCCATTGAGCATGTTTGGGACTGGATGAAGCGTGGTCTCATGCGGTCTGCACGTCCAGCACGAACGCTGGTCCAACTGAGGCCCCAGGTGGAAATGGCATGGCAAGCCGTTCCACAGGACTACATCCAGCATCTCTACGATCGTCTCCATGGGAGAATAGCAGCCTGCATTGCTGCGAAAGGTGGATATACACAGTACTAGTGCCGACATTGTGCATGCTCTGTTGCCTGTGTCTATGTGCCTGTGGTTCTGTCAGTGTGATCATGTGATGTATCTGACCCCAGGAATGTGTCAATAAAGTTTCCCCTTCCTGGGACAATGAATTCACGGTGTTCTTATTTCAATTTCCAGGAGTGTAGTTATGGAGAACAAAATTATATTAACGTTTGTTAAAATTGCAACACCCTAAGGACATAACAGTTCAGATACATGGCAGTACGAAACTCATTAGGATGTGTTAGGTGACGGTCAGTTTCGCTTTAGGAAAGGCAAAGTACCAGAAAGGCAATTCGTACTTTTCCGTTGACAATGGATGCAAGACTGAAGAAAAATGAAGACACATTCATAGAATTGGTTGACCTGGAAGAAGCGTTCTACAACGTAAAACGGTGTAAGGGGAAAACTGGTAAGACACCATATGTACAAAAATCGAAAGGTGAACGAACAAGCGTGGAAGACAAAGAACGAAGTGCTTGGTTTAAGAAGGGTGTAAGACAGTGATGTACGTCTTCCGACCCTACTGTTTAATCTGTATAAGGAAGCAGCAGTGAGGGAAATAAAAGAAATGCTTAAGAGAGGGATATCAATGACAAGATTGACTGATGATATTTCTATCCTGAGTGAAAGTGTAAAAGAATTACAGGAACTCCATAATGGAATGAAAAGTCTAATGAGTACAGAATGTGGATTGAGAGGAAATCGAAGAAAGATGAAAGTAATGAGAAACAGCAGAAATGAGAACAGCGAGAAACTGCAGGATTAGTGACCACTAAGTACATAGATGAAGTTAAGGAATCCTGCTACCTAGAGAGCAAAGTAAGCCATGACGGCTGGAGCAAGGAGGACTTCAAAAGCATACTCGCACTGGCAAAAGGGGCATTCTTGGCTAAGAGAAGTCTCCTGTTATCAAACACACGCCTTAATTTGTGGAAGGAGTTTCCGAGAATGTACATCACGATATGGTAGTGAAAGATGGACTGTGGGAAAATCAGAGCAGCCAGCCGGAGTGGCCTAGCGGTTCTAGGCGCTACAGTCTGGAAGCGCGCGACCGCTACGGTCGCAGGTTCGAATCCTGCCTCGAGGATGGATGTGTGTGATGTCCTTAGGTTAGTTAGGTTTAAGTAGTTCTAAGTTCTAGGGGACTGATGACCTCAGAAGTTAATTCCCATAGTGCACAGAGCCATTTGAACCATTTGAAAATCAGAACAGAAGGTAACAGAAGTATCTGGGATGTGAGCTACAGAAGAATGTGGAATAGTAAGTGGACTTGGGAGGTTCTCCGGAGTATCGGTGAGGAAAGTAATATGTGGAAAACACTGACAAGGAGAAGGGACAGAATGGTAGGACATCTGTTAAGACGCCACGAGGTACTTCCATGGTACCAGAAGGAGCTGCAGACGGTAAAAACTGTGAACAAAAACAGAGATTGGAATAAATTCAGCAAATAATTTAGGAATTAGGCTGCAAGTTAGAAGACAGATGTTCAAAGAAAAAAAATTCAGCAGAGTGTAAAACCTTCACGAGCTCCTACGATGGCCTCGAAACATTATAGCGTGGCATCAAAGGAGAGTTGAATATTTTGCTCAAGATTCTCGAAGCAGCTTGATTTTATGAAGAAGGTACATAACAGTGTCCTTGCACATACGGTGTATTTGTTTTAAATTATCACTTCAAAGCAAAGGACGACGCGCTTCGATAGCTACGAGTGTTATCTAGTCGCTTCCGCAATTTGTGGAGGAGCGATGGTCCCGGATCGAATTAACGACGCTGGCCGGTGTGCCGACCAGCCAGAATGCTATTTTTAGGCGGCTTACAACATCCGCCTAGGTGAATACTGGGCTAGTACCCACATCCTGGCTTAGTTACACGTTACGCGAATATTTCAAAAGCGTTATCACATGGATAACACTAGAAGCAAACAGATGGGGTACACAATTACCGTCCCGCAGGGGGATTGGGGCGTAAGTATGGGGATGGTGAGGGCTGGGGGGCAAGGGGAGGGGGGGAAAGTGTGACGAGAGGTGAGTATGTGGATCAGTTACACCACTAAAACACCCACATCAAGATTAACATGCAGATCCCATGATGGTACGGGACAAAGGCTAGAAAAACGAAGAAGAGAAACTTCAAAGTGAAGAACATGTTTCAGACTTTACGTCTCTTTTCAACTTGCTCTACCTCAGAAATAAAACAGTGACTCATACTTCTGGAATGACATCAAACGCCAGTATAAGCACAGCGGACAGAAGAATGTCACCATCAGGGGACATATCGCTAGTGTCGTGCAGCACGAGCTCTGGTCTTGATAATGGCTTCAACTCGGCAAAGGACTGAGTCTGCCAGTTTCTTCAACCGTGCCAAAAGCAGCTGCTGCCAACCATTAAGGATTAGATCCCGTAAAGCTAGACGCAAACACATGGGGTACACAATTCCTTCCCTGGGGTACACAATTCCCTCCCCGATAAGAGGACGAGAGAAGGAGGGGTGGTGACAAGAAGGGCGGTGGCGATGATCGCTACGTTTCACCCACTGCTCTGGATAGTTCCAGATGTGTTCCATGGAATGAGATCAGGTGATCTAAGCTGCCAATTGAGATGCGATAGGGTACAACTTATACATGTGCAACAAGCGCATAAACATCGCTTACGACAGGTGCTTCTCTATTTTGACTCTATTTTTATCATTTTTATGAAGCTGTTGCACTGCCTTGATACAAACTGAAGAAACATTTAATCTTCGATTGCTTTCCTCAAGTTTCCACTTCGTACCCCCCATTAGTATCTCCCCTCGCTATTCTCCCAACAGTGGCATTCACTAAATAAGCAGGTTGGTTTTACTCATGGTTCCAATAAAGCACATTAATCCTCACTCTTTTGGCTACAAAAATCTGTTTTCCGACATAATCTCCTTTCAGTTTGACGGCGTTAAGCCACCTTACCGGAAGGGGCGGGAGGGGGGGGGGGGGCTCTAAGCCCGCATAGTACAATTCTACTGGTCGATGTCGGAAAATAAGTCGGCCATGGTGGCCGAGCGGTTCTAAGCACTTCAGCCTGGAATCGCACGACCGCTACGGTCGCAGGTTCGAATCCTGCCTCGGGCATGGATGTGTGTGATGTCCTTAGGTTAGTTAGGTTTAAGTAGTTCTAAGTCTAGGGGACTGATGACCTCAGATGCTAAGTTCCATAGTGCTCAGAGCCATTTGAAAAATTCGGAAAATAACCTACCCGTTACTCACTTACTGGTTTTCGCAGAGTTCATCCTTAGTTGGACCAAACAGATGGAAGTCGGAATATCGGGCTGTTGGGTGGATGAGCTCCTCTCGGGTGCGCAGACTTGTTTGATGCCTGGCGTTGTCATAGAGAAGAAGTTTGTTTGCATTTTTCGGGCGACTAACTCTCTGAGGTCGTGTCTTGAATTTCCTGAGGATAGCACCATGAGGGAGGACATCAAATGGAAATAACCCCTTCAGAGTCCCAGAAGACCGTACCCATGAACTTTACGAGCTGGCAGTACGGCTTTGAACTTTTTCTTCGTAGGAGAGGTGGCGTGGGGCCACTCTGCTGACTGCCCTTTTGTTCCTGGTTCGAAGTGACGAGCGAATATTCCGACACCGCAAGAGTCACAGCTATGTGCGAGCGGGCGGCACGCGATGGATCGGACAGGTTTGCGTGGCGTTTTTAGGATGATGACAGACTCATCGCCCAACGGCTCACCGGTCGTTTCTTCCCTGGCAGACCTCCGTAGATATTCTGCAAGCGCCTATGAATATCTGCGTTGCTCAGTTATTCAGCCAAAGGAAACTCAATAATAGCTCTCTTCTTTGAACTCACATCCGTTACAGACGTCATTTTGAGGGCTAGCCACCTATCAGAAATTTCTGAAAATATAGAGGCTGAAGCGGAAATATTCCATGGTGTCTCACAGCAAATTCAGCACTTTTTCAACTGAATTGGCCTAGAAAAAATGTGTTCCATTACTTATTGGACGCTCCTCGCAGACAAAACAAAACAGACTAAACTGAAGAACACGATGGTACACTACTGGCCATTAAAATTGCTACACCAAGTAGAAATGCAGATGATACACGGGTACTCATTGGAAAAATATATTATACTAGAACTGACATGTTTCATTCAATTTGGGTGCGTAGATCCTGAGAAATCAGTACCCAGAACAACCACCTCTGGCCTTTATAACGGCCTTGACACGCCTGGGCATTGAGTCAAACAGAGCTAGGATGGCGAATACAGGTACAGCTGCCCATGAAGCACGATACCACAGTTCATCAAGAGTAGTAACTGGCGTATTGTGACGAGCCAGTTGCTCGCCCACCGTTAACCAGACGTTTTCCATTGGTGAGAGATCTGGAGAATGTGCTCGCCAGGGCAGCAGTCGAACATTCTCTGTATCCAGATAGGCCCGTACAGGGCCTGCAACATTATGCATTATCCTGCTGAAATGTAGAATTTCGCAGGGATCGAATGAAGGGTCGAACCACGGGTCGTAACACATCTGAAATGTAACGTCCACTGTTCAAAGTGCTGTCAATGCGAACAAGAGGTGACCGAGACGTGTAACCAATGGCACCCCATACCATCACGCCGGGTGATAAGCCAGTATGGTGATGACGAATACACGCTTCCAATGTGCGTTCACCGTGATGTCGCGAAACATGGATGCGACGACCAAAATGCATGTAAACAGAACCTGGATCCATCCGTAAAAATGACCTTTTGCCATTTGTGCACGCAGGTCCGTCGTTGAGTACACCATCGCAGGCGCTCCTGTCTGTGATGCAGCGTCAAGGGTAACCGCAGCCATGGTCTCCGAGTTGATAGTCCATGCTGCTGCAAGCATCGTCGAACTGTTTGTGCAGATGGTTGTTGTCTTGCAAACGTCCCCATCTGTTGACTCAGGGATCGAGACGTGGCTGCACGATCCGTTACAGCCATGCGGATAAGATGCCTCTCATCTCGACTGCTACTGATACGTGGCCGTTGGGATCCAGCACGGCGTTCCGTATTACCCCTCCTGAATCCACAGATTCCATATTCTGCTAACAGTCATTGGATCTCGATCGACGCGAGCAGAAATGTTGCGATACGATAAACCGCAATCGCGATAGGCTACAATCCGACCTTTGTCAAAGTTGGAAACGAGATGGTACGCATTTCTCCTCCTTACACGAGGCATCACAACAACGTTTCACCAGGCAACGCCGGTCAACTGCTGTTTGTGTATGACAAATCGGTTGGAAACTTTTCTCATGTCAGCACGCTGTACGTGTCGCCACCGGCGCCAACCCTGTGTGAATGCCCTGAAAAGCTAATCACCTGCATATCACAGTATCTTCTTCCTGTTGGTTAAATTTCGCGTCTGTTGCACATGTTCGTGGTGTAGCGATTTTAATGGCCAGTAGTGTAGTAATTTATACTGTGTACAGTTACAAAGCCACGGGCAGATGGTTGCATTAACCTTCTACAGCTATACTAGACGCTACGATTAGTGTGAAACAGATACGCTCCAATTGTAGCGCTTACCGTAATTGGGCCCTTGTGTGATGTGTTGCTTCATGAACCGGGACAGCCCTGTGTGAGTGGGACAGGCTGTCACGCGCTCTCTTTGTCTCACGAGAAGCGATCGCCTTACCAGACAACAATGGTAAACACGAGGTCGTTGACCAGGAGGAGGAGACGTCGTAAGGGATCCCGGGCGAGCCTTGTTTATCGGCACGGCCGTGCGTGTACGCGTATATATGTGACAGCGGCGGTGTGCGCGGGGGGACCCGCAGTAATTGGCTGCCGAAGAAGTGGAGGGAGGGCGATAACCCGGCCGCATTCCGGCGGCCACCCTACCACAACACAGCACGGCCGCGCCGCGCCGCGCCGCTGCGGGGCAACGACCCCGCCATGACCTAACTCTGGCCGCGCTGTTGAGAAGGTCCGGTCCTCCGGCGCCGGACACCCGCCACAAAAAAGCCCGGCGCGGCCCCCCGCTCGTTATCAGGGCTCGTGGCGGAAGGCGAGCCACGTGATTATCCGGATCGCTGGGGATGCCGCCCGCTTATTTACGCAGCTGCAGCCAGGGGGAGAGTATGTGGTGCATGCACTGTTCTTGTGCCCGGCGGACAACGTCACCGACGACACGTACGCCTCTCCTGCCGACAGCCTAAAGCCATCGTCAGGCGGGTCGAGACAGCTTACGCTGACGTGTACGCGGACAGGAAAGCCAACGTCGCCAGATAAAGCGCCCTCGTGACGTGCGATATGCTTGTTAACGCGATTTGCGACTGTAGTGCTATCAAGCAGCAGCTCTTCACAAACTACACAGTTTGTTTGTGAAAACGAACAGGCGTAAAATTCCGACGTTAGCTCTATTGATACCGACATTTCCTCCCTTGTGTTGATGTTCGTCATGTTGAAATTAGAAGTAAGGTCAGTATTGGCCGTAATTTTGATGATTTATTAACAGTAAATTCGATTTTCGATCACATAATGATCATCTTTAGTGCTGGAAGTGCCGGACAGGGTGGCCGGGCGGTTCTAGGCGCTACAGTCGCAGGTTTGAATCCTGCCTCGGGCATGGATGTGTGTGATGTCCTTAGGTTAGTTAGGTTTAAGTAGTTCTAAGTTCTAGCGGACTGATGACCTCAGAAGTTAAGTCCCATAGTGCTCAGAGCCATTTGAACCATTGGAACCAGTGCTGGAAGTTAAACATTTCACATAGCGATCAGTGAATAAGGAACAAAAGACCACAAATGCACCAGAGTATAAACCAACTGTTTGTAAGGACATACTTTTACCGTACAAATCAAAGCTCGTAGGCTCTGGTGTCTAGTTATTAGCAGTAACAGAAGCTATGAAACGACCATAACAGCTGAAGCCGCTGTTTACATTCACCTATACAATGCTGACCTTCCTTCTACTTTTATTTGTCGTATGGTAGTTGTGCACACAGCACTCTATTGAATCGTCAATCGCTAGTCAAGTCGTTAGGTCAGTAGTAGCGTTACGGAGATGTTTAGGAAACTCAAGTGGCAGACTCTGCAAGAGAGGCGCTCTGCATCGCGGTGTAGCTTGCTGCCCAGGTATGGAGAGGGTGCGTTTCTGGATGAGATATCGAATATATTGCTTGCCCCTGATGAGGTGGTGAAGGCAGCAGAAGACCAAGCAGGTAAAAAGACGAGGGCTAATAGAAATCCTTGGGTGACAGAAGAAATATTGAATTTAATTGATGAAAGGAAAAAATATAAAATTGCAGTAAATGAAGTAGGCAGAAAGGAATACAAACGTCTCAAAAATGAGAGCGACAGCAAGTGCAAAATGGCTAAGCAGGCATGGTTGGAGGACAAATGTAAGGATGTAGAGGCTTACCTCACTAGGGGTAAGATAGAGACTACCTACAGGAAAATTAAAGAGACCTTTGGAGAAAAGAGAACCACTTGTATGAATATCAAGGGCTCAGATGGAATCCCAGTTCTAAGCAAAGACGGGAAAGCAGAAAGGTGGAAGGAGTATATAGAGGGACTATACAAGGGCGGTGTTCGTGAGGATAATATTATGGAAATGGAAGAGGATGTAGATGAAGATGAAATGGGAGATATGATACTGCGTGAAGAATTTGATAGAGCACTGAAAGACCTAAGTCGAAACAAGGCCCCGGGAGTAGACAACATTCCTTTAGAACTACTGACAGCCTTGGGAGAGGCAGTCCTGGCAAAACACTACCATCTGGTGAGCAAAATGTATGAGGCAGGCGAAGTACCCCCAGACTACAAGAAGAATATCATAATTCCAATCCCAAAGAAGCAGGCGTTGACAGATGTGAAAATTACCGAACTATCACTTTAATAAGACACGGCTGCAAAATACTAACGCGAATTCTGTACAGACGAATGGAAAAACTATTAGAATCCGACCTCGGGGAAGATCAGAAGATCAGAAGATCAGAAGTGTTGGAACACGTGAGGCAATACTGACCCTATGACTTATCTTAGACGCTAGATTAAGAAAACACAAACTTACGTTTCTAGCATTTGTAGACTTGGAGAAAGCTTTTGACAATGTTGACTGGAATACTCTCTTTCAGATTCTGAAGGTGGCAGGGGTAAAATACAGGGAGCGAGGGGCTATTTACAATTTGTACAGAAAGCAGATGGCAGTTACAAGAGTCGAGGGACATGAATGGGAAGCAGTGGTTGGGAATGGAGTGAGACAGGGTTGTAGCCTGTCCCCGATATTATTCAATCTGTATATTGAGCAAGCAGTAAAGGAAACAAAAGAAACATTCGGAGTAGGTATTTAAATCCATGGAGAAGAAATAAAAACTTTGAGGTTCTCTGAAGACATTGTAATTCTGTCAGAGACAGCAAAGGACTTGGAAGAGCAGTTGAACGGAATGGACAGTGTCTTGAAGGGAGGATATAAGATGAACATCAACAAAAGCAAAACGAGAATAATGGAATGTAGTCGTATTAAGTCGGGCGATGCTGAGGGAATTAGATTAGGAAATGAGACACTTAAAGTAGTAAAAGTGTTTTGCTATTTGGGAAGCAAAGTAAATGATGATGGTCGAAGTAGAGAGGATATAAAATGTAGACTGGCAATATAAAGGAAAGCGTTTCTGAAGAAGAGAAATTTGTTAACATCGAGTATAGATTTAAATGTCAGGAAGTTGTTTCTGAAAGTATTTGTATGGAGTGTAGCCATGTATGGAAGTGAAACATGGACAGTAAATAGTTTGGAGAAAAAGAGAGTAGAAGCCTTTGAAATGTGGTGCTACAGAAGAATGCTGAAGATTAAATGGGTAGATCACGTAACTAATGAGGAAGTATTGAATAGGATTGGGGAGAAGAAGAGTTTGTGGCACAACTTCTCAAGAAGAAGGGATCGGTTGGTAGGACATGTTCTGAGGCATCAAAGGATCACCAATTTAGTATTGGAGGGCAGCGTGGAGGGTAAAAATCATAGAGGGAGACCAAGAGATGAATACACTAAAGAGATTCAGAAGGATGTAGGCTGCAGTATGTATTGGGAGATGAAGAAGCTTGCATAGGATTGAGTAGCTTGGAGAGCTGCATCAAAGCAGTCTCAGGACTGAAGACCACAACAACACCCTGCTTATACCTCCCGAGGATATCACGAATGTAAAATTAGAGAGAATCGACCGCGCACGTAGGCTATCCGGCAGCCGTTCTTCGCGCGAACCGTACGCTACTGGAACAGGAAAGGGAGGTAATGACAGTATCACGAAAAGTGCCCTCCACCACACACCGTTGGGTGGCTTGCGGAATATGAATGTAGATGTAGATGTAGATGCAGTATTAGCTAACTCGTCCCATGTGAGGACTGTTTAAGCTCCGAAGGGTATGCCAACCTTTCACTTCTCTCTGCCTTCAACGCATCACAACAAACCAGTAGAGTCCACCTCTGTTTCTGAGGTCACTATCGACCGCATGCGCGAGTGAAGCAGCTGCTGCTTGCAATCCCATTTGTGGCATACGTTTTTATCGGTAGCACTTGACCAAGAAGGCGGACAAGAGGCGGTGCAGTAAGGTTCCTAAGACTTTGCGCCAAAGTCCTTCTTAACAACTTAGTGCCTCGTGGAGTGAGAGCATCTGAAATAATCGTTTACGATCCAGTCGTCGGATGGGGACTTTGAGCTAAGCGACCATCTGCTCGGGAGGAGTGGGGTGTGTTCCGGCATCTACTCTCTCCCTTCTCTCTCATTCAACAGGAGAAACAAAACGCGTTCAGTGTGCATCACACGTAAAGTACATTACAGTAGCTGCTGAAAATGGACTCCACCTCTGCTCGCAGTATTGTATGGAAACTGCAGTTATGTAAGAGACGATAAAGACTGCCTCAGCCTGAAATAGTGGTCATCGACTGGTAGCATAAGAACCCTCCTGGAAATCTACTGAATGAACGAACAACTTCCAGTTACTCTTCACTCCCTGATGCAGCCAAAATATATCGTGAAAAATCCATCTTTTGACATAAACGTTTGTTGAGTGCCTTACCGCGTCACACTGTAGAAAAATACATAAAAACTAAATAAAAAAAAGAGCTATGCTGGAGAAACTAACGTTTCGTCCAAGGTTACACCGGCCTTCTTCTGGGTCTATTGATGTCCTTTATCTGTGTGGAGTCGATTATATTTTGTTATTGCTGCTCACTGAGCAGGACTTAACATCATAATTTTAAACATTGTGGTTATAACTGGAAGGAGCAGGAACTTTACCATATTACGTCGCTATGGAGGAGGGAATGGGGATCCAGCGTAGCAACCTATAACGATACATTTCCCACTCCTTACAGTCACAACAACGACACTTTAAAATTTTTTCGCTACGTCATGCTCAGTGAGCAGTAATTACATTTTTTTTCTTTTTTTTGGCTCGGTACGATACTCGAAAATAGATAAGAAAATTCACCAGTGATCAGACACTCAGAAATGCAATCATATTACCGAAGCCTTATGATAAGGCCTTACCTTTTCTAGATGGACGTGAATGACTCGAAGACCTCCATAACGCGTTCCCGTCCACTGTTCAGATCAGTTACATCAACTAACTGTGACCGCGGAAACCAAGATAATGCAATTCATTTTTGTTAAGTTGTGCCACAATACAAATGGATTTACCTGAATTGTATTCAAGTGCCTCATCGCCGCGTGCGCATGTTTACACACATAACCATGTGACCAACGGCCACACAAACATAGTTCTGTACTTATAAAAAAATAGGAGACCTTACTTTTTCGATTACCCTCGTATGCTGATTATCGCCAGAGACGAAAGAAACCGACCGAGGATTGGACAACGAACCTTGTAACACTTACACCCTTGGTCACTGAACTACAGCAGCAGCAACGAGCAGTAAATGAATTTATATCACTGGTAACTAAGCATTGAATTTCCTCTCGAAGGCAGTGCGAGGGGCGTTAGTACGTAATGTAATACATTTTTTTCTGAAAGTGTGTTGGCGTTATTCAGGTTTGCAATACGCCACATTATTCCTTATAGTTTTGTCTATAAAACCATATTTTTCAGCAGTATCTCCGTTCAGTGTGATGGTCTTAGACCACCTTACCGTGAGGCCCTGCGTGCATGCATGTTACCACTCTACTGGTCGGCGTCAGAGCCAACGTCTTGCTGCCTCAGTAAACTCCTCACTGTTCAGTAGCCTGACTCTTCCCGACCCTACGTCAGATCTCATCCCACTTCAGGATTTTCCTGTTCGGCTAAGATGTCGGAAGTCGCCGAACGCGTTATTCTTGATGCGTTGACTCGCCCGCTCTGCTGTCGTACCACGTTCGACGCACTTCTTCAAGCAATGCACATCCTCCACGAAATGGTCTCCTGTTTTTCAGAAGACGTTATATATTTTTCATAAATGGTTTGTTTATTCAACTTACGAAATTTTTCTTCCATAATACGTCTGTACCGATGACACACGATCATAGAGATGTCATCAATCATCCTGAACTTCTTCCAGTCAAAAATTAAAATAAAAAATCCAGAGTAAAAATAAGAAAAAATAATAATAATTGTAATAAAGATAAACATACAGCACAGAAACATACTTTTAACAGGTGTAATACGACGTCCGCCGACTCCTGCATCCAATGTGCCGTAGGTATCTGTTGTGACCGTAGTCGTTCCGCAGCTGCCTGCACTCCTTGGCTGCACATAATCCACAGGATTTTCTTCTCTCTCTTTCAGAATGGATTAAATTCAACATATTTCAATGCTACCTTTTAACCTCTTCCATTTTTCTAAGATGTTAGCATTACATTAGCCAATTTTGTTCTGTTATGTTCACAGTATCTTTTGTCGTATTCACGTGGAAATTAAAGTTTTAAGATAATCTTTCCCTGGTTACCTTAACAAGTCAGCGCAAAGACCTTCTTCCAACGTGTTCTGTGCGATTCTCTCGCAGATGTATTTCCTTGTAGCAGATCTCATTGCGTGGGGGAGTCATTCAGAGATGCACAATGTTTACCTAGGTAGCTTTGAATGGAAATGCGGTCAGGTAATGTATAAGGGGCGATCAGAAAGTTTCCATTTGATTACGGTGCTATAGCGTATATGCAATCTAGCGTGACTCCGATACATGTACATGAGAACCGGTATGTAAACTATACACTGGGTAAGTGTGACACTCGAACGGAAACATATTTATAGTCCCTTATACTTTAAATAATGAAAGAGGATGCCATTGCGGCAAAATTAAGAAAAATCGCAAAGTGATTCATAAGGACTCAATTTCATATAACCAGTCTCAAATATAGTGGAAAACTGAGAGCATTGATGATACAGAGGTCCGATCAGGATTGCAACCTGAAGCCGACTGAAGGAAGGCACTAGTACACTCCGTATCAAGTTGGAATGATGTAATGAAAGTTTTCACGATCGGATGACATTCCAGCTGGTAAACCTTTCGGTGCATAACGTTGTGGTCCATAAAACTCTTCTGTTCCTAACGTTTCGTCCAGAACTTCGCCAGACATCTTCAGAGGCGTTACTCCTCCCTTAAGCCTTGCCGACTGACGTGTACGAGGTCCAAAAGCGACATATATGCTGTGAAGAAGGGACATGGTCGGAGTAACACGTGATTAGCAGAGATGATCCAAGTAAAAGATAAAACTTAACTACCGATTGTCGTCTTATCAAAGATACAAAACTGTTTAGCGATTCTACAGAGCTGCTGTCCATATGTCGCTAAGTTCTCTTCCGTTATTTGGTCGTAGAATTCTGTTTACTTCCTTCCCCGAGTGCCATTTTCTTCGATCGCCTGTTTTACATGTTTTAATTCGGCGTCCAGGTATTCCATGTTTTAATGACACCTCTCTTTTGTTGTGGATGGTGATTGGAGTTATTATGTAAATATCTGTGAGTGTGCATTTGGAAGAATTCTAAACACCATCCACAACAAAAGACAGGTGTCACTGAAAGTCTTTCAGATAGAACCTAATGGATTTGCATGCCGGAATGCCTGGCGCCAAATTAAAGTATCTAAAGTCGGCTTTCGAGAAAAAATAGGTGAGAGAAAAAGCCGTTACACGGCGAACAGGATTAACATTTTAATTCGTTTCCAATCAAAACGTCTGAGAATTTATTTGCCTACCTTGTTAATTTCCGTTATTGTTTTACTTTCCTTATTAAGCTTCTAACTGACCAAATTCGACACAGAAAAAAATAAAAAATGACAAAAAGGCAGAATTCGTTTGGAAATAGGACACGGATTCCCTGATCCGCAGCTGGACGCCTTAATCGTTACTCCAGCAATGATTTCGTTGAATTTTCTATACTATACGTTTGTATAAGCGACTGTTGTAAAAGATTTTTTCCTCGTTTTCTAAGGAAATACGGGTTGCGTTTCCTATATATGACGATGAAAAACACTCAGTTTTCAATCATCTATAGGTCCCGTCAATTCTGAGTCGACTGTGCGCCATGAAATTTAGGGGCGGTTTTCTCAAAAACGGGGAAAGTGGGGAGGGGGTGGGTGCGGAATCTTGAGCCGAAATATCTTACAGTATTTACACAAAAGACCTGCCAGAAATGAACCGAACTTGATGGCCGTGTTTGAGGCCTTCTCCTTGTTAGGGTAGCTCTTAGCTGCATCAATAGGTCCGTTTTCAAATATATTTGCCATTTCATTCGGCTTTGTAAAAGAGAACTTTAACATTTGAGGATATTTTCTTCGGTTTCATTATGTTTAAATGTAACGGTATTTTATTTTAAAATTTTCCGGATTTTATTTTATTGCTGCAGTTAGACTAATATGTTTTTTAGACTAATCATCTCGGGCAATTACGTTTTATATTTTGTAATGAAGTCAAAGCGTGTATTGTTTGAATCGTTGTGTGAAATAATTGTATCTGACGTAATGACCTTTACCAGACATCTGCAAAAAAGTATGCGGGCTATTACATAAATACTTCCACGTAGAGAATCCTCAGTTTTATTTAACCGAAAACGACTATTAGCTGAATTTTGTATTCATAGTATTAATTGCTAATTCCCATTATACACTCCTGGAAATTGAAATAAGAACACCGTGAATTCATTGTCCCAGGAAGGGGAAACTTTATTGACACATTCCTGGGGTCAGATACATCACATGATCACACTGACAGAACCACAGGCACATAGACACAGGCAACAGAGCATGCACAATGTCGGCACTAGCACAGTGTATATCCACCTTTCGCAGCAATGCAGGCTGCTATTCTCCCATGGAGACGATCGTAGAGATGCTGGATGTAGTCCTGTGGAACGGCTTGCCATGCCACTTCCACCTGGCGCCTCAGTTGGACCAGCGTTCGTGCTGGACGTGCAGACCGCGTTAGACGACGCTTCATCCAGTCCCAAACATGCTCAATGGGGAGACAGATCCGGAGATCTTGCTGGCCAGGGTAGTTGACTTACACCTTCTAGAGCACGTTGGGTGGCACGGGATACATGCGGACGTGCATTGTCCTGTTGGAACAGCAAGTTCCCTTGCCGGTCTAGGAATGGTAGAACGATGGGTTCGATGACGGTTTGGATGTACCGTGCACTATTCAATGTCCCCTCGACGATCACCAGAGGTGTACGGCCAGTGTAGGAGACCGCTCCCCACACCATGATGCCGGGTGTTGGCCCTGTGTGCCTCGGTCGTATGCAGTCCTGATTGTGGCGCTCACCTGCACGGCGCCAAACACGCATACGACCATCATTGGCACCAAGGCAGAAGCGACTCTCATCGCTGAAGACGACACGTCTCCATTCGTTCCTCCATTCACTCCTGTCGCGACACCACTGGAGGCGGGCGGCACGATGTTGGGGCGTGAGCGGAAGACGGCCTAACGGTGTGCGGGACCATAGCCCAGCTTCATGGAGACGGTTGCGAATGGTCCTTGCCGATACCCCAGGAGCAACAGTGTCCCTAATTTGCTGGGAAGTGGCGGTGCGGTCCCCTACGGCACTGCGTAGGATCCTACGGTCTTGGCGTGCATCCGTGCGTCGCTGCGGTCCGATCCCAGGTCGACGGGCACGTGCACCTTCCGCCGACCACTGGCGACAACATCGATGTACTGTGGAGACCTCACGCCCCACGTGTTGAGCAATTCGGCGGTACGTCCACCCGGCCTCCTGCATGCCCACTATACGCCCTCGCTCAAAGTCCGTCAACTGCACATACGGTTCACGTCCACGCTGTCGCGGCATGCTACCAGTGTTAAAGACTGCGATGGAGCTCCGTATGCCACGGCAAACTGGCTGACACTGACGGCGGCGGTGCACAAATGCTGCGCAGCTAGCGCCATTCGACGGCCATCACCGCGGTTCCTCGTGTGTCCGCTGTGTCGTGCGTGTGATCATTGCTTGTACAGCCCTCTCACAGTGTCCGGAGCAAGTATGGTGGGTCTGACACACCGTTGTCAATGTGTTCTTTTTTCCATTTCCAGGAGTGTATCTCCGCATGGCTCTTCTTCTTCTTCTTCTTCTTCTTCTTCTGCTCTCTGTCTCTCTGCCTCTCCCTCTACCTGTCTCTCTCTCTTTCTCTGTCTCTATTTTGTTCGAACGCTGTACTTTTGACTCATAACCTGCAGCTTTGGTTAGCTCCTATGGAAAATCTAAATACAACTTCGTACACTAAACACTTTCTTTTAATTTTGGACAAGTATGCATAGTCTGAAAATTAGTATGTTTTCCTGATCTTCCGAAACATATTACCACAAATGCTGATGACACATTGTGTAACATATTACAAAAGCGGGCCTCGAATTAAAAAAAAATGTTTGTGATATTATTCGCTATTCACTAATGATAACCTCGTCAAAAATGTATTCTACGAAATAATCAATGCTGATTGATGCACTACATTGACAATTAATCGGTGTAGAACAGTCAGCAGAAGTAAACGTTATGATGATTTGCTACAACATAAAACCTTATAAGAGCAGAAAGTTTACTACATAATTCAACAACTGTAAACAATGGAGCTTTTTTTGACTGAGGAGAAATCAATTACGGACTTACGCAGCGATCAGTATTAGGTCAGCTCTTGTTCCACATAGTGCATATCCTTCCATTTAATATAACAGTTACAATTAATGAACTTGGCGTTAAAGAAACACTACAGTTCCTGTAATATTACAGCCATGTATAAACATTTTTATACAAGTAGACAATGATGTAGAATTTCACCATTTCTCGGTTCTCTACTTCCCCATTTTTCAACAGGAGTAAGACGACAGGCCATTTTATAGTTCTGGCGAGGTGCCAGCTTGCATTAGATTATGAGATCTGGAATTTAGACGTTGCTATGTATAAATGGTGGTGTAGAAAGAGGGGAAGAATTACAAAACTAGATCCAGAAATAATCATGGGTGATGGGGAGAATAGAAATGTACGAGTAGATCCAGGATTAATCAGGGAGCACCAATCCTGGATTTTGAACACAGGTTCGGTGAGAAGCGCACCGAGAAGTGGACATCCATAGATGTTACGGTATGAAGGAAACGTGGGAAAGATTCGGAAAATGCTTAGACGCAGCTCACGTGCATCGGTTTGTCAGGACGAATGCGAAAGCGCCCTTACGTGATGAGCAGTACGTACAGTTCTCTATAACGATTTCAAATTTTTCCCTTGGAAACTATTACGTGCAGAAACTCATATCTAACAAACTTGGAAAGGAATTTTGTCTTGCGAGGAGTACTGCCAGCCACTGAACGTAAACAGTATGTCGTCCAATGAAATTATTTTCCATGTCAGTGGCTTCGTTGTATACGAGGAAGACACCTGGAGATTACATTACGTCTAAGAACGAATAGCTTGAGGACAAACGCAAAATTGGAGAAGCAATCGTAATAAGGGAAAGAAGAATACCGCCTATAGCAAAATTAAAGAAACCACTGGAGAAAAGATGTGCAGCTGTATGACTATTAAGAGCACAGGTGGCAAACCTGTAGTGTGAAAAGAACGGAAGTCTGAAAGGTGGAAGGAAGATATAGAAGGTCATCACAATTGTGATGAACTTGAAAAGAATTTTATAGAAACAGAACAAAGAGTACAAAAATACCTATGTCTACATCTACATACACATTCCGCAAGCTAACGTTTGGTGCGTGGAGGAGGGTACTCTTTACCACTACTAGACATTTCCTTTCCTGTTCCACTCGCAAATAGAGCGAGGGAAAACGACTGTCTATATATCTCCGTACGAGCCCTAATCTCTCTATTTTCTTCTTCATGGTCCTTATGCCAATTGCACTTTGGCTTCAGTATAATCGTTCCGCAGTCGACCTCAAACCTTGATTCCCTAAATTTTCCCAAAAGAGCTCCTAGAAAAAAACGTGGGGTTACATCCAATGATTCCCATTTGAGTTTCCGAGGTATCTCTGTAATACTTGCGTGTTGTTAGAACCTACCGGTAACAAATCTAGCGGCTCGCCTTAGAATTGCTTCGATGTTTTCCATTAATCCGACCTGGTGCAGATCCCAAACACTCGAACAATATTCAACAATGGGTAACACTAGTGGCGTGCATGTAGCCTCTCTTAAAGGTGGTGCACTTTTTCCTAAACTTCTCCCAATAAATCGACCATTCACCTTCCCTACCACAATCCTTACACACCCGTTTCGTTTCATATTCTTTTGCAGCGTTACACCTGCATATTTAATAGACGTGAATGTTGCAAGCAGCACACTAACAATGCTGTGCTCTCACATTATATGGTTATTTTACTACTCATCTTCATTAACTTTCATTTTTTCTAGATTTAGAGCTAGCTGCCATTCATCACGCCAACTAGAAATTTTCTGTAAGTCATCTCGTATCCTCTTACAATCACTGAACAACAGTCTTCCTTCCAGGCTGGAAGTATGATACGGCCAGAAGAATTTAACAGAGCTATTCAATACTTAAACTGAAGCGTGATACTAGACGTATATGACTGTCACTCAGAACTATTGGAGTCTATGTCAACACCAACTACATCACAAATAGTGAACCTCGTATGCAGAATATATAGGAAAGACAAATTTCTTCAGACTGCGAGAGGAATGTCATAATTCCAGTTCCAAAAACAGCAGGTGCAGGCAGTTGTATTATCAAACTATCCGTTTAATAATTCATATAGCAAAATACTGGCACGAACTATTTACAGGAGAGTGAAAAAAATATTGGAAGCATGCCTGGCGAAATATTAGTCTGGTTTCCGGAGAAATGTACGAAATCGCTAGGCAATACTGACCTTACTAGTCTTAGGAGACAAGTTAAAAAAAAGGGCAAGACTACCTGTTTCTAGAAAGCTTTTGACAGTGCCGACTAGATATACTCTGAATGTATCAGATATTATGAGAATAGGTGAAAGTGACCGTAAGCGAATAATCAAACGGAAAATTATAGGAATTGTGATAACTTTCTATAAATCTGTTTTCAATTTTTCAGAAATGATCTATATATTGTCGCAATCACATTTACCGTTCAAATTTCTTTTACAAAAGTGATGACCAGTTCCGGTAGCTTAACTATCATCTACAGATCTGAGAACAGAAAAGCCAAACATAATTTCACTTCCCTTACGAACAGTATGCAACCAAAAGTTAAGTTTAATAGAGAGTTAGAACAAGATTGTACTGTCAACTGTCTCGACCTGACCATCATTTGGCGAAACAACAGGCTTGTTTTCGAAATTCTCGGAATTTTCAGTAAGTCAAATCATAATTGCTCATTCTTTTCATCCACCACATTAAAAGAAGCGGTTTTTTTTAATCTGCTCAATTATTAATCGGACATTACGTTTGTCTTTACGCCAAATCGAAATTAATAAAACAAATAGTGTTTTGAAACAGACTGCGTTTGCCAACGGATATCAGATCTTTGAAGTGACAAAAAATTAATAAATTAAAAACAAGAAATTAGTTTCTTGTACCAGCTACAGCAGAGCAAGCAAGAATAGCAGTCATGTAGCGAAAACCAGATATACAGCCATGATCTATAATGGTCCAGTTTCTAATAAGAGTGAGCAGTGTTTACGGAAAACGGAAGTTCGGTTTTCAGACAGCTAATGCGGTGAATGCAGGCTTACACCTCAGAATGGGTCCAAAGCTGGATAAATGTAGCAATTCTGGGGTGTACAAATTAAGCTGTCGTATGACCGTTATTAAGTTGTCCAGACGCGTAGCTCATACGAAGTCGAGTTGAGGGAACACTCGTGTACTCAAAATAAACAGCCTTTGGTACACACGTTAATATACACAAATTAATACTATGAAGCATGCCGTACAATACATTACACGCCCAATGAAAATATTACACAATACGCGTCAGGGAATAAGGTTAGATTTGTTGGAGGGAATGGAAATTTATAGCAGTAAGAAACACCCGCCAGATTGTATATTAAATGAACAAACAGAATTTAGTCAGAACCATTATCTGGGTTTCTGTGATGAGGTACTCTAACTGACGGCAGTCATCGCAAAAGACGCAAGGTGAGAGCGGCAGCTCGAAGGCCGTGGGCTATAGTGCCAGCGTCCTCAGACTAGCGGCGTCTGCAAATTCAACAACGTCTCTTCCTGCTGTCACTGCCCACGAGATGGCGCGTCGTCCTCATTAAATGTATTAATATCAGATATACCTTATCAGTTGTTCCATGTTATTTACTGATGAATAAATTTATTAATTTATACACTTCTGCTAATGAATCACGATGAATTATGTCACGTAATAAATTACAGCACTTGTCTGCATCGTCTATTAGTCACACCGTATTTACGATATCACAAACTTTGTAATGTAGTTTATGTTTTTTATGTTTTGCATTATGCATTAGCATAATATTTATTTAATTATTTTCTGTTAAAAAAAAGGAAAAGAAAAACCTTTTCTCATGCTTATCGCTTATATACCAAAATGCCAACTACCGCCGCTTTCTGAAGCTGTTAACTTGTCATTTTCATGAAACACAACGGTCGGTACTGCTGTAGATATGTGCACGTGGGGGTCATGTGTCACACAGAGTAGATACAGGGTGTTTCAAAAATGACCGGTATATTTCAAACGGTAATACAAACTAAACGAGTAGCGATAGAAATATACCGTTTGTTGCAATATGCTTGGGACAACAGTACATTTTCAGGCAGATAAACTTTCGAAATTACAGTAGTTACAATTGTGAACAACAGATGGCGCTGCGGTCTGGGAAACTCTATAGTACGATATTTTCCACATATCCACCATGCGTAGCAATAATATGGCGTAGTCTCTGAATGAAATTACCCGAAACCTTTGACAACGTGTCTGACGGAATGGCTTCACATGCAGATGAGATGTGTCTGACGGAATGGCTTCACATGCAGATGAGATGTACTGCTTCAGCTGTTCAATTGTTTCTGGATTCTGGCGGTACATCTGGTCTTTCAAGTGTCGCCACAGAAAGAAGTCACAGGGGTTCATGTCGGGCGAATAGGGAGGCCAATCCACGCCGCCTCCTGTATGTTTCGGAGAGCCCAAAGCAATCACACGATCATCGAAATATTCATTCAGGAAATTAAAGACGTCGGCCGTGCGATGTGGCCGGGCACCATCTTGCATAAACCACGAGGTGTTCGCAGTGTCGTCTAATGCAGTTTGTACCGCCACAAATTCAGGAAGAATGTCCAGATAGCGTGAGGCAGTAATCGTTTCGGATCTGAAAAATGGGCCAATGATTCCTTTGGAAGAAATGGCGGCCCAGACCAGTACTTTTTGAGGATGCAGGGACGATCGGACTGCAACATGGGGCTTTCCGGTTCCCCATATGCGCCAGTTCTGTTTATTGACGAAGCCGTCCAGGTAAAAATAAGCTTCGTCAGTAAACCAAATGCTGCCCACATGCATATCGCCGTCACCAATCCTGTACACTATATCGTTAGCGAATGTCTCTCGTGCAGCAGTGGTAGCAGCGCTCAGCGGTTGCCGCGTTTGAATTTTGTATGGATAGAGGTGTAAACTCTGGCGCATGAGACGATACGTGGACGTTGGCGTCATTTGGACCGCAGCTGCAACACGGCGAACGGAAACCCGAGGCCGCTGTTGGATCACCTGCTGCACTAGCTGCGTGTTGCCCTCTGTGGTTGCCGTACGCGGTCGCCCTACCTTTCCAGCACGTTCATCCGTCACGTTCCCAGTCCATTGAAATTTTTCAAACAGATCCTTTATTGTATCGCTTTTCGGTCCTTTGGTTACATTAAACCTCCGTTGAAAACTTCGTCTTGTTGGAACAACACTGTGTTCTAGGCGGTGGAATTCCGACACCAGAAAAATCCTCTGTTCTAAGGAATAAACCATGTTGTCCACAGCACACTTGCACGTTGTGAACAGCACACGCTTACAGCAGAAAGACGACATACAGAATGGCGCACCCACAACTGCGTTGTTTTCTATATCTTTCACATCACTTGCAGCGCCATCTGTTGTTGAAAATTGTAACTACTGTAATTTCGAAATTTTGTCGGCCTGAAAATGTATTGTTGTCCCAAGCATATTGCAACAAACGGTGTATTTCTATCGCTGCTCGTTTAGTTTTTATTACCGTTTCACATATACCCGTCATTTTTGAAACACCCTGTATATATTTGATGTCTGAGTAAGTGTTTTATACTGATCAGCCAGGACATTGTGACCGCCTACGTAATAGCCGGTATGTCCACCTTTGGCACGAATAACAGTGGCGACACCTCGTGGCATGGGAACAATGAGACGTTGGTAGGCCGCTGGAGGAACCTGGCACAACGTCTGCACAGACAAATCACCTGATTCCCGTAAAATCCGGAGAGGTGGACGATCGGCTCTGAGGCCACGTTCAATCACATCCCAGATGTGTTCAGCCGGGTTCAGATCTGGTGAACTGGCGGTGGCGGCAGCACATCTATTTGAACTCGCCGCTGTGTTCCTCGAACCACACTATCACACTCTTGGCCTTCTGAAGTAGCCCATTATCTTGTTGAAAAATGCCACTGCCGTCGGGAAACATGGCAATCATGAAGGGGCGCACATGGTCTATAAACAGTGTACGATACTCCATGGCACGAGCTCCACTGGACGAATGGATGCCCACGTCAATGTTATCCAGAGCATAATGAAGCTGCCGCCGGCTTGTCAGTACAGGTATCAAGGAGCGGTCGCCCTGGAAGGCGACGCATTCGCTCCCTCCCATCGGCATGGTGAAGAAGATGCCAGGATTAACCAGACCATGCAACGCTCCGCCATTCCACCAGTGTCCAATGCCGAAGCTCACATGCTCATTTCAGTCGTAGGTGCCAATGTCATTGTATTAACATTGACACATGGCTGTGGAGGCCTATCGTTGGGAGTGTTCGGTGCAGCGTGTGTTCAGACACACTTGTACTCTGCCCAGCATTAAAGACTGATGTTAGCTCCGCCACAGTTCCCTGCCCAGCCTACGACGTCCTACATCAGTGATGGGAAGCGGCCGCCAAATCCCACGACTTCTGGACATGATTTCACCTTGATTTCTCCATATATGGAAGACACTCACCACAGCATTCCTCGAACACCCAACAAGTAGTGCAGTTTCGGAATTGTTCGTGGCGAGCCTCCAGCTCATCACAATCTGCCCTCGATCAAACTCAGATGGCGCGCCTTCTGCGTTCTAAACACGGACTGATATTACATGCACCGTGCGTGTCTCGGACTAGTAGTCCTCACTAGATGCTGCTGTTATCGGCTGGACTGCTTGATACTGATAGTAGGTCTGGTCATACTGTTCTCGCTGATCAGTGAATATATTTGCTGTCTGGACAAGTTACCCAGTATGGCGATGCTATACATCTGTTTCACGTTTTAGTTTTGATTTCAAGTACAGTGTACATGGTATGTTTCAATAAGACTATTTTACTATTTTGAATAATCACACTACTTTTATAGCCCTGGTACCTAAAAGCAAACATTCGTTACTTGCTTCGTCTTTTCCATAGGCAAATCTCTGCTTACTGTTACGGACTGTACCAGAAACAGTTCTATGGACGTTTCAGCGCACAATTTTTTTTCACAACACTGTACAGACTTTTTGTTTCAATTGATGTCACAAATAGCATGGTACGTTCAACCAACTAATCCTTGCTCTAAAGAAACATTTCTTATTCTTATTTGATGCCAGCGCATAATATATTTGCCTTTAAGTACATTTTAGGCTGTACATAACACATTTTAGCGGAAACATAAAGAAACAATGTTACGAATGATGCAACGGTGTTGTACACACATTTGTAATGCTATATGCTGTTCGTTAATTCCCGATAAAAACTTCAAAAGTAGGCCAAAAGCAATCCTTCTGTAACTTTATTACTTCAGGCAATTTTCCTTTCAGCTTTCCTATTACCAGGTTGAAAGATGGTAGTTAGGCTACTAATATTGGTCATCACTTTGTAAAAAAAACGGTATTTTAATGTTAAATGCCATTCAGACAATATGCACAAATTTTTCGAAATTTTTAAATGATTTTATAAAAAGTTTTTAATTTTTTTTTAAATTTTGCATTTGATTGCTGAAGGCATCATTGAAATTGTGGAGATACCAGGCATAAAATATAGGGAGCGAAACGTTATCTACAACTTCTAAAGAAAACCAAACTGCCTGCGCAAGAGTCGGGGGACATGAAAGGGAAACAGTGGCTGAGAAGGGAGTTAAGACATTGTTGTAGCCTCTACCCGATGTTATTCAGTCTGTTCGTTGAGCAAATAGTAGAGGAACGAAGGAGAACTTTTAAAAGGGAATTAATATTAATTAAGAAGAAATAATAATTTCGAGGTTTTCCCACTGACATCGTTATTCTGTCAGAGACGATAAAGCACTTTAGAAAACCAGTTGCATGAAACTGATAATGTCTTGAAATGAGGTTATAAAATGGACAACGACAAAATTAAAACAAGGGTAATGAAATTCAGTCGAATTAAAGCAGATGTTGCTCACATAATTTGGTTAGGAAATGATAAATAAAGGCAGTTACTTATTTTGAAGAATATTCAGAATTAAATGGATAGACAGAACTGCTATTTATTGACTACTGAATCGAATTGGGAGAAAAGAAATTTATGGAATAACCTGACTAAAAGAAAGGATTGATTGATAACACAGTGTGGGGAACTTCATCAAACCAGTCTTCGGACAGAACGCGATAACAATGACGTGGTTTCCCAAACAGACATAATTGCCAGTGTTGTTCTGCATACGGTTCTAAAATAGGTGTAGACAGGATACAAAACTACTTAAATATGACACTGTGGTGGAGACTGACGTTCAGTATGGTAATCGGCCCATAGCTGCTACATGACATTATGAATGATAACTAATAACTTCAGGTGTTAAATGATACCATATGGGGCAACATATATCAGGTAACCTAAATTATAGTCCTCGGTTAATTTCCAAACACCTGGTATATCAAGAAGATATAATTAATTTTGAAGACGACACGAACACTACAATCATGTTTAATAGACATGAAGCAAGACTGTAAATAAGAAACGTTTGTTATTATTTATTGAGTGAGTAATGTATACGAAAGAGTCAATGGATAAGAAAGAAATGGAATGATCATATAAAGTTGATCGTCGGTAAAGCAGATGCCAGACTGAGATTCATTGGAAGAATCCTAAGGAAATGCAATCCGAAAACAAAGGAATTAGGTTACAGTACGCTTGTTCTCCCACTGCTTGAATACTGCTTAGCAGTGTGGGATCCGTACCAGATAGGGTTGATAGAAGAGATAGAGAAGATCCAGCGGAGAGCAGCGCCCTTCGTTACAGGATCATTTAGTAATCGCGAGAGCGTTAGGAGATGATAGAAAACTCTAGTGGAAGACTCTGCACGAGAGACGCTCAGTAGCTCGGTACTGGCTTTTGTTTAAGTTCTAGAACATACCTTCACCGAAGAGTCAAGCACTATATTGCTCCCTCCTACGTATATCTCGTGAAGAGACCATGAGGATAAAATCAGAGAGATTAGAGCCCACACAGAAGCATACCGACAATCCTTCTTTCCACGAACAATACGAGACTGGAATAGAAGGGAGAACCGATAGAGGTACTCAAAGTACCCTCCGCCACACACCGTCAGGTGGCTTGCGGAGTATGGATGTAGATGTAAGAAACTTCAAATTTTTGGGCGTACATGCTGTCCAGAAATTTAACTGGGAGAAACAAGTTTCAGAACGTCTTAAATAGCTCCGTCCATCAATTTTCGTAGAGTCTAAATTAATATGCTTCGTATATTTTCATTCAGTAATATCATAATCAACAGAAAGTTCTCATGGTGCCAAAGAGTACCCTACGAATCATATGTGGTATTCTCCAAGGATCGTCTTGTACACAAGTGATTCAGATTGGTATTTACGGCATCAAAGTACATATACTTGCGAAGGAAATTTGCTGTGAACAATCCATTGAAGTTCAGACTAAATACCGGAAAACATCTCACGAAAAGAAACGCCATTCATTACTCATCATTAAAATTTACTCTAGCTCGGGAGAGAGTGTAGAGTTCCATGCTACATCTTCGCCTCTTGCTGTTTTCTGATGTTGTTATTATGCCACCCTGGTCATATAGAAATAAAAATGACATGAAGAGCGTTTCAGATTACAACTAATGGTTGCGTTATCTGTAGTCTTCATGGTAAAGGGAACGAATAATTCGTAGGAACATTTAACAAATGTAATTGTTTTTAAGAATGGAATATGCAAAGTGAGGAGGAACATCATCGTGCATAAACCACATTCCTTGGATGGCGTCTGGAGGTATATCAGCAAGTAAATGAAACAACTCATGTCTGAGAAACTGCAGATACGTTTGTCTAGTAAGACACTGCGAAAAGAAGTAGGTGCAATTTAGTCGTTCATGAATGATACCACTCCACACGTTGAGGCTGAACCTTTGTTGCTGTCTGTGTTGTTGCACTTCATGAGGGACATCACAAGCCCATACGTGATTGTTATTATAAATGAACACTTTATCACGTAAAAGCCAGCCTCGTTAGTGAATAAAGTACATGGTAAGATCCGCAGAAACACAGCACACCGCCCTAAGACGCGTTGATAGAGAGTTATTGTTGGCTGAAAGTCTGCCTCATTTAATATTTGCACCCGTTGAAGCCGATACGAGTACAGAATATTTCCATGCACTATTTTCCACATCGTCTTCCGATTAAGGCCTCCCATTCTCAAATTTCTCCTTTTACTAATTGACGGAGTTTCTTCCACAGTACGAAATTCCCATTCTTCAAGTTCAGGCGTTCGTACATCGCATCGTTTCCCACCATCATCCACTCTTTTCTCAGATGAGTCTGTCTTCCGCAAGCGTTGGTGAAGTCGTACAAACGTTCTTGAACAATGTAACTGTATCCCAGGGTAACGTTCATCATGAAATTAACGTGCTGCTTCGCATTCTCGTCTGGTAGGCAGTGATTGCAGTGCGCCTACACGTATGTCACTTTAGACACTGAACACATCGTTGTGTGGTGTTGCGATGGAAGTTACTCTAAGCAGAACAAACGACAATCAGACTAAACAAAACAACTGCCATGACCAACTGCACACAAGAAAGTGAGTAAATATGCAGTTTGAGGTAAACTGCACAACCAGTAGTCAGTAGAGGAGATTCCGTTCCTACCTCCCCAACGAAGAACTGGTGGACCCATGTTAGTATGAACTTTTCGTAACGTTTTGCTATCAAGAATAAATACCTGAAGCTTCTGACACCTACTTTTGTATGGCTGTCTGGATGTGATCATGAAAACGTACCTCATTACTGCCGCGTCTAGATTAGCACTTTTACACGTTTAAGAGATCGAGACAAGTTGGTGGTTCAACGAGTTTATGATTTACTATATTTTACGCTGAGCTTTGTTTCGCTTGTTCTAAATTTGGGTACGGTCGCAGGTTCGAATCCTGCCCCGGGCATGGATGTGTGTAATGTGCTTAGGTTAGTTAGGTTTAAATAGTTCTAAGTCTAGGGGACTGATGATCTCAGATGTTTAGTCCCATAGTGCTTAGAGCCATTTGAACCATCTTAATTTGGTAGAACGAAGTGCTCTGTTATTAGCAGCTATTGTATACACAGTCTTTCTCCGTAGCGTAGCGGTATCGTTACCGCCAACCACGCAGGGGGCCTGAGTTCGATTCCCGGCAGGGGACTGGGTGTTGTGTGTCCTTCATCATCATTGACTCGAAGGTCGCCGAAGTGGCGTCAACTAAAAAGGACTTGCAATACGACGGCCGAACTCCCCTGAATGGGGCCTCTCGGCAACAAAATGGCTCAGATGGCTCTGAGCATTATGGGACTTAACTTCTGAGGTCATCAGTTCCCTAGAACTTAGAACTACTTAAACATAACTAACCTAAGAACATCACACACATCCATGCCCGTGGCAGGATTCGAACCTGCGACCGTAGCGGTCGCGAGGTTCCAGACTGTAGCGCCTAGAACCGCTCCGCCACCCCGGCCGGCTCTCGGCAACAATGCCACATGATCATTTCATTTCATTCTATACACAATACGACTTTTTTATACTGCTTTGCTTCCTAATCGTGGAACATGAAAAGAGCCCAAACATAGTGATCAATATTGTTTAAAAAATCTTAAAGAGTCTAGGTAGAATTATTCATTAAGTAACCTGAATAACTGACATTGTAATTCTGTCAGAGACAGCACAGGACTTGGAAGAGCAGTTAAACGGAATGGACAGGGCCTTGAAAGGAGGATATAAGATGAACATCAACAAAAGCAAAACGAGGATAATGGAATGTAGTCGAATTAAGTCGGGCGATGCTGAAGGAATTAGATTAGGAAATGAGACACTTAAAGTAGTAAAGGAGTTTTGCTATTTGGGGGGCAAAATAACTGATGACGGTCGAAGTAGAGAGGATATGAAATGTAGACTGGCAATGGCACGGAAAGCGTTTCTGAAGAAGAGAAATTTGTTAACATCGAGTACAGATTTAAGTGTCAGGAAGTCGTTCCTGAAAGTATTTGTATGGAGTGTGGCCATCTATGGAAGTGAAACATGGACGACAACTAGTTTGGACAAGAAGAGAATAGAAGCTTTCGAAATGTGGTGCTACAGAAGAATGCTGAAGATTAGATGGGTAGATCACATACTAATTAGGAGGTATTGAATAGAATTGGGGAGATGAGAAGTTTGTGACACAACTTCACTAGAAGAAGGGATCGGTTGGTAGGATATGTGTTGAGGCATCAAGGGATCACCAATTTAGTATTGGAGGGCAGCGTGAAGGGTAAAAATCGTAGAGGGAGACCAATAGATGAATACACTAAGCAGATTCAGATGGATGTAGTTTGCAGTAGTTACTGGGAGATGAAGGAGCTTGCACAGGATAGAGTACCATGGAGAGCTGCATTAAACCAGTCTCAGGACTGAAGGCAACAACAACAACAACCTGAAAAACAATAGCAGTACAAATAATAACACGCTGTGCACCACACTAATGTGACCACCTGTCAAAGCCTGAATAACCGCCTTATGCAGCGCGGGCCTCTGTGAGATGTGCTGGAAGAGGTTCAACGAGGTTCTGGAAGGTATAAAACCGAGCTGACTCCAGTGTCACGACCAGCTGCGACAGGTTGCTCGGCTGAGGATCCACGGCGCCAACAGCCTGAACGAAGCTGTTCCACAGATTCTCGATTGGGATTAAATCCGGGGAGTTTCGTCGCCAGGACGGTACGGTAAAATTCATCCAGGTGCTCTTTAAGCCACGCACGTACACTGCGAGCTGAGTGACACATTGTATTGTCCTACTGGTAGTTGCCGTCGTACCGAGGAAAAATAAACTACATGTAGGGGTGAACATGGTCCCCAAGAATAGATGCATACTTGTGATGATCCATTGTGCCATGCTGAACGACGAGATCACCCAGGGATTGCCACGAAAACATTTCCAAGACCATTACGCATGCAGTGTGTTTGCCTGCAGACGTTTAATGCCGTAAACGCCAAAGGCCATCTGTCCTATTGTGCGTAAAATGTGATTCACCTGAAAAAGCCACCAGTAGCCACTCAGTGGACGTCCAATTCCGGTACTGGCGTGCAAACTCCATCTTTCTCCGCCAGTGATAACAGTCAGCACCTGCTGCGGAAACCCATTTGCAGAACGTTCGCTAAACGATCGTTGAGGACACACTGTTAATAGCCCTTTGGCTATTGGAAGGTTAATTGCTCAACAGTTCACCTGTACACATCTCTGCAGCCACCACTTATCACTGTTATCTACTCCCCGTGGTGTACCAAAGTTGCCTCGGCGCCAGTCTTGGATAGTGCCTTGTTGTCATGCTGTAATATGCGAACAAGTTACAAATTAGCTGCGTCGAAAATGCTTCCATCCTTGGCCCGAAAGCCAGTGCTCATGCCATTTTGGACTTGAGATAAATCGTTCCCTTTCCGAATTATACGCTCATGCTCACAAATCAAGGATAATTGCACAATGTGGTGCCACACAACGTGGTACTACTCAAAACTGGCACTAATAGCATAGGCACATGGGGAACACACACGACACAGATCTGTAAGACCACGGTATTGGTGATAAGTTGAGAAAACCGTTCCTAAACACATGTGCTACAAACGCTGCTGTTTGCTGCGCATGAACCCCGACACCAATATGGGATATGATAACCATGCACACGTACGTAGGCCGCACAACAGGTTGTCATACTCTGGATCAGATGGTCGAGCAGCTACTGGTGTACAGCCTCCCATTCTTGCACCAACGCCTGTCGGAGCTCCTGAAGCGTCGTAGGGGTTTGGAGACGTGCAGCGATGCATCGACCGAGAGCATCCCAGACTTGCTCGATGGGGTTTAGGTCTAAAGAACAGGCAGGCCTCTCCATTCGCCTGGTATCTTCCGTTTCAAAGTGTCCCACCACGATGGCATCTCGGTGGGGCCATGAGTTATCATCCATCAGGAGGAAGGTGGGACCCACTACACCCCTGAAAAGGCGGACATACTGGTGCAGAATGACGTACCGATACACCTGATCTGTTACACCCTTCCTCTGACAAACACATTCAGGGGTCTACGTGCACCAATCATAATCACACCCCAGACCATCAAACCACGACGTCCATACAGGTCCCTTTCAAGGACATTAAGTGGTTGGTACCTGGTTCCTGCTTCACGCCAGATGGAAACCCGGCGATATCACAGTTCAGACTATACCTGGACTCTTCCGTGAACATAACCTGGGACCACTGTTCCAATGACCATGTACTGTACTTTTGACACCAGGCTTTACAGGATCTCCTATGACCAGGGGTCATTGTAATGCACCTTGCAGGTCTCCGGGCTAATAAACCATGTCTGTTCAATCGTCTGTAGAGTGTGTGTCTGGAGACTACTGTTCCAGTTGCTGTGGTAAGGTCCTGAGCAAGGCTACCTGCTGTACTCCGTGGCCGTCTGCGGGCACTGATGGTGAGATATCGGTCTTCTTGTGGTGTTGTGCACTGTGGACGACCCGTACTGTAGCGCCTGGACAAGTTTTCTGTCTGCTGGAATCGTTTCCATAATCTTGAGATCACACTTCGTGGCACACAGAAGGCCCGTACTACGACCTTGTTTGACCAACCTCCAGTCGCCCTAGCATTCTACTCCTCCTAACGTCATCAGTATGTGTTCTTTCAGTCATTTTCAACACACACTCACCATTAGCATATCTGAAAACGTCTGCATACTTACTCGCTGCATCGTACTCTGACATGCGCCAACACACTTCTGCGTATGTGGATTGCTTCCAGTTCAACTGTGCGACGACCGCAGGTCAAATGCACCGCATGGTGATACCCAAAGGCGATTTAAATTCGCAAACCGCCGATCAGAGCGTTGTTTCACCATGTATCAGCATTATCCTTAATTTATGAGTATGAGTGTATTTCGGAAATTCCCCGTTGCCCCCTCCCCCCCTCCAATCCCCGAGGACGCCTTATATCTCCTCCACCGCTAGTACTACCACTTATCGCTGTGAATAGTTACTACACGTTGACGTCGATGACATTAATATGAGTGGACCGTGTAATATGTCTCTATACTTTCAAATTACAAACATTATAGACAGAGAAATTGCACAATGGTACCTACAGCTTACCGCGAGAAGCCATTCCCTCACTCGGATGTAATGGCTCGAAGAAACAACGGAAATCTGAAATGAAAATGTATGGTTAGGACAACAAACTGAAATCCTCGTTGCCGGCCGCGGTGGTCTAGCGGTTCTAGGCGCACAGTCCGGAACCGCGGTACTGCTACGGTCGCAGGTTCGAATCCTGCCTCGGGCATGGATGTGTGTGATGTCCTTAGGTTAGTTAGGTTTAATTAGTTCTATGTTCTAGGGGACTGATGAGCACAGCAGTTAAGTCCCATAGTGCTCAGAGCCATTTTTTTTTTTTTTGAAATCCTCGTTATGCTGCCAATATTTCCTCCCTCTTGCGAAAACTAATATGTTAACACTGATAAAACATCAGCTCCTTTTATTCTACGGAGGTGGGAAGAATCGACAGTGACCTCACAAAACAAAATCACTGCTTTATTTGGCTGGATTCGTATATCTGTGAAATCGACTCTACGACGTCACGCTGCTCACATCACTGATGCCATTGAAACGTGGCAACGGGACTCGAGGATGGTAGGAAAGCGAGACATCCGTCAAAATAACATGTCGTAACGCAGCGTTGGGGTGCCTTCTTTTGTGTTACAGACTAATTTCTCTTTTAATCCGCAAAAATATGCCATACTAAATATACACAGTCCGATAAAAAAGTGAAGAATCTAGAAGACACGCACGATTGAAGGAAAATATAATTCCTACAGCTACACACCATCGGCAGGTACGTAAATGATCACAGCTGCACTTCTCTGTCAGAGATTGAGCGGCCACCAGAGGGCACTGGTGTTGTTCATGTTTAGCCATGCTGCCGGGCATGGTAAGGTATTTGAGGGAGGCGAACAATGTCAGGACCCCGGGTATTCATCTGAGACACCGTTATCACAGTCTGGCAGAGTTTGATAGTGGCCTCATCACTCTCCATTTAACCAGCTGACCGAAATCCGCAATATCCACATATGTGTGGCATTCGGAAGTGACAGTCTCCCACTGTTGGGCTGAATGTGAACGTGAGGTCAGCAATATTCGTCATCAAGGTTCCGGTCCACCAGACCCACCACTACAAGTGAGGGTCGCCGTGTTGTGCACCAAGCACATCGCAATCCCTTCACATCTTCACCTGCCATCCGAGAACAAGTAACGTACTTTGCGCAACATCCTGTAGCATTGGCTGGAGACTATCAGCAGACGGACTAGGAAATTACCGTCACACGAGTAGGCAGCCGTCAACACCACAACACAAACGGGTGCGTTTGGAGTGGTGTCCTGGCTGGAACGCATGGACTGCTAATGAATGGCGTCACACTGTGTACAGCAATGAACCGTTTTTCTCCTGTACTGCGTATGACCATCGTTGGCGAGTATGGCAGCGACTTGGGGAAACGTCGCGTGCTTCCAATACTTTGCAGAGACGTAGCGTTGTTATTCCTGGCGTCAAAGTGTGGGACCCATGGCGTACGGCTTCAGGTCACAGCTGATAGTGATTGAGGGAATTTTAACAGCACAACCGTACGTCAAGCATCCTCAGGACGTAGGTCCCATTTTTCAACAGGACAGTGATCTTCGGCACACGGAACGTGACTAATGACAAAACAGTCTGTGTAATGTTTGGTACTCCCTGTTATGCCAGAGCAAAGGTAGCCCCCTGAGGGCTGGCAACCCATATTAAACCACAGAGGACGGAATTGTCTATGTCCAAGGCGTACCAAAAGCACCATGGTAAACACAGACTATTTACGTACAAGGTAGTGGAAACAGACATTCCGAGCACTACTTCCTGCAGGGGGAGCTCTAGCCACAGTTTGCAGGAAGTATCAGTACCTAATCGGCTGGAGACAACTATTTAGGGGCTAGAACCAGCCCCGAAGATCAGTTCACTCCGTGTGCCGACCTTGTGGCGTCTTCGTCTCTGAACTGTATTTTTACTGGTATGTGTGTGTGTGTGTTACCACGAACCTTTGTGGAAAATTAGAAGTGAACTTTTGTCTGCCTCAATTAGGAGACTTTTACTGGCATCGTTATTGTTATCTTTCTTTTGTTTTTCAGTCATCAACCTTGTCAACGTACATAAATAAAAATTGTGTTTGTGAAAAATTGCGAATTGTCAGTCACTACACAAAAAAAATGGCGGGAGTTGTACTTCAGCAGCTCGTCCAAAGTCTGCAAGACTTTTCAATAGTTTTGCAAGAAACCTCAGGAATGTTTATTTACGGAACTCTTATAAAAGCGTCCGGTTCCGCCGCCCCCGCTGTTTCCCGCTTTCAACGAGGATGCTGAAGACTGGGAAGGAGAAGCGGCTCCAGCAGCGTTTTCAGATGCACCAGGTTGTCCAGGAGGCTGCTCGTCGTACCTACTTTTTGTTCTGGAACCAGTCCAAAGCGTATGTTCTCTTGACGAAACTCAAATTGGTGTAAGTAGAGAGGAATACCATATTTATCCACCGACACTGGGCAAGTGCCTTTTGAGAAATATGTCTCACCTGTGTGGGAATAGACATAATGGATGTACGAGCACAGGTTGGAGGCATATGGATGACAATATATGGAAGTTTGGGTCAGGCAGTGAGTAGTGTTCGGGTAGCCAAATGGTAAAGCGACCGCTCGCGATAAGCAGGAAATCTGGGTTCGAATCCCGAACCGGCACAAATTTTCATTATAGTCATTCCATTATACAGCTGACAGTTTTCGATATTCGCAACTGCGAGTGCATTTCATATAAAGCAATTTTAAACTTTAATGATGCTCAGACAATCTTACAAGTTGAAGGCATGTCAGTTATTCTGAAATTTGAAGATATGATCTCAAGACAAGGTGAGGAAGTGTAGTTTATGTAGATGTTGTGATGACATTGATGAGAAAATAGATACACAGTTTGATTCAAGAGAAAATATACGAAGTAGAGAGCTGAGTTGGGTTGATTTGGGGAAGAGACCAAACAGCGAGGTCATCTGTCTCTTCGGATTAGGGAAGGAAGTCGGCTGTGCCGTGTCAAAGGAACCATCCCGACATTTGCCTGAAGCGATTTAGGGAAATCACGGAAAACCTAAACCAGGATGGCCGGACGCAGGATACAACCGTCGTCCTCCCGAATGCAAGTCCAGTGTACTAACTACTGTGTCACCTCGCTCGGTGACGAAGTAGAGCATTGCACTGATACAGACAGGAGGAATCTTTTTGACACTTTGCATTCACATTCACTTGTTTTTATTCACCATACAGGAACTACAAAAATTTTCAGTACACATTTCAAGGCAAAGGTCACAAAAAATTTTGTGTTAAGCCGCAGGTATCCCTGCGTACGACAGATAGCAACTGAAAGCTGAAATCCAGTATATACTACAGCCAGGTGTCATAGAACTGGCAGTTAGTGCATACAACGGCCCATTGCACACCCTGGAGAAAAAAGATGCATACATCAGACTTGTAATCGATTTCAGACAAATTAATACCATTATCTTACCTGAGACAGAAAGACCTCAAACATTATATGAATTATTTCAGAATATTTATGGAGTACAAGCCCTGTCTTCGGTCAACTTGAGAGAAATTTTCTGACAAATAGAATTACATCCGTAGTGCAGAAAATGTACTGCGTTTCTTTGTCAGTTTCGCAAATGACCGTTTGGTCTTAACGGTTCTTTAGCTACCTTCATTCGCAGTTCATCTTACCTGAGTACTTAAAGCGACACATTAGTTCATATGTTTATTACAACCTCGTAGCTGAAAGATCTTGATCAAAAAATAAACATATCCTCAGTAGTTTGCTACAGATTTTTGGAGAATCCAGAATTACCTTCAGTATGGAAACATAAGAATTAGGAAAGAACAGAGTGAAATTTCTAGAACACATCATCTCGTCTGGAGGAATAGAGTCTGATGCAGAAAAACTTGAAGCAATCAGAGGCATTCCAGTTCCTACCACCAGAAAGATAAGTACGTTGCTTCCTTGGTTTAAAAAATATTTATCACCGCTTCTTGAGTATCAAAGTTCTTGCCACACCATAATTTTGTTCTGCTACTGGTAAAAACACAATATGTCATTGAGAGGAAAGGGCAGAAGTAAAGTTCCTAGGTTTGAAGGATGCACTTCTGAATGCTCCAATTCTTGCCCACTCAGATCTCTCAAGTGATTTGTGTTTCGCTAAAAATTCATAAAAGACTAGGTTAAGTGCTCATCTATCCAAAGAAATTGTCCAAAGAAGTATAGCTTCCACTAGCTGTGTTCTAACGAAATCGGAAAGAAATTATTCGGTAACTGAGCTAGAAGCTTTAGTAATCATTTGGACATTTTGCAAACTTCGTTTGTTCTTGTTTGGCAAACACGCTAAAGTCTGCACAGATCATCGTGCACTACAATTTTAATGTCTTCAAAACTAAATCATGACTGATAAAAACTTTCGGCATTGTATGTTCATGATTTCCATGTTACTGTAGTTTATATTCCTGGCTCACAAAATGTTGTCGCTGACACTTTATCTCGTGTAACCAGTGGATTAGAAAAAAGTAATATAGAGACAAATCTTGAGAACAGCCACATTAAACTGTATATACAGAATGTCGCTTTTGAGAACTTAACTGCTCCCTCTTTAAAAGATATTGCACAGGAACAGATTAAGGACACTGTCTGGAGAGACCTGGAAAATAAATGGCACGACTAAACAAACATGGAGATAAGACTGTATTGCCTTGTACACAAGAACATTGTCTTTCAGCAACGTACTATCAGTGACTCACTTTTGGTCTTACGTATTCCTGATGATTTCGTAAACAACCTCATTTGGTACACGTATCTCAGTTACGCTCATTTTGGACCACGTAAGTATTTCAACAAACCCTGAACAGCCTGTTAGTTCAGTAAAATGGAAAAGAAAAAAGTTTGATCTGAATGCTAGCTGTGTCAAACAATAATCCCATCTACTGTTACACACCGTGCACCACTATTTACCATCATTCGTACAAAGTTAAAAGAATTATCAGCTGCAGATTTTCTACGCCCACTCGTAAGAACTCAGAGTGAATTTTTGTATGTTTTTGTTGCTGTAGAGTTGACTTCTACATTTGTCTCACTCACCCCATTATGGAGAACCACTGGCAATCGCATCACATGCATTTGTAAAGTATTTCCTACATGAAGTAAGACATGTTGATAAGGGAATTTCAAACAATGACTCCCAGTTTCGGTCAGGCATGTGGGCAATAGTTTAAGAAATCACAAAATTAAACCCACGTTCATCTCTCTCGTTTGGACACAAGGTAATCCTTCTAAATACCGAATGCTAGAAATCAATAAACGTTGCTGATTCTACTGTCTCTGACAACATCAGAACGAACAGCCACCAGACCAAATGAGAGAGCATATGTCAATTCCTAGCTCACACGAACTACGTCACAAAGAGGTAATAGACTTTGCAATAAGTAACATCCAGAAAGCTGCAGACCGAGAAAAGAAGTAGCAGCAAGATAAAGTAACTGTCAAAAAGCTTTACACTGTTGCGAAACTACTTGTGAAATTCCATCCTTTATCACACAAAAAGAAGCATGTATAAGTTTTTCTTGGTGTACAAGGACCTTACTGAATTCGTCGAATAACACATGAAAATGCAGCTGAAGTAGAAACAATAAGCACTAAAAACGTACAGACTACATCATACAACAAATATAAGACCATTTATAGAATAGTGATTTTTGTATTTTGCTCAAGTATTATCATCTTCAAAACTACCTCAAAACATTACTGGTATGTCTTACGTTTTTGACATACTATGTTCTTTATGATGTTTTGTGGTAATTTCCTTTTACTTTGCTACATATGACAAATGAGAGCATTATCCTGTTGAAACACTTTGTTCTTCTGTAACTAACTACACACTTTTCTATCTCCAATTCATATTTTGACAGAAAAGATGACATACACATATATTAAAACGAATATGGCTATTGTGCATATAATCCAGATTTATGATACATATTTGCCCATGGAACTGACTGCACTGTTTAAAGATTTTTTTGCTACTATATGATGACACTAGCCAGAGATGGAAAACACGAACGTGAAGACTATTGATTGAAAATAGGTGTATTTCTGTGGTAAAATGAATAGTTTCGTAAACAAAATGCTGCCAAACCATAATGTGTTCTTCCCTTCTTTCCCACTTTTAGCATTTATTAATTAATTTTCTTGCCACGGATTAGGGTAATGTTGTGAAATGTACATAATTTTGTTGCATAATATGACTGTTACTTAACATAGCTAGTGCCTCATGTGAACTTTTGCACTACATAATTATTTGTGTACCAGAATATCTTCTGACACTGATATCTTATTGGCATTTTATGATGACATTGGTATCTTGTATTTCTGTGATGACGTACTTGCTTTAGATGCTGAATTGTTTTTAAGATGAAACTTTTCCTGTATAATTTGTCTTAGCTTACGAACGTGTACTTCATTTTGTTTACTGATTTACCTTAACGATTTTTTGCTGCGTTTACGATACCATACTTCGCTGCATTGTCTTTCTGATGAAATATTTGTTGTGTTGACATGTGTATGATGATGTATTTGGCTGCATTGCTTTTCCGGTGAAGCACTTTTGTGAATATATGTATATCACGGCGACTGTAGTTTAACGTAAGCTCACTTAGGATAAGCATTTTCTGTTACAGGTTATAAGCAAGGTAAATGTCATGACTAATGAGAGCACTATCAAAATTGGGAGTAAGAAGAGAGAAAATCGACAATATAGCAGGTGCACCTAGAAATGTGAAAGAAATGAGTACAGCAAAATGCACGTAGTAAAATGTGTGAGCAGGGAGGTCAAATAAAACTGCTTATATCCTGTGGTTGAAGAAAGACGTTGACAGCAATGTGGAAATAAAAATGATTATAGGTAGGTTGAATAATGGTTATATTATGTAATTATGATGATGTGATTACGAAATACTCGAAGAAAGTTTGAATATGATGTTTTCACAAGCAAATTGAGATAAAAGATATTATGAGAAAAATACGAGGTTTCAGTGAAAATAAAAATTCCTGAAGTATGTATACAGTGCAGATGTTATAAAGCTGATCAGTACATCAGGATAGTATAATGACACTAGAACAAAATACCACAGAGACTAACTGAATCTTTGAGTCTGAAGTGCACTCAATACCAGTTCCTTAACCTTTATACAAAGTATGATCCGTTTGTTTGTTTCTCCTTTATTTCTGGTCTATACATCTTCTTGCTCTTACGTTGTGTATATGTTTTTCATGTATGTATTTTTATTACCACTTTTGCTGTGTTTTATATGTTAATCGTTTGTTGTGTGTTACAAGACATTTTCTGAATGTTTAACTAACATAAGATCTCTTATCGTGTGCACAGTAGATTTATCTTGTACATTTTCAAGGTCATTTGTTATCATTAGAATATTGATATTTTGTCATTTGCTCCACTTTTTAAATTTTTCTTTTGTATCTGGTACAGAATACTGCGTAATTATTTGTGTATATAGATCTTTCCTGATCACAGTGATTATTGTAATCTATAAATATTCATGTTTTGTATCTAAGCTTCATATTACGTTTTCACGCAACGCTCTTGTACTATTTCACATATTTGTAGGACTAAGGTCATATCTTTCCTATATGATTGCTTCAAATTGTTTTGGTTATTTTATATAGATATTCATAGGCCTTTTCTTAGAAAGACAGTTCAGATTTTTGTTATGTACTGTAAAAGAACCACACATTCAGTGAATTTGTGAGGGGTGCAACGAACTGTAGCACACATAAAGAAAATAGTAGTAGTGAGTGAAAAGATGCACACAAGACTTCAAATGGACATGTGAGTTGTCAGTGGAAAATTACTTCCCTGTGTATGCTCATATTTGATACTACATTTTTAACCAATCTTCACACTATTGTCAGTGGTGGATAATCAATTGCCTTTCTGTGTCTATGTCTGATACAACTTCATGAAAGCTTCTCTTTTTAGCCACAGCATTAGTGACAAGATACATTAAACAATATCTTCGTTGGTGCTAAGTGGTGCAACATTTTACCTTCAATTCTATTCTCATACTAGCCGCAGAATTAACGAAATGAGACATTAAAACAAATCTTCGATAGTTATAAGTGATGCAATATATACCTAAAATGTACAAAACTCGGCAAACGCTTGTTCGCCCACTGCTTGAATACTGCTCAGCACTGTGGGATCCGCACCAGGTAGGGTTGATAGAAGAGATAGAGAAGATCCAACGGAGAGCAGCGCGCTTCGTCACAGGATCATTTAGTAATTTCGAAAGCGTTACGGTGATGATAGATAAACTCCAGTGGAAGACTCTACAGGAGAGACGCTCAGTAGCTCGGTACGGGCTTTTGTTAAAGTTTCGAGAACATACCTTCACCGAAGAGTCAAGCAGTATATTGCTCCCTCCTACGTATATCTCGCGAAGAGACCATGAGGATAAAATCAGAGAGATTAGAGCCCACACAGAAGCATACTTACAATCCTTCTTTCCACGTACAATACGAGACTGGAATAGAAGGGAGAACCGATAGAGGTACTCAGGGTACCCTCCGCCACACACCATCAGGTGGCTTGCGGAGTATGGATGTAGATGTAGATGTAGAAATAGTGTATGTGCTCCCTCCATGTTTGAAGAAAATCTTCAGATATAAAACACAACTAAGAGCATTCCTTTGCACATTTTGTAACCTAAAGTGCTAACACGTGTAATAGTATTTATAGCTTCAGCTTAGTTTACACACTTCTTTGTAACTTAAAAAAATCGTTGTCCTTGCCTTACCACAGATAAGACAGTCCGTAAGTGTTTTTTTTTTCTGGGGGAGGGGATACTGTGTGGTTTCCATATGTTTTCTGCCACTGTAAATAACTCACCTGTACCATAATGGGACAAAAATGCATGAGCGCGCTGCACGAGCGGTGAATAGGATCCTTGACTCTGTGTTGCATGTAATTTATCGTCTGCTTGCTCACTAGTAAGTTGTGCAGTGCTGGGGCATTCTTCTTTTTTAGGCATACTAGCGAGCAGTTCAGTTTTTAGAGGAGATTTGAGATTTGTGAGTCTGAGAGAAATTATCTAGAATACTTTATTATGGAAATGAAAACTTGTTTGGAAGCAAATGTTACTGATTCTATTGATGGAAAAGATTATTTGGAGAAATTTGCCAACGTAACCAACGCATGTGCAAGAACGGAATGTCTGTTTGTCAGGAAGGGAAGGGAATTTTTGTCCCTCAGAAATCTATTAACATTCGAGATTAGTGCTAATTTGTTCTCTTTGTTCTCAGAACGTCATAAATAACACAACTGGTTGAAATGTCTGTAATTTTTGTTCTGAGTGAACTGTTGGGGTCTTCTTGTGTTGTACAATCTTTTTGACAGTAATCACAGTTCAGTTTTTTAAAAACGTCTTCTTTAAAGTAAAACCCTATTATTGTTAGTAAAGTTTTGAATATTTGGTATGTGTGCACTGCACTTTACGCCAGACGATGGAAGCAGATTGTTTCTGTTCAGTAAACAAATAAAAAAAGTAAATATAAAAAATAAAAAGAATTTGTAGTTTTTGCTTAGCTACTGCATCTGCTAATTAACATTAGCTTTCGAGAACATCACTTCACCAGACACAAAGCAACATGCTGAGCGTGAGGTAAGATACTTTTATATCAGGGCAGTTCTCACTTCACATTCTTATGAGGAAACACTTCGCAGCCACGATTATCAGGTGTTGTGCTAAAGAAGCAGATTAATTTACAGTGGACAGTGTAGGTGATCTCAACAGTTATTTTTCGTCTGAGTAGAGCATTATTTTATTTTTGTGGATATATCATATCAGGAATTGCACTTCACGTAATGTACTTCACTACTGAGTTTCAGTTAAATACTTTTCACTGAGTACACACTTAATTACGCTATAATTATATTTGTTTTCATTACTGCAAATCAAGTATTACACTACGCTTAAAGTTTGGTTTTACGCCACTGTTCAGGTGCTCAACAAAGTGCCAACTAGCAGTCCGTATCGCTCAGCAGGTGAATACGATATCTAAAGTACACGTTAGGTATAAGTTTTTATGTGGAAATATTTGATAGTAGTTATTTAATAACAGGGATTTCAAGATGTTAAGCTGTAATGATGAATGTTATTTTACCACGACAAAATGAAGGCGGAAACTGAATATGAATAAATGAAACGGCGTTCATTCAGTGTCCATCTAGGTATAAGATACACTATGTGAGCTAAATCCCTAGGACACGGGACTGGTCCTCTCTGTGTTACGTCAGAACGTGCTTTCATCGTCGTAGAGACGGATAGGTACAGTATTGTTTGATTACAGAATAAAGGGACCATATACAGTAGAATGACCACACAAAACTAGTCGTACAATGTCCAATTGCTAGACAGATTCGCTGTAAGAAGCCTCACGAAATCTATTTCACTCTCGAAGGTGAGTCAGTCGGATACTTGACTATGGTTTGCTATTGTGGGACTCTTACCAAGTGGGATTCAAATAGAAAATAGAGAAGATACACAGAACACCAACGGGTTTCGTTAGGAGGTCTTTTAGTAAGTGGGAAAGCGACACGCAGAATCTCAGCCAACTCTGTTGGCAGATGCTGCAAGAAAGACGTTCTGTATTACCGTGTGGTTTAGAGCTAAAACCCCGAGAGCATTCTTTCCTAGAAGAGTCAATCAGTATATTGCTTCCTCGTACCCGTATCTTGAGGAAAAGAAACGTGAACATGAAATTAGAGTGAGTCGACCTCACACAGAGGCTTACCCTCAATCGTTTTTCCCGCCAACCATTCACGATTGAAATAGTATAGGGGGCAAGAGACACTGATACAATAAGTACTCACCGGTACACACCGTAAGATGGGCTGCGGAGAATAGATGTAGCTACAGATGTATTAGTGAAAATATCACACGCAGACAATGTGAAAGTTACAGGCCAGGTTTCTCTCTGAAGAGCCAACGCAAAAAAACTTAGGTCACGTGAAGCATAACTTCGGAGACCAAATTCGGGCATTCATTAAGAGAGGTTTAAAAAGGTGTATTATTGCGAAATGGAAATATCAGTGAGCCATTCGTCGGCTATGAGGTTTAGGAATTTAACTGATGTGGGCCGTCGGATCTAAAAGTAATGCATAAACCGTCAGAATCTCTTATCAGTTGTTACAAAGGACATAGGACATCCGCTGCTACTCTGGCACAGACGCCAATAACATAACGACCCGTCGAGACGCGCCTTGACATGGTTTTCAGTTTCGTGTTGCTGCCCAGAAGCTACAGGACTAACGAGTGATGTCACATCATGTGGTTCGGTTAACGCAGTCGTTGGAAAAGTGTAAAGAAGATTTATGGATTCGTGAGTCACTGTACATATCGCGGCTGTCAGATGGACTTGTGTGATGCATAGCGGATGCCTGTGTGTCCTTGAGTGGTGGTGATCTTTGTTTAATTATTTACTTACTTTTTTGTTTTGATCACAGGCTGTTTATCTCGACGCCTAGAGAAAGAACACATGTACATATAAAACATTTTAGATCAAAGCAAACTTCTCACACTACAATATTTGGGAGCTGGAAATTTTTATCAGTATCATAACGCTGACGAACAGAATTTAATGATTAATGCTCCGCAGTTAGAAGAAAATCAATCCCTTTTTTGTTCCGTTGAGCGCGAAGCATATTATTCGTCATTATAAGACATAGTGAAAAGAAACGTTCTGAACCAACCTGCAGTAAGGTAATGTTTCGGCTAAATTGACATTTTCATTCGCGTGATGTCTAGTTTGAAGTGAATTTCTTCCGTTGTGGTAAGGGTAACATTTTTTGTAGTTACAAAGCTTAAAAAATACGTTTTTGACAAATTTTTAGAGTCCAGTATTCTGACAGTTCTTTACTATGAAAATACTGAACTGTCAATATATTGATACTAAACATCTGTCAGAATATTGAACTGTCGAAATATTTGTCAAAAACGTATTTTTTAAGCTTTGTAACTGCAAAAAATGTTACACTTACGAGGGCTTGACAGAAAAAATTTACTGTTGATGTAATATAGTCATTATTTCCACTAGATGCCACTTGCAAATGGCAGCTAAGCCGAAACAGATCTGTCGTGTAAAACATTAAATACATTACCTTGTTGCAGCTAAATTTGGAGCTTTCATTTTCATTAAAATCATTCCCCTTTACAGTAAGGCTTACTCAAGAGCCTTAAATTTCTACTATAAAGGCTACACAAGAGCTTTAAACCTTTGTTATTAATTAGAACATCAGTTACGTAGCTAATCAGCAGGTCAAGAAAATCGTGCAACAGTTTCTATGTTTAAGGAAGAAAGAAACATACCTCTGCCATCATAGGATCGTAACTACACAAGGATTCTACCTGGTACTACACCCAGAGCGCACAGGTGAGATAAAATAACTTAATTTTATCCATTGTTTTTCAGTGTTTCGTCCGCGACTGTTTTACTTTCGTAAAATGAAGAACAAACCGCCTTCAATATGATATCATATTATCTTCTGTGAAACAAGAAAATCGATTATATTTAGAAGTAGAACATCTGTATGAACGAGAATCTTTGGCATGTTTACGTTCTGCTACTACAATGTGCGGAAAAGTGTGTGACAATGTATATATCCCAGTATGTACTGCAAAATTAAAGATGTGTGTTGTGTATACCAACTGCAGAACAGAAGCAGACATCATACAATGTTAAACTGTAAGTTAGTTTCATATTATTAAAACTGTTAAAACATGTCTACAATATACCATGTTGTAACACAAAAATGAAATATCAACAGGCAAACAACAAAAAAAAAAACTGATGTAAATCACTGAAAAGCACTTGAAGATGAACCTCCAGGGCTCGAAATGCATAATGCTGTAAATAAACGAAACTTGTGACTGAAGGCGGTTTGTTCTTCATTTTACGGGCGATGAAATAGCACCTATGTTCACGCTGTGACTTGGTGCGCCACAGAGCACCGAGACGGTCCATAACCGAGGCTAACTAAAAATACTGTGCGGGCGTACATTGTTGCCGTCGTTGCCGTCCACTCCACACTGCAGCCCTCCCCTCGTCACGACTGGCCGGCCATTGACGAGACGACTGTTGTCCGGGTCATCGGGTTAAGGAATCTCCGACGCGCAGCACAAAAGCCCTGCAGCCCAGCTGGCGCCACGCCACTGCTGCTGCCACCTCCTCCCCACTCCGACACTGCGATGACGTCAAAGTGTCGCCGAAGAACGTTCCGGTATGCCGTTGCGAAAATCTGCACAGGCCAGGTTCAGGTGAGGTCATCAGCGCTTGTCGAGGGAGAAGCTCTCACACCTTTCCAAACTTGCACATTTCCTAATTTCTCTTCATAGATCTCGTAGTACTAACTCTATTCCCCTTCTGTCACCTCGCAAATCCTGTTCAGTTGTGTCATATCAAATCGTTTTTGTAATTCATCGTTTCGTCATCCTCTTTGATTATTACACACTCGCTATTCTGATTAGTGATTCTTCTGAGATGCATGTGCACCGTCTTGGACCTTATCGGATCACCCAAAGCTACAAAGCTATTTTGTTTCATTGAAGTTTCCAACAGCTCTAATTTTATCTCCTTCTTCTTCTTTCCTCAATCCATTTTGTCCCTGGTCTTGTGGTGACGTCACTCTGCCATTACTTTTCATTTTCTATCTTTTCTTCTATATGAGTTTCTATTGAAAAGTCTAATGGACTTATATGAGCTTCTTCTAAATCCTTTTTAACTCGCTGGATCTAGGTCGTGGTTTTGAGTTGTTCTATATAAATCGCAATTTTATGAGTGAGTCTTGTTGTTGGGAGTCCGTGGGCCGGCCGCTGTGACCGAGCGGCTCTAGGCGCTTCAGTCCGGAACCGCGCTACTGCTACGGTCGCAGGTTCGAACCCTGCCTCGGGCATGGATGTGTGCGATGTCCTTAGGTTAGTTAGGTTTAGGTACTTCTAAGTGTAGGGGACTGATGACCTCAGATGTTAAGTCCCATACTGCTTAGAGCCATTTAAACTATTAGGGAATCCGTGGACGTGCTCTCCCAAATTTCAACTTTTTCTGATGTCTGCCACGAGGATCAACAACTTCTCGGTTGTTTTTCAGGATTTTAGTTCATAAACATCTTCTTTTCTTTCCCGGTCGACTACCTTTCTTAGAACGTTACGTTATTCATTTAGGATGAATTCCACATAACCACTTCTCTGGGGTGTGAGCGTTTGCTAGCATATAAATCTTGAGTCTCGGTAACTGTGGCCTGATTTTCGTCTGTATAGACGTATTTCTTTGTAGTCGTTGCAGATGTTGTACATTTTACTGTAAACTCTCCAACATTTTCTCGTGCTATCAAAAATTTTTATAAAATATCCAGACACATCGTCCCGTTGATGGTGCCCTAACGGGGAAAAAGGACACGTACACTTTGTTCTTGCTCAATTCACAAAAAAACGTTCAATTTAGGGCTATCACGAACGTGTTGCAATCTTTGATGTGGATTTTCACGGCCCCAAATCCTACAGTTATGTGTGTTAAGCTTGCCACTTAAGAGGAAAGTCGGCGCATCAGAAAAGATGATTTTGTCCAAGAAATGTTCATCCTCATGTAATAGATTTAACGCATCTGCACACAAGTTCTTGCGAGCAATTTTATCAGTGTCATTTATTGCTTGTACGATCGTCAATCTGTACGGTTTCAAATGCAAACGGTTTCTCAACACACGCCAAGCAGTCGTATGTGGGATTTGCATTTCGCCACATGCACACCGGGTCGGTTTCGTATGGCTGATGACAAAACGTTGTCTCACTCGCTCAACGATGTCGTCAGATGTGCTTGGAGAACCTGATGATTTCCCACGTCTTACCGAGCACACTGTTTCTACGAAATATTTATGCCACTCATAAACTGTAGGTCTACCAAAAGGATCATTAGCGTACTTGGTACGGAAATTACCCTGAACTGTTGTCGCTGACTTCGAGTCTTCAAACCAAGACACATACCTAGCACGCTTGGATCTAGTGAAGGCAGCCATATTCAACACAACTCTCGCTAGCTCTCCTTACGGTGCGTTTCGGCACTAGCGAACTAAACGAGACAGAACTTGATGTATTTCCCTACAAACTGACACTAAAATCATCTCTGTAGGTACTATGAATAAATTTATATGAATTTCAAACTTGTAAAATACTTTTTGAAACACTCTGTATATGACTTTAAACAAAAATTATATATACAATAATGTGCTGTTTTGTTTTCTTCCTTGTAGTCGGTTTTGACTGAAAGCAGGAAAATTGCATTTATGGCTCATTGGCTTGTTATTAGAATATTACTAAGCAATTTGAATCTCCTGATGCTTTGTAATCCTACTTGTTTGCAGATTAAAACTATGTGAAATTTTGTCATTGACGTTAACACCCTCACTGATTCAGCAGCTGGTGCGATCTCTCTCATGCCATGAAGACGAATAATCCCAATAGATTTGCCCATTAATTTTAAGTGATTTTTTTTAAAGTGGTTCAAATGGCTCTGAGCATTATGGGACTTAACAGCGAAGGTCATCAGTCTCCTAGAACTTAGAACTACTTAAACCTAACTAACATAAGGACATCACACACATCCATGCCCGAGGCAGGATTCGAACCTGCGACCGTAGCGGTCACGCAGTTCCAGACTGAAGCGCCTAGAACCGCTCGGCCACTTTGGCCGGCAAGTGATTTCAATTCAAAATGAAGGGTTCATTGGAAATAACAATAGACAAGGCTCAAGATCAGATTGAGAGGGGACAGGAGATTGAAAGAGAGGGGGGAAGGAAAAAATGTGAAGAGAAAGGGGGGAGGGGAAGGGAAAGACAGAGAGAGGGGGGATGAGAAGAGGGATGAGCAGGTGGTGGAGTAAAGTCAGAGGAGGAGATGGACAGCGAGTGGTGGGAGGAGGAGATGGATGGGGAGAGGGGAAATTTGGTGGTGGCCAGTGGTAAGAGGACAAGATGAAGAGAGAGGGGAGGAGGAGGAGATGGATGGTGAGAGAGAGGTGGAAGATGAGAGAGGGGAAATCAGGTGGTGGCCAGTGATGAGAGGCCGAGATGGATAGAGAGAGGGGGAGGAGGGGATGGATGGTTAGATAGATATGGGAGGAGGAGTTGAGAGGGGAAAATAGGTGGTGGTGCACAGTGGTGAGAGGAGGGGGTGGACATTGGAGGGGGAGGAGGAAATAGTTGGAGAGAGAAGCAGGAAGACAGTTGTTGTTGCTGTGTCTGGAGGGCACTCAAGATCACTGTCATCAGTGCCCCCAGTTTCCGTATTTACTGGGGGAAGGAGATGGGAGGGGAGAGCAGGTGGTGCACAGTGGTGAGAGGAGGAGATGGACACAGGGATGGAGGAAGAGAAGACAGACGGTGAGAGAGAGGCAGGCAGAGAAGATGGGCAGGGAAAGTGGAAAGCATGTGGTGACCAATGGTGGGCAGACGAGATGGACAGAGAGAGGGTGGAGAAGGAGATGGATGGTGAGAGAAAGGCAGGAGGTGGTGCACAGTGGTGAGAGAAGGACATGGACATAGAGAGGGGAGAAGGAGATGGACGGTGAGAGGGGAAGGTTGGTGGTGACCAGTGTTGAAATGATGAGATGGACAGAGGGAGGTGGAAGGGGGAGATGGATTGTGAGAGAGAGGTGCAAGGAGTTGAGAGGGGAGAGCAGGTAGTGCATAGTGATGAGAGGAGGAGATGGACAGAGGGAGAAGGCAGGTGGAGATGGATGGTTAGAGAGAGGTGAAGATGAGAGGGGAGAGCATGTGCTGCACAAAGGTGAGAGGGGGAGGAGGAGATGTATGATAAGCGAGGAGACAAGGTGTTGGGTAGAGGTGAGATAGGAGATGGACAGAGAAAGGCGAGGGGAGGGCGATTGGTGGGCAGAGGAGAGAGGAGGAGATGGACAGAGAGAGAGGGGAGCAGGAGGAAGACAGTTAGAGGTGAGAGCAGGTGATCGACAGAGAGAGGTAGGGGGAAGAGGAGATAGACATACAGAAGGATGTGAAGGAGAGGGACAGAGAGATGGCACAGAACGAGATAGGACGCGTTTTCAATCCCCATACATCATTAGCAATTGCGATCCATTGCTGGTTTCCCTAGTGTTACATGGGAGCAGGCTGGTCTTTCCCATCAACTGGTCCACGTTTTCATAGTTGCTGGCTCTTTTTTCAACTTGATGGTTTGCGTTTCTTATTAAATAGACAATGCACAAAATATTATCCAAATAGTAAAAATCAAGGGGTGGTCTCAGTAGTCATTTACGTTCAGTTTGTTAGACACATGGATGTGAGAGACTTCTTACATAACACACTGCCTGACAAGAAAGGTGAAGCATCCAGCTGATATGGCCGGAAGTCACTTACTTCGTACACGTCAAGACCGGCGGCAGTTATATGACTGGCCAAGAACTGCAATTCTCTGTGACAAGTTGCAAGGCCACAAAAGGGCATTAGCATTGTTTGTCTTTAGTGTTGTTACCAGGTCTGGCAACATTTAGTACAATCCGGACGCTGTCGCTGGCGAGTGCAGTGGCGACCTGGACAGAGGTCCCAGTCTTCCAGTGCTTTGCGTTTGAGAGACAGTGCACTGTTACTCCTCTCATCATCTTGATGCGGTCAGCCACGAAGTACGACTTCATGTCACTGCTAATAGTAAGGGAACTCTGATGGCACAGCTGAACGTCACGAGCATTTCCCTATTTACATGTTACCTCCGCCGCTTCCAAATATGTTACCCCGGGCCAGATGACACAGTTTCTGAACAGTCCATAGAAAATTTTAGTCTCATGTCAAACAGGTACCTCACTCAAGCAGTTCCATTTGGTGGTGACTTCAGTCTACTCTCGATATGTTGGTATAAGTACACGTTAAAATGGGTAGTAGGCATAAAACGTCGTCCGAAATAGTACTGTATTCATTCTCCGAAAATTATTTTGAACGATTAATTCAGGAACCCACTCACAATGTGAATGACTGCGAAAAGTAACTTGACCTCTCGGCAACAAATAATCTTGGTGTAAGTTCCTCACTTTCCCTTTTAATTTCGTCGATGTCTTTCAGGATCAGAAAGGAATCTTGTTGTCATGTTAGAGGATTAGTATCAATAACAGACGGATATGGTTTTCAAAGTTAGCGATTAACGTGTTAAATCACAAATACGCTGATTTATTAGTATTTAGCACTCAGTAAGACACAAATTTCAGATTCCAACATTTGGTTAATCATGTGGCCTGTCTCATTTGATACACGTGACAGTTATGTCAAAGCAAGCTCATCACCCACTACTGTGCGACTTGTACAATAAAACTCCCAGCCACAACCACTCTCCCCTTTATTACGTTACCCTACGACAAACCTTACACAGAGCAAATAGTAGGCTGCATCATGAGGGTACAGGGATTATTGACAACAAGGTCATTGTAGACTAAATATCATAACACCCAAATCCACCAAAAATAAACGCAATATACACTTCTGGAAATTGAAATAAGAACACCGTGAATTCATTGTCCCAGGAAGGGGAAACTTTATTGACACATTCCTGGGGTCAGATACATCACATGATCACACTGACAGAACCACAGGCACATAGACACAGGCAACAGAGCATGCACAAGTCGGCACTAGTACAGTGTATATCCACCTTTCGTAGCAATGCAGGCTGCTATTCTCCCATGGGGACGATCGTAGAGATGCTGGATGTAGTCATGTGGAACGGCTTGCCATGCCATTTCCACTTGGCGCCTCAGTTGGACCAGCGTTCGTGCTGGACGTGCAGACCGCGTGAGACGACGCTTCATCCAGTCCCAAACATGCTCAATGGGGGACAGATCCGGAGATCTTGCTGGCCACCTTCTAGAGCACGTTGGGTGGCACGGGATACATGCGGATGTGCATTGACCTGTTGGAACAGCAAGTTCCCTTGCCGGTCTAGGAATGGTAGAAAGATGGGTTCGATGACGGTTTGGATGTACCGTGCAGAGGTGTATGGCCAGTGTAGGAGATCGCTCCCCACACCATGATGCCGGGTGTTGGCCCTGTGTGCCTCGGTCGTATGCAGTCCTGATTGTGGCGCTCACCTGCACGGCGCCAAACACGCATACGACCATCATTGGCACCAAGGCAGAAGCGACTCTCATCGCCGAAGACGACACGTCTCTATTCGTCACTCCATTCACGCCTGTCGCGACACCACTGGAGACGGGCTGCATGATGTTGGAGCGTGAGCGTAAGACGGCCTAACGGTGTGCGGGACCGTAGCCCAGCTTCATGGAGACGGTTGCGAATGGTCCTCGCCGATACCCCAGGAGCAACAGTGTCCCTAATTAGCTGGGAAGTGGCGGTGCGGTCCCCTACGGCACTGCGTAGGATCCTACGGTCTTGGCGTGCATCCGTGCGTCGCTGCGGTCCGGTCCCAGGTCGACGGGCACGTGCACCTTCCGCCGACCACTGGCGACAACATCGATGTACTGTGGAGACCTCACGCCCCACGTGTTGAGCAATTCGGCGGTACGTCCACCCGGCCTCCCGCATGCCCACTATACGCCCTCGCTCAAAGTCCGTCAACTGCACATACGGTTCACGTCCACGCTGTCGCGGCATGCTACCAGTGTTAAAGACTGCGATGGAGCTCTGTATGCCACGGCAAACTGGCTGACACTGACGGCGGCGGTGCACAAATGCTGCGCAGCTAGCGCCATTCGACGGCCAACACCGCGGTTCCTGGTGTGTCCGCTGTGCCGTGCGTGTGATCATTGCTTGTACAGCCCTCTCGCAGTGTCCGGAGCAAGTATGGTGGGTCTGACACACCGGTGTCAATGTGTTCTTTTTTCCATTTCCAGGAGTGTATATATTACAAAACAGATAAAAAATTGCTTTACAGCTTCCTAAGAGACAGTCGACACTCCTTCCAAGCGTATGTAAGCGTAGACCAGATGTGGTTTAAATCAAAGAATTACACTAACTCACTGCCGGCAGAAGACGCGGCAAAAAATTAATGTAGAGCAATGAAATTACAGGAGTGCATTTGTCGAGGTAACATTTTTAAGTGATGAACTGCACAAGATCACAGGATAATGAAAGCACCAGATAAGCCATGGTAAATGTAAAATGCTAGTACATGAATAACTTGTGTAATTGCTAGAAGGTTGAATGTTACCATGCAAATGCGCATGCAGTGTTTTGTACAGCTGGAAGATGTCAGTTTGTATGACGAAGTTCCATGCCTTTTGCACTTTTTCGGTCAATACAGGAACGTTTAATGCTGTTTGAGAATTACGTTAGAAATCCTATCCGATGATGTCCCAAATGTGCTCGAGCGGAGACAGATCTGCAGATCGAGCACGCCAAGGCAACATGTCGACACTCTATAGGGCATGTTGGGTTACAATAGCGGTATGTGGGTAAGCTTAATCCTTTTGGGAAACACCCGCAGGAATGCTTTTCATGAATGGCAGCGCAGCTGGTCGAATCACCAGACTGGTTTTGCAGATCAAACTGCCTTTTCCTGCTGCTAGTTATTTTGTTTATCCCATAGGTGTTTCGTCTTCTCCTGTTGTAAGGCATCATCAGTGGGACCTATAATGATACAGCTTTGTTAGTTACTGATTGTCAAGCAGTTCACTACGCGATTTTTTATAAAAATGTCAGTACTTGCGATCTGCTGATCTGCGTTTCCTCACATCTGGTCTGAAGGTCACACTACCACTTTTATCACTGTTCTATATTCACATCTTTGTGTTTTCACCATCCACACACTGTTCACCATGTTTCTCACTCTTTTTTGTGGTGGACTATCGTACTTTTGTCACTCGATACAATTATTTGGTCGTACACTTCTTTTCACAGCGTAAATATTGCTACTCCATTACGTGTTTCATCGTCTTTGGTATGTTTACTCTCCAAGGCAATAATAATAGAACTCAACATCTTTACACTCACTCATCCGTGACCCCTCCGCAGAATATTGAAACGAAAATTCAAGACATATGTCACCAAAGTTTTCAGCCACTCGCTAACAGCTAGTACAACCGACAACCCACACCAAAAAAATCGGCTCTATCCCCTCCCCCTCTCACTCACACATTCGCACACACACGGTATAAACATCGTTAACAGAATTTAGCAACGAACATATACTTCGTTAGGTTGGCAACAAATAGGTAAACATACCAGAGACGATGAAACACGGCCGGCCGGGGTGGCCAAGCGGTTCTAGGCGTACAGTCTGGAACCACACGACCGCTACGGTCGCACGTTCGAATCCTGCCTCGGGCATGGATGTGTGTGATGTCCTTAGGTTATTCAGGTTTAAGTAGTTCTAGGGAACTGATGACCTTAGAAGTTAAGTCCCATAGTGGTCAGAGCCATTTGAACCATTTTGATGAAACACCGAATGGAGTCGCAATATTTACGCTATGAAAAGAAGTGTACGACGAAATAGTTGTATCGAGTGACAGAAGAACGATAGTCCACCACAAAAAAGAGTGAGATACATGGTGAACAGTGTGTGGATGGTGAAAACACAAAGATGTGAATATAGAACAGTGATAAAAGTTGTAGTGCGACCTTCAGACCAGATGTGAGGAAACGCAGATCAGCAGATCGTAAGTAATTACATTTTTACAAAAAATGTAACTAACAAAACTGTATCGTTATAGATCCCACTGACGATGCCTTAGAACAGGAGAAAGCGAAACGCGTATGGGATAAACAAAATAACTAGGAGCAGGAAAAGGCAGTTTGATTTGCAAAACAAGTATTTATATGCTTGCTCCGGAGGATGGCCACACAAACAAACTTGTTGTTCACCAGACTGGTGTACAAATATGCAGTCAAGGTGCGTACGATAACGACGAGAGTTCTGTTGCTTTCGTTGGAAATCGCACTCCAGGTGTAGGTCCGGTGTGTATAGAGCGCAGACATGTTGGTGGAAGACTCCCAATTGGCCTCCTTCTCACCAACAGAAGACCATCATTGGCACTGAGGCAGAACCATCTTTCATCAGAAAACACAACAGACCTCCACCATGCTCTCCAATGAACTCTCGTTTGACACCACTGAAGTCGCAGATGGCAGTGGTTTGGAGTCAGTGGAATGTAAGCTGCTACAGGGCGTCTGACTTGGAACTGCCCTTGAAGTAACCGGTTTACATCAGTTCGTTGTGTCACTGTGGTATCAACTGCTGCTCAAATTTCTGCTGCAAATGCATTACGATGCGCAAGAGTCATACGCCGAACACGATGGTCTTCCCTGTCTTCTTGCGACCGTGACCAACGCTGCCATCAACCAAGTACAGTGGTTACGTTCTTGCCAGTTCTTTCTGCACTATCGCAGAAGGAACAACCAGCTGGTCGTAGCTCTATTAGAAGACCCTGTTCTAACTCACTCACATTTTGATTATGGCGTTTTTGTCGCCTTAAGGACATTCGTGACTGAACACAATTCACCACGTGCAGTCTCCAAGGTAACTAGTGCTCATGACCGTGATAGCGTGCATTTAATTCAAACCTTATTTGCATATCATAATGGCACTACTAACGCCACTGTTACTTGATGCGAAATTTGAACTGACATCATCTTTCAGATGCAGAACTCTTTCTTGGTGTTGTAACTCTTTTCCGTCAGACCAGTATCGACGACAATTGAGGCATATGTACCAAATAAATTCATTATCGATGGTACCGATCCCACCAAACTACGACACTGTTGTGGAAACAACGAAAAACACGTACCAACTTTAAAAGAACGCAAAATCTCCCACTTGCGCGATGATTTATTGCAGCTTGAAACATAGTGTGATCGTCAATTCTAGATCGTTTTAACAGTTTCCACAACTAAACTGAGTTACAGAATCTGGCAAAAAATCCATAGACATTCTAGTCAAAGTTCGCAAGTGACAAGGCACAATCGATATTTTCACTGTGCGATAGCATTGGTAATGCTGCTGATGACATTGCCACTAAAGCATAGTTATTAATCACTGTTTTCCAAAATTTCTTTGCCAAATAAAGACAAAGTATATATTCCTGAATCCGAATCAAGAACAACCGCCAAAGTCAGTAACGTACAAGTAAATACCCTCGGTGTAGTGAAGCAGCTTAAACCACTTAATGAGCCGGCCATTGTGGCCGAGCGGTTCTAGGCGCTTCAGTCCGGAACCGCGCTGCTGCTACGGCCGCATGTTCGAATCCTGCCTCGGGCATGGATATGTGTGCTGTCCTTAGGTTAGTCAGGTTTAATAGTTCTAAGTCTAGGGTACTGAAGACATCAGATGTTAAGTCCCATAGTGTTCAGAGCCATTTGAACCACTTAATAAAGGCAAGACCTCCTTTCCAGATTGTAAACTAGTAAGGTTCCTTTCAGAGTACACTGATACAATATCTCTATAGTTAACCATTTTATGCATTCGCTCTCTCGTCGGAAGATTCGCACCTAAGTACTGGAAGTTTGCGCAAGTAGTACAAACACACAAAAAAGTAAAAAGGAATAATCTGCTTAATTATGACCTGCGCCATTAATATCAATTTACAGTAGCATTTTGGAACGTATACTGCGTTCGAGTATTATGAATTACCTCGAAGAAAAGAATTTATTGACAAATGGCCAACGTGAATTCAGAAAGTATCGTTGTTGCGAAATGCAGCCACCTCTTTATTAGCACAAAATACTGGGTACCATCGACAGATGGTAGATTTTAAGAAGGCTTTCGATACCGTTTTTTCCACATGCGACGTCTAATCAAATTACTTGCCTACAGACTATCGTCTCAGTTGTGCGATTGGATTCGTGATTTCCTGTCAGAAAGATCTCAGCCCGTAGTCATTGACGGAAAGTCATCGTTTAAAGCAGCAATGATATCCGGCGTAGGTCTTGTGCCGCTCCCAATCCATACAAACTGCTTAGGAGACAGTCTGTGAATCCCTCTTAGATTGTTTGCAGATGACGTCATCAAAACCAGTTGCAAAAATTATTAACATAAGATATCCGTATTGCGCGAAAAGTGGCGACTGAGTGTAATGTTACCGACATGCCTAATATCGTGGAGGGCATCAGCGAGTCGCAACACAACGTAGCATGGACTCAACTAGTGTCTGAAGTAGCTCTGGAAGGAATTGACACCATGTATCCCGCAGGACTGTCCGTAAATCCGTAAGAGTACGAGGGGATGGAGATCTCTTCTCAATAGCTCGTTGCAAGGCATCCCAGATAAACTCAAGAATGTTCACGTGTGGGGAGTCTGGTGGCCAGTGGAAGTATTTAAACTCAGAAGAGTGTTCCTGGAGCCACTCTGTAGAAAATTCTGGACGTCTGCGGTGTCCTTCGGAATGCACAATGGACATGAATGGTTGCAGGATGCTTATGTACGTGTCACCTGCCAAAGTCGTATTTAGACGTATCAGCGGTCCCATATAACTCCAACTGCACACGCCCCATACCATTACAGAGCCTCCACCAGCTTCAACAGTCCGCTACTGATATGCAGGGTCCATGGATTCGTGAGGTTGTCTCCATACCCGTACTGGTCCACCCGCTCGATACAATTTGAAATGAGACCCGTCCGACCAGGCAACATGTTTCCAGTCGCCAACAGTCCAATGTCGGTGTTGACTGGGCCAGGCGAGGCGTAAAGCTTTGTGTAATGCAGTCATCAAGGATAGAGCCTTCGGCTCGGGAAGCCCGTATAGATGCTGTTTCGTTGAATGGTTCACACGCTGACCCTTGCCGATGTCCCACCACTGAAATGTGCATCAAATTACGGAAGGGTTGCACTTCTGTCACGTTGAACGATTCTCTTCAGTTGTCGTTGGCCCCTTTCTTGCAGGATCATTTTCCGCCACAGTCATGTCGGAGATTTGATGTGATGTGATATTCACGGCACACTCATGAAATGGGCGTTAGGGAATATCCTCACTTCATAGCTTCCTCCGAGATGCTGTGTCCCATCGCTCGTGCGCCGACTACAACAACACGTTCAAACTCACTTAAATCTTGATAATCTGCCAATGTAGTCGCAGTAACCGACCTAACAACTGTGCCAGACACTTGCTGTCTTATATAGGCGTTGCCGACCACAGCCTCTTTACATATATCTGTATTTGACTACGCATGCCTATACCATTTCTTTGACGCTTCAGCACAATTGTGTAAAGTGAGACACAAATGCTGCTCAGTACACTTTGGATTTGGTACACGGCAAAGAATCATATTAGTAGCGGTTTCAACAACCCATTCTCTTGCTCATAAGCGATTTGTCACTTACGGCAGTATCAGGACCAAACCATCATCAACTTCATGCGGCATGTCAGATTTATGTCTGTTTACCTTAGTGGTAAATAATTCAGAGTGCAGCAAATATGCCTGATTCAGTATTATTATAATGGCTTGGAAGCACATGTTCCGCAGTTTTATTGTTACATTTCCTACGTTTTCCGTTTTAATCCTACTTATTCCACTGTCAATAAAATACGTTTACGAATCTGTAAACTCATCGAAATAGATCACCAAGCAAATACCTATTTCGACTGATGTTTCAGTTATATCACGCACTTGAAAGCAAGAATGGGTGTTTGTGATGTCTTTAGGTTAGTTAGGTTTAAGTAGTTCTCAGTTCTAGGGGACTGTTGACCTCAGATGTTAAGTCCCATAGTGCTCAAAGCCATTTCCCATTTCAACCATTTTTGAAAGCAAGAAGAATTACTGTAGAGAGGGAAGTGTGCGAAACGGTGAAATATTCCCTTTTTGAAATTGTCTTGGCATGTTCTCAGAACGTAATAATGCACACTGTAGAGTTCTCTCTCAAAAAGAGTATGTTAGTTTTCCCTTCTGTAAACTCCTTTTTTTCTGAGACATCAGTATTTTGAATGGTTTGATGTGGCACCCCATGAATTCCTCTCCTGCGCCAAGCTCTTAATTTCAGAGTAGCACTTACCCCTCAGTTATTTGCTGGATGTAATCCAATTTCTGTCTGCCCCTTCACTTTTCATCCTTTCCTTTCTTCGCCGATTCTGTGGAGAATCTGCTCATTCCATGTCTTACCCATACAGCTGATTTTCAACATGTCTGTAGCACCACATCACAAACGCTTAGAATCTCTTCTGTTCCAATTTCCCCACTATCTGTGATTCATTACCGTTCCAATACTGTGCTCCAAACGTAAATTCTTAGAAATTTCTTGCTCAAATTAAGGTCTCAAAAATGTTCAACAGTGTGTGAAATCTTATGGGACTTAACTGCTGAGGTCATCAGTCCCTCAGCTTACACACTGCTTAACCTAAATTATCCTAAGGACAAACACACACACACACCCATGCCCGAGGGAGGAGTCGAACCTCCGTCGGGACCAGCCGCAGAGTCCCTGAGTCCCTGACTGCGGCGCCTTTGACCGCTCGGCTAAGCCCCGCGGCAAAATTAAGGTCTACTTTTGGTAGCAGTAGACTTCTTCTGGCCAGTAATGCTCTCTTTTCCAGTGCTAGTCTGCTTCTTACGCCCTACTTGCTTCGTCTGTCATGGGTTGTTATTGTTAAGTTTCTCAAATGGTTCAAATGGCTCTGAGCACAATGGGACTTAACAGCTGAGGTCATCAGTCCCCTATAACTCAGAACTACTTAAACCTAACTAACCTAAGAACTTCACACACATCCATGCCCGAGGCAGAATTCGACCATAGCAGTCGCGCGGTGCCGGACTGAAGCGCCTAGAACAGCTCGGGCACTGCGGCCGGCTTAAGTATCTCGCTATTCCTCGTTTCTGTTACTTCTCATTGCTAGATGACAGTTGTATTTTTGACTTAAAATTGCGAAAAAGTGGCCCTATTAATCTGACATCAATAAATAGTAGGCCCTCCAACATAATGAATGAGGAAATCTTTAGCTACGAAATTATACAAGTTTCACAATTAATTGAGTTTATAAAGTCAAATCGTCTGACAAACATTAACAATATCAAGCTATTAGCTTGCCAGATCTGGGTAAAGGTTTGTTGTTCTGAGTCTAATAATCTAGTCTTGGTATAAGACAATAATATTCTTGAAGTCATACTGTGGTTGCTGAAGTGTTAGTATCAAAAGATAAATAGCGTTATAGAAGGGAACGCATCTGAAATTGTGACCGTAACTGAAAGCTTATTGATCGTAAAAATGTGTAGTGAAGCCCTCAGAGGGAATCTTGATTGAAAATTACTTAAACTCAGTAGTAATGATCTGACTGTCGCTACTGTTCATCTCACTGTCTCAGCAGGATCTCACCATCTTTACCTGCAGTTAAAAGCTGAAGTGGGTGCAAAATTAGTTTCGTACAAATAACCTGCGCCTGCGGCTAAGTGCAACAAATCAGCCCAAAATATTCTAAGTCCCCAAGTTCATCTGCTCACTGAGACGCCTGGTTGCTCAGTTGGTAAGGTGCAAAGAAGAGCTCTGTCGTTGGTGTCTGCCAAAGAAGATGAACTCTAGCGATGAAGTCTGGCTTCCCAAAACAAACACTAGGGTTTCACACTTTCGTTCGCCAAGTCGTTGTTGATTGGTTGAGGTACGGATATTCGGAGTGCCGACTAGCAAAAGGATGCCTTACAAGAAGCTGGTCCCATCTCTGTTTCTGACATCACGCAGTTAACCAGTAAAATGTTTTTAACGCTCTTTGCTGCGTTTCTCTTTCTCTCCCCCCCCCCCCCCCCCCCTCTCTCACACACACTCTCTCTCTGTCTCTCTCTCTCTCTCTCTCTCTGTCTCTCTCTCTCTCTCTGTCTCTCTCTCTCACTCACCGTCAGTCTCATTTTCTATGGCCAATGAGGTGGGTCCTACGAGGTCTTACACCGCTCAGGCATGTCTCTCATTCTATCGCCTAGTTTATTTATAACATTAGAAGCCAAGATCGCTTAATGCGAAATAGTTTATTTCGTGACAAGTTGTGACTGTAACTAGCTGTTATCTTCAGAGTTCCCAGATATCCCACAAATATAACTACATATCTATCTTGTCGACATAATGAGAACATGCTACAATTGCAATAATACGGCTCCACACTGGTCTGTCAAATATAAAAACTTGCTAAATAAATTATCCATAACAACAGTTAGGAGCGCAGGAGCAAAAGCATGTACATCAGTAAAGATGATAAGTCGACATTTCAGGAAGACACAAGAAGTCGCCCCACGGGGTAGCCGCGCGGTCATCGGCGCCTTGCCTCGGTTCGGCACCCTCCGTCGGGCATGGGTATGTGTGTTGTCCTTAGCGTAAGTTAGTTCAAGTTAAATTAAGTAGTGTGTAAGCCAGGGGATCGATCACCTCAGCAGGTTGGTCACACTGAAACTTATCACCAACACAAAGGGTCCTGGCAACTCTTACATTGGGTTGAACACCTGTGGGGTGTCGAAGGGGTGCCCACTCTCAGGCGCTACAGCAACCACGAGGTACTTCTCAGCTGAACGGATGTCGAAGTCTCTTACAGGAGCATTTGTAATGCGCACAGTAGAGGTGCATGGGTGGCGCAGAAGGTGTTGCCGAACAGGAGTTCTTAGAGAGATCCATTGCTATTTTATTCATGAGCATGTGAATATTGCACCCTCTCGTGCGCGCGCCATAGGACGGGGGCAAATAGGATGACTGAAAAAAAGCATAAACACTCTTTGCTGTTTCGGATCTCGTTCAATATTTCTTCGAGTACTTTTAAACGGTGTCTAGTAGAACTACTAGAGACCGTTTAAAAGTACTCGAAGAAATATTGAACGAGATCCGAAACAGCAAAGAGTGTTTATGCATTTTTCAGTCATCTGACGTATCACCCCAACTATACACCAAGGGGGTCAGATCACATTCATGGGATTCCAGCAACACGATGTCCTTATGGTAGGGTTCAATCGTCTGGGACATGTCAGCCGTGTCGAAGGTTGCCAAGCACGTCGTACTGTTGCTCATCGTACAGCGAACTGCCGTTTTTGCCCGCGAAATGTGTGCGAATCAGCACCTCAAGAGAAGGGATGGTTTCATTGACGCCTTTTATGCCATCTCCTGAGTTTTTCTCGTGTCGTTTCTGAGTTGTGGAGTATCTGAAACGGTTTTCTCGGCCACTCATAAAAAAATCTCTTGTTTCTAACGCTGTGGGACACGGTTCTGACCTCCATAGCAGAGGTGCGAAAGGAAGGGTGAAATGTAAAGAGCGCTGCGACGACCTTCCAATCGTGTGACATGTCCACGATGGATTGGGCACAATTGTGGTGACATTTGGTGCCTTTTAACATCATTAATCCACATTACACCTCACATCAACTTCTGACCCTTTCTTTTCGCACCTTTTGAAGCTTCGCAGAGCGCGAGGCTGCTGCACCGCACCACGCCTTTTCACTAATACAGAGGAGGTTTGTAGGGACCTTTGAGCTTACGCGTCGAAGTGGAAGACAATTACAATATGTCGCAAAAGTAAAAACATTTTTATTTTCAGTAGTGTGTTTCAGGTACGCTCATGAAAGCTAAGGAAATGAGGAAAGGCGAGCTCGCGTTAAAATGATGTAAATACCGATTACATCTTACAATCGTTTCTGTTTAACTTGGAAGGTAGATACTCAAAGAACAAGAAAGAAGAAGCTGAAAATCGACCAAAAATTCAAGGGAGAAAAATACACCACTCGCCATTAAAATTGCTGCACGACGCAGATGACGTGCTACAGTCGCGAAATTTAACCGACAGGAAGAAGATACTGTGATATGTAATGATTAGGTTTTCAGGGCACTCACACAAGGTTGGCGCCGGAGGCTACACCTGTAACGTGCTGACATGAGGAAAGTTTCCAACCGATTTCTCATACACAAACAACAGTTGACCGGCGTTGCCTGGTGAAACGTTGTTGTGATGCCTCGTGGAAGGAGGAGAAATGCGTACCATCACGTTTCCGACTTTGATAAAGGTCGGATTATAGCCTATCGCGATTGCGGTTTATCGCATCGCGACATTGCTGCTCGCGTTGGTCGAGATCCAATGACTGTCAGCAGAATATGGAATCGGTGGGTTCAAGAAGGTGATACGGAGCGCCGTGCTGGATCCCAACGGCCTCGTATCACTAGCAGTTGAGATGACAGGTATCTTATCCGCGTGGGTGTAACGGATCGTGCAGCTACGTCTCGATCCCTGAGTCAACAGATGGGGACGTTTGGAAGACAACAACCATCTGCACGATTGACGCTGCATCACAGACAGAAACGCCTGCGACGGTGTACTCTACGACGAACCTGAGTGCACGAATGGCAAAACGTCATTTTTTCGGATGAATCCAGGTTCTGTTTACAGCATCATGATGGTCGCATCCGTGTGTGGTAACATCCCGGTGAAGGCACATTGGAAGCGTGTATTCGTCATCGCCATATTGGCGTATCACCCGACGTGATGGTATGGGGTGCCACTGGTTACACGTCTCGGTCACCTCTTGTTCGTACAGACGGCACTTTGAACAGTGGACGTTACATTTCAGATGTGTTACGCCCGTGGCTCTACCCTTCATTCGATCCCTGCGAAACCCTACATTTCAGCACGATAATGCACGACCGCATGTTGCAGGTCCTGTACGGGCCTTTCCGGATACAGAAAATGTTCGACTGCTGCCCTGGACAGCACATTCTCCAGATCTCGCACCAGTTGAAAACGTCTTGTCAATGGCGGCGAGCAACTGGCTCGTCACAATAGGCCAGTCACTATCTTGTTGAATCTGCATGGGCAGCTGTACCTGTACACGCCATCCAAGGCCTGTTGCCCAGGTGTATCAAGCCCGTTATTACGGCCAGAGGTGGTTGTTCTGGGTACTGATTTCTCAGGATCTATGCACCCAAATTGCGTGAAAATGTAATCACATGTCAGTTCTAGTATAATATATTTGTCCAATGAATACCCGTTTATCATCTGCATTTCTTATTGGTGTAGCAATTTTAATGGCCAGTAGTGTACTATCGCTATAGTTTGCTGATGTGATTATCGTTCTGGCTGAAAGTAAGATAATAAAGAGTGTAGAAAAAATGCCGCACTTGGAGGTCGCCAAATGGTTCCTCATCCAGATTCAAGACAAAAGTGTATCTAGCAAAGTCAGATCGGGTGCATTCTGAAAACACATTTATGAAAACAAGGTGCTGACAACACTGTTACGTCGTGTAACCAATCGGAATGTGCAGAGGAACGTCTATCAACCCGCCCTACGGTACCAGTCGTCTGTGCTACGTGAGTAGACTTCTGGGACATCAAACTTGTATCGAATGGAGCTACAGTTGGAGTCCGCGTCAGATTCCCCTTTCTTTTAATTTTTAGACGTCCGTTCCATGTTCTCTTTTTTTTCTTTTTTTTTTTTTTTTTTTTACAAGCAGGACGTCGTTTTGTCAAATGACAATAACCTATCACATGACAACGAGATCCATTAAATTGGATGCAAGTGTCTACAAACCGCGCAGTGCACAACCATAATTGGTCTTTTCAAGTTCATGTAGGGCGTCTTCCCGCTGGAGTGCACAAATGATGAATGCGTCGACATGCTTTCTCTACTGACAGTGAGTGCATCCGATAACCACTTTGCTGCTGCTGTACGGTACCCTCAAAGGCGGCATCCCAGCCTGCTGAGGTGGCCGAGCGGTTCTAGGCGCTTCACTCCGGAACCAGGCTGCTGCTACGGTCGCAGGTTCGAATCCTGCCTCGGGCATGGATGTGTGTGATGTACTTAGGTTAATTAGGTTTAAGTACTTTAAGTCTAGGGGACTGATGACCTAAGATGTTACGTCCCATAGTGCTTAGAGCCATTTGAACCATTTGCGGCGTCCCGATAAGAATGTTTTTCGTCGCCATTGAGCACCGCCTTTGGGAAACCGCTAACCTTCGTCCACAAGTAGTGGACAGAGGTCCTCCAAGGACTAGACTTACTCCACAAACAGAGGACGTGATTCTTGAAACAGTCCACCGTTCACCTGGATCGGAGTACCCGTGATATTGCAAGGCAGTTCTACTGGTTGCTCAGGTGTTTCCCGATGAAGAACTGCATCCATATCACAACACGTTTACTCAAAAATAGCGTCCAGGAGACCGCATTCGAAGAGTACAGTATTCTGAATAACTTTTGCACCAAGTGGAAGATAACGACCATTTTATAAATAACGGTCCGCAGCTCGTGGTCGTGCGGTAGCCTTCTCGCTTCCCGCGCCCGGGTTCCCGAGTTCGATTCCCGGTGGGGTCAGGGATTTTCCCTGCCTCGTGATCGCTGGGTGTTGAGTGGTGTCCTTAGGTTAGTTACGTTTAAGTAGTTCTAAGTTCTAGGGGACTGATGACCATACATGTTAAGTCCCATACTGCTCAGAGCCATTTGAACCAACCATTTTTATAAATAACGTGAGTCGGACTATCGAATTTAGCTTTTCGTGAAGGTATTTTCAACCTCCACAACAGCAATTATTGGTCGGCACACGGCCGATTTGCCACCTGTGAACGTTGCTTTCAACTGTGCTTTGGCATACGCCTATGGCTCTGTGAAGATAAAAGTCAAACACAGTCTGTAACTATTGTGCGTGGCATTTTGTCCAACGTAGTATAGTTACCTATTGTGTTTTTGTACCTCTATGGATACAGACGATGTTACTGTTTCCGCTATTACTTTCGGTTGGCTTTATTTGTGTCAAGGACGAAACAAAGCGGTCGTTTACGTCAGTAAGAAGTTCTTGTTACATCTTAATGTTTAAATAAAGGTAACAATAAAAAAATATGCACAAGATACCCCATTATGTAGGTGTAAATCGTGTATAATTTGATTCATTAACTGAAAAAAAAAAAAACATTATGGGGAAAAGGGTACAACAGTAAACAGTGTAAGTTCGAGGTAAACGCCGAGGATTGCTGTCAAAAGATGTTGTGTTGTTGCACGACAATGCCGGTCTGCGTACTGCTGCCCACACTGCTGAAACGCTCTAGGAACTCAAATTTGAAGTACTGGGTCATCCTCCATATACTCCCGATCTTGCCCCTTCTGACTATCACTTATTTGGTCCTCTCAAACAGGCGTTAAGGGGACGTCGATTTGCTTCGGATGAAGCAGTGAAAGACGTGGTGCCTTCCTGGCTGACAGCTCAACCGAGAACCTTCTTTTATGAGGGCATCAGGAAGCTTGTACAACGATGCACCAAGTGCGCTGTAACGCAAGGAGGCTATGTCAAAAACTGATGTTCCAGTAAGTTTCCTATTTGATTACAATAAAATGGTATAACTACTTTGCTGATAATAATTGACTTACCCTAGTAGTTGCGTTAGAAATTTTAAGCAACTAGTGTGTTATTTCTTCACATCAGCATTCTTAAAAGACAGTTGCTGAAAACAACGAACAAAAATCTAAATGACAAGATCGATCTTTACGGTGGGTGTTGATGTTTGAGAGGAAATGCTGACGCAATCGGCATTCGTTGCTACCAACGGAAACTGCTGTGTTTAACTCCCTCAGGCAAATTTGACACCACAATTGGGTGGTCGCTTGCGTTTGTCAGGGAAGCAGGGAAGCTGTCGGGAGAGACGGTTAATATGCAATAAGTACAAGAGCCAAGAGGGAATAATAATAGTGGATGACCAAGAACGAAGTGCTCTGTTTAAAATAGGTGTAAAATATGAACGTAGTCTTTCGCCCCTATTGTTCAATCTGTTCATCGAAGAAGCAGTGACAGAAATAAGGTGAAAGGGAATCACTGGTGCGATTTGCTGATGAGATTGCTATCCTGAGTGAGAGTGTAGAAGAATTACATGACCTGCTCAGTTGGATCAACAGTTTAATGACTACAGAGTATGGATTGGCAATAAATCGAAAGAAAGACGAAAGTAATGAGATGTAGCAGAAATGAGAACAGCGAGAAACCTAAGATCGGGATTGATGGTCATGAAGTGGACGTAGTTAAGGATTTCTACTGCCTAGACAGCAAAATAACCCATGATGAACGGAGCAAGAAGGACATCAAAAGCAGACTAGCATTGACACAACTGGCATTCCCGGCCAAGAGCAATCAACTAATATCAAACATAAGTCTTAATTTGAGGAAGAAATTTCTGAGAATGTACGTTTGGAGCACAACATTGCATGACTGAGGGCAGGAATATATGAAAAACACTGACAAGGGAAGGGGAAGGTGATAGAACACATCACAGAATGACAACCATGTACTAGAGGGAGCCTAAGAGGGCAAAAACTGTAGAAGAAGACAGAGACTGGAATAAATCCAGCAAATAATTGAGGACGTAGGTTGCAAGTGCTACTCTGAGATGAAGAAGTTGGCACAGGTGTGACTCAAAAAAAAGCCCCGAAGGTACATTTCTTCCAACAGGATTATGTAGCGGTAGCACCTAAGACCATCTAATGAGATAGCAGACTACATACTTACTACATCACAGGTTTTGAGTGGGATGGAAGAAAGGAGGGAAGGAAGGACGATTTAAGGCCCATTGACGACAAATTCATGACAGAGTGAGTACGCCCATATGAGCGTCTCAGCAATGTTTAACAAAGTTCAGTGGAAGGCGCTGCAAGAAAGATGCTGTACTTCCTGAATGATCTTACGTTGAACATTCTCAGTTCAATCTAAAAACAAATTATTTTCTTCATCTCATATATTCCGTCATGATGACGACAGGAAAGTGGATCCACGAATAGAAGGTAAAAGAAAGAAACTGAGAAAATGATTCCGATATATAATGTAGCGGTGACCTCATGCGGTACTGTGGATTGTGAAATACGTATAAGTGTATTAGAAAAGTAATGAGACTGGTAACACTGTGAGCGATCTCGCAACGCTGTGTTGTTCTACTTACGTTGACCGGTGTGGTCATTCCTTTCAGATGCCCAGTCCGAGTTTCAGCTCCGCTGGGAAACCTCCTTTACCAGGCGCACAAATCATTTTTCGAAGCCCGAGAACGCATTGAAGACTAACCTCGTTCAGGGAGACTTTCAATTTCACAAACTGACGAAAACGTCGAACATGTGCCTGTTCTTGAGAGATCAGGCCTACGTTTAATAGTAAAGATGCTGTGTGATCTGTTAAACTTCAACAATTTCACGGAACACCAAATTTTGACAGACAATTTGCACAAACGAAATGTTAGTGCCAAAATGGTGCCGAAAAACCCTTTCAACGGGCACAAGGACAGTCGAAGAAACGTGTGAGTTGATCTTCTTGGGAGGTTTGCCAATGATCACGAATGGTTCAGTCGCGTGGTCACAGGTAATGAATCCTGAGACAAAATGGCAAAGTGACAATTGGCACACTCAGACATTTTCTCGACCGAAGAAGCCCAAATGGGCAAATCAAAGCTCAAAATAACGCTGATTTGCTTTTTTGACAGTAGGGATATCATGCATAGAGATTTAGTTCCTTCAGGACAAACTGTCAAGCAAGTGTTTTTCAAAGATGCGCTTTAAAGTTTAAGGAAAAGCGTAAATGCAATGAGACCAGACACTGCAGACAAGTGGGTGCAGCATCATGACAAAGCGCTATGTCACACGGACACTTCAGTCACGGAATTTTTGACCCCAAAACGAGTTCATATTGTTACACAGCTCACCTTTCACCTGACCTGAGTCTTTGTGACTTTTTTCTTTTCCAAAAATTGAAAACGTATTAAAAGTATGTCAGTTTTGGCTGTGGAGAACATTCAAAAGAATGAGACCGACAAGTTAAACTTCCTATCAGCTGATGCCTTTCGCTGCTGCTATCAAGACTGGGAACAACGACTCCACCAGTGTACAGCTGCCAAAGGGAACTGCTTTAAACCGCACAATATTGCTCTTTTTTGTGGGGTTTTAGGGCGCAAAACATCTAAGGTCATAAGAAGACAGTATAGGACCATAGAATACTGGGTCCGGGAGGGTAAAAAACCATTGCGAGGTCCAATAAAAAAAGGAAGAATAAACAAATCTAAAACATCAGAACGTTACAGAAGAGTATCTAAAAGACGTAGACAAGACATCGGAGTCACCAGGTAGAAATCAAATCTCTTTTGTCGTATTACTAATGTTCTCACACACCTCGTATGGAGAAGTGGAAGCTTGGTACGAACTTGGATGGAAAACGATATCTGATGTGTCTTTCGAAGGAAAGAGAACAGCTCCAAACAGGCCGGACCTTATCGGTGGCGTCAGTGTAGGGAGGGGGGAATGGTGGTCATGATGTCATCATAGCGACTGTGGTTGCGGAAAGTTAATAAATCAGTCAAGAGGGCTAGAAGAGTGTTTCTGATAGAAAGAGCACATAAGCAGTTGTTAGTATCTCACTTAAATAATAAACAGCAATCATTTAGTTCCATGATGATGGTCATAGAAGATTTATGGGCAAAGTTTAACCAGATTGTAAATCCTGTGCCTGGTAAATGGGCTAAGGACGAAGAAGACCCACCGTGGTTTAATAACAAAATTCGGAAAATGCTAAAGAAGCAAAGGATGTTGCACTCTCGATTCACAAGAGGACGCGCAAACGACGACACGCAGATTCGTGTATCCGTCAATTGATACATGCGCGAAGCACACAACTACTACCGCCGTCATATCTTGGCTAAACATTTGGAAGAGAGTCCCAAAAAATTGTGGTCCTATGCAAAATCTCTAAGCAGGTCTAATTCTTCCATGCAGCCACTCGTTGACCAGTCTGCTTTGACACTAGAAGATAGATAGATAAAACGTAAATGCAGGGGTATCGAACAGACGTACCTCGTTTGGCTATCGCACAGAGACCCGTGTGGATGACATAGTAATATGTATCCCTGGCGTAAAGAAACAACTGAAAGAGTTGAAAACAAATAAGTTGCCAGGTCGGGATGGAATCCCATCTCGATTTTACAAAAAGTATTCTAGGTCATTGGCCCCCTTTCTCATTTTACATTAATCGTGAATGTCTCACCCAGGGCCAAGTGCCAAGCGACTGGAAAAAAGCCCAGGTGGCTCAAGTGTACAAGAACGGTAAAAGAATGGACCCGCAAAATTACAGGCCAGTATTCTTAACATCGATTTGTTGCAGAATTCTAAAGAATATTCTGAGTTCAAATATAATAAACTTACAAGAGACCGAAAAGCTTACAGTCGCGAATCAGCACGGCATCAGAATTCTACTCATGCGAAACCTAGGTTTCTCACATGATACACTGCGGACTATGGATGAGGGAGAACAGGCAGAGTCCATGCTTTTAGATTTCGGAAAATTATTCGACACGATACCACACGGCAGTCTGTCAGCGAAGGTACGTGCAGAAGCAGTTGGCTTCCAGATATGTGACTGGCTCGAAACTTCTTAAGTAACGGAGTACAGTATGTTGTCCTCGACGGTGAGTGTCATCGGAGACAGGGACAACATCAGGATGCCCAGGGAAGTGTGATAGGACTATTGCTATTTTCTGTACACATAAATGACCTGTCAGACGGGGTGGGCAGCAATCTGCGGTTGTTCGCTGATGATGTGTAGTGTACATAAAGGTGTCGGAGATAGGTGACTGTAGAATGATACAAGATGACCTAGATAAAATTTCTAGTTGGTGTGATTAATGACAGCTGAATCTAAATGTAGAAAAATGTAAATTAATGCAGATGAGTAGGAAAAACCAAACCCATAATGTCCAGATACAGCATTAGTAGCTTACTGCTTCACACAGTCATGTAGTTTAAATGGCTGGGTGTAACACTGCGAAGTGATATGAAGTGCAACGAGTGTGTGAGGACTGTCATAGGGAACATGATTGAGTGAGTTCGGTTTATTAGAAGAATTTTAGAAAAATGAGGTTCATCTGTACAGAAGAACGAATATAGGACGCTAGTGCAACCTATTCTTGAGTACTGCTTGAATGTTTAGGATCCGCATAAGATCGGACTGAAAGAAGACATCGAAGCAATTCAGAGGCGAGTTCCTACTGGGAGGTTTGATCAGCGTGCACGTGTTACGGATATGCTTCGGGAGCTCAAGTGGAATACCTGAAGGGAAGGAGGCATTAATTTCAGAGAGCAGTACTAGAAAGCCTAGAGAACCGGCATTTGAAGCTGACTGCCGCCAACATACATTTCGCGTATGGACCACGAAGATAAGAGCGCAAAATTAGGACTCAGACAGAGGCATGTACACTACTGGCCATTAAAATTGCTACACCAAGAAGAAATGCAGATGATAATCGGGTATTCATTGGACAAATATATTATACTCGAACTGATATGTGATTACATTTTCACGCAATTTGGGTGCATAGATCCTGAGAAATCAGTACCCGTAATAACGACCTAGATACGCCTGGGCATTGAGTCAAACAGAGCTTGGATGGCGTGTACAGGTACAGCTGCCCATGCAGCTTCAACACGATACCACATTCATCAAGAGTAGTGGCTGGCGTATTGTGACGAGCCAGTTGCTCAGCTACCATTGACCAGACGTTTTCAATTGGTGAGAGATCAGGAGAATGTGCTGGCCAGGGCAGCAGTCGAACATTTTTTGTATCCAGAAAGGCCCGTACATGCGGTCGTACATTATCCTGCTGAAATGTAGGGTTTCGCAGGGATCGAATGAAGGATAGAGCCACGGGTCGTAACACATCTGAAATGTCACGTCCACTGATCAAAGTGCCGTCAATGCGAACAAGAGGTGACCGAGACGTGTATCCAATGACACCCCATACCATCACGCTGGGTGATACGCCAGTATGGCTATGACGAAGACATGCTTCCAATGTGCGTTCACCGTCATGACGCCAAACACGGATGCGACCATCATGATGCTGTTAACAGAACCTGGATTCATCCGAAAAAATGACGTTTTGCCATTCGTGCACCCAGTTCGTCGTTGAGTACATCACCGCAGGCGCTCCTGTCTGTGATGCAGCGTCAAGGGCAACCGCAGCCATGGTCTCCGAGCTGATAGTCCATGCTGCTGCAAACGTCGTCGAACTGTTCGTGCAGTTGGTTGTTGTCTTGCAAACGTCCCCATCTGTTGACTCAGGGATCGAGACGTGGCTGCACGATCCGTTACACCCATGCAATAAGATGTCTGTCATCTCGACTGCTAGTGATACGAGGCCGTTGGGATCCACCACGGCGTTCCGTATTACCCTCCTGAACCCACTGATTACATATTCTGCTATCAGTCATTGGATCTCGACCAACGCGAGCAGCAATGTCGCGATACGATAAACCGCAATCGCGATGGGCTATAATCCGACCTTTATCAAAGTCGGAAACGTGATGGTACGCATTTCTACCCCTTACACGAGGCATCACAGCAACGTTTCACTAGGTAACGCCGGTCAACTGCTGTTTGTGTATGAGAAATCGGTTGGAAACTTTCCTCATGTCAGAACGTTGTAGGTGTCGCCAGCGCCAACCTTGTGTGAATGCCCTGAAAAGCTAATCATTTGCATATCACAGCACCTTCTTCCTGTCGGTTTAATTTCGCGTCTGTAGCACCTCATCTTCGTGGTGTAGCAATTTCAATGGCCAGTAGTGTACATTTCGCGTATGGACCATGAAGATAAGACCGAGAAATTAGGGCACATACAGAGGCATACAGATAATCGTTTCTTTCCTCGCTCTATCTGCGAGTGAAACAGGAAAGAAAGCGACTAGTTATAGTAAAGGGTACTCTCCGCCACGCACTGGATAGTGGCTTGCGGAGTATGTATGTAGATGTAGATTTAGATGTAGAAGAGAGTGTGCAGGATAGAGGTCAGTATAGAACGGCGTGGACGTTCCACTGCCGAACACGCTTGGGAATCGCAGTGAACCAAAGAGCGCCTGAATGAACAAGAGACGGTAAGGCGCAACGGAAGAAGACAGTCCGAGTCGGCAGGTAGCTGTGAAGGTCGCCCGCGCTGGAATAACCGGGCGTCGCTTGTCGCAGCCGCATACATTGCCTCCAGGAGCGTTTCCTGAGTACCCGGGGTTATCTCCACCGATGATGCCGGAGTGGGGGTCAAGAAAACTCACGGTACCGAGAGCCAGCCGGGAGGAGGAGCGGGTGGCGTCCGCAGTGAAGGGGAGGCTTCGAAATAGGCCCGCGGCCCAAGCTGCTGGACCTATATAAATGCCGGCAGTGGCCACACGGTGGCACTCGCGTCGCACTGTGACCGCTCCGCCCGCTTCTGAGGACCGACCGGTCGCTCCCACACATCACTCCTCCGGCTCTGCCCGTCTCGCCCAAAGGTAAATAGCCCACAGCTTGTCTACTCGGTAACCGTGTTACGTGAGCTGTCATCAACAGTTTTTGTGAAACCTCAACCACACAAGCCGAAAGCGTATGTTAGTCATCTCGCAGCAGAGTCTGGGAATCGAATCAAAGACCTCCTGGTAGATTATCAGTCACTGCAGATATTACACGCGAACGTGTGACGAACCTGACGCCCAAATGTTTTTATAACTGTACATGATTTTCATCATTAAAGACAGCAGTGTACCGTCTATCGCTGATCTTAATAATACTGTGAAGATAAATTGGATTCAGTGAGCTACTAAATTCTGTACTGTTACAAAGATATGTAACAGCCAGAATCAGTTATCTGAAACCTTAAGGTACTATTTACAAACTGAAACTTCCTGATAAATTAAAACTGTGTGTCGGACCGAGACTCGAACTCGGGATCCTTGCTTTCATCACGAACTGTATTTAAAAATTGTGTACAAGAGATAAATACTAGTGACTAAGAGAGAAATGTACTTACATTTCGTTCAGCAATGCGCCAAACACACGACAACCACTGTGTTTCGTTTCCAACGTTTATATAAAACACATTTCATACAGTGACACACTTGTATTTTGTTCTTGCTAAGAGTAGCCTGTCCTACTGTCACTGTTAAGGTAGTCTTTTCATTTAAATCTTTTAGATGTGCAATGTTGACAATAACGATTAGTGGAGGTTCGTAACAATGACTCACCATTAACATTAAAAGGTAGACACCTGCCTGAAGTTCTGAGAAATAATATTTAGTTGAGCACGAACGATGACCTAAGAAGCCGATAGGTTGTTCGTGATCAAATAAATAATTGTTGTTGATTGGCGACTCCATGGAGTGCTGTTTGCACAACGACCATATATGTTAAATTAAAAGGAAGGTCAGCGTTGGCCGTAATATTGATGGTTTACTGATAGCAAAATCGATTTTCAAACACAATTTTTAATTTCTATAAAAACAATGGAAGGAAACACTTTTCTGTGCAACTCTTTGACTTTTTGATGTTCACCGTGCTTGCTAACCAATTTCGGAAATGCTTTCCACCTCTAATGCTGATCGTTTCTCAGTTTTGGTTACTGATAACTTGACACCAGCGCCTATGAGTTTAGTTTGTACACCAAGCACTGAAGATGATCACTATGTTATTGAAAATCGGTTTTGCTATTAATAAACCATCAATATTAGCGCTAACGCTGACCTTCCTTTTAATTCAAATAAATAATATTTGCAGAATGTCAGGAAAGTGATTTCTATTTAATATGATTTTTTTGTTCTGTCTAGGACCGACGGAAAATATAGGTACAGATTTCGTAACAATTTTAGACTGTATACAAATAAATCTGCAACAGATAGCCTCTTCTCAAAGGGTTGTTCGTGAAGAAAGGCGATGCGTTACCGCATAATTATATTTTAGTTTCGTGGCTTACAATGTACCTGGTGAACAAAGCGCTGGTGTCGGTTCAACAGTTCGGAGATGTCATAAACACTTCACAGACAACGATAAGACGATCTTCCAATGTGGCAACCGAATTACAAGGAATTACTTTACTCTGTTACTTACTGTTACAAGTCGCATCACTACACTAGTTCCTCATACGATAGTGTAATAGTCTTAATGGAAAATTTTGCATGAGAGAATGCAAGGGCCGCATGTTTTAATTTCTACAAAAGCAATGAAGAGAAACACTTTTCGGTACAACTCTTTTTCTTTTTGATGTTCACCGTGCATGCAAACCAACTTCGGAAATGCTTTTCACCACTAATGCTGATTCCTCAAAAACATGTGTTTAGAGAGACCCATCAGTTTCTTGAGGTGATGAAACCTGCCGTTCATGATTGGTTTGTTTTGCATAAGGGGAAAAAAGGCGTCATGTGATATATTTCGTGAATACGAAAAATGAGGCATTAGTTCGATGTTATACGTCGTAAATGATCGATTGTATGATGTACTGTCTGAGAACTGGCATTTTCACTGTGCAGAACGATATGGTATTTTCGTTTGTTTTTCTTAATTTTATCTATGATTTACGGGAAGCAAATTGTTCCACCAAAGCCGTTTTTTGACGGTACAAAGCAATGGTCGCGACATGTCCATTCTAATCAATGGGGCGCAGTTCCAGTTAGAGGTTGCCTGACTAAACGCCTCTAGAGGCAACAAAAACGTGATTTTCAATATTTCATATAATTATTAACCGATTTTAAAAATTTAAAATGGCGTCACAACCTACTCATTAAGAGGGATAATCTTATGTTAAAGGCTTCGCACAGAAAGACAGGTATTAAAGTTAGGTATTAAAGTCACAAACTATGTATATTTCTTGAAGCATAGCAAATCAAAGTGCGCGAATACCCAGACTATATTCATCCAGACTCTGTGAATGAGAGTATTGAGTGACTTGGAAACATTTTACACATAATTTCATTCCGTCACGAAACTTTTTCTTGCTGGCACACCCACAAAATGATGAAACAAACAAAAGTTTATCGCTTAATGCATTTTTGCTGTTTATGCAGTAAAACAGAATCGGACATGGCGTTTTGATTTATTACTTGGGTGCTACCAGCTATATTCACCACACAGTTTGCAGACATTATCCGAATATACCAATGAATGTGCCTGCAAATTTATATCACTGTACCACACGTAGTTCAGGAAATATGACGTCATACACTTTGCGATGCATGAAACACTAGATTTTCAGTTGCCAATTTTCTCCCCTGAATGCGTAAATATTTTATCGCTGAGAGATATTTTTAAGACTTTGGCGTGAACGGTAGAGAGATATTTTTAAGACTTTCGCGTGAATTGCAGAGTAGTCACGTAGATGTAGATGTATATGGATGCTCATACCACAACACAAATAATCCAGTATAAACTTTAAGCATAATCTTAAACGTTTTCTTAACTTTTTTCACTTTTTTGCATAATGTCGAATGTGTAACACATTAACTTATTTGTAAAGTAATCAGAAATTTTAAGCCGTTTTATACATGAGAGTTCAATGGAATCGGAGAATTACTAGTTAACTTCTACTTAGTTTCACGCTGGTACGAATACATTCATGTAATGTCCTCTGTTAGTGTATTGTACACGGGTTCTTCATTATCCCAGTCGAATTGTTTTATGAGTTCTTTAAACCAGTTCATATGAGTTGTTACTGAACTTCGCTAGACCTTTGTGGGATCTGTCGGGAACAGGTCCTTTTGCACAGTTAAATATTCGTTCTATTTTTAATGCACTGCAGCCCTCTGTCTCACGATAAGTCAATGGCCAATCATCTCCAGTCGTGGTACACACAGAGAATCGATGTTTTTTGAAACAGCAACCGAATTGGATCGATAGTCAGGCTGACGGAAGCACGATTAAGAAAAATTCCACAAACCAATTCTAAAAACTTTTTCTGAAAGTAAATGATTTTCTCCTTACAAAAATCGTAAATCATACAATGAAAAAATCACGTGAAATATCCTTTTTTTAACACAGTTTGTTTAAACACTCACTGTAGGCAAACTACTTGGCCAGTTCATTGGTTCAAAAATAGGAAATATCTACAGTGATGAAACATGTCAATGACACCATCTCATGATCGTTAATATAATGTTTATAGTTACTCTCATAGCATTCAAAACGCACAAGGATAGAGTGACTGCAGAGTATTTAAACTTACCATGACTGTGCTGGATGATTCATAAGGCAAGAAAGAAATTTCTCCTAGTTGCATTTAAACGGTCTTAATTTTGTTATACGATATTAAAGAACCCGGGACATCTGCGGGACGTTCGAACTAGCGCTCAACAACTGATTTCGTTAATGTAATTTCCGACCTCTTTAACCCTAAGCCGGCCGGAGTGGCCGAGCGGTTCTAGGCGCTACAGTCTGGATCCGCACGACCGCAACAGTCGCAGGTTCGAATCCTGCCCCGGGCATGGATGTGTGTGATGTCCTTAGGTTAGTTAGGTTTAAGTAGTTCTAAGTTCTAGGCGACTGATGACCTCAGCAGTTAAGTCCCATAGTGCTCAGAGCCATTTGAACCATTTTTAACTCTAACTGCATGGCTGCGAAGTATTATGTACTTGACGAGATCACATTCTCATTTGTGCACTGCAACCTTAACGAACATGTAACTTACGATACACTTTCTAACTAATGGTGTCTCTCCTATTCTCTAGAATCTAAAGGAAATATCTAACATTTAAATTGAAGTTAATGAAAAGAAGTATGTGTGCAAATATCTATCGTATTTCGAATACTTTCACGCCTTTGTTGAGCAATGGAGCATTTCCCCCGATCGTGGACAGGCGTAACATAGAGACACCTGAAGATGTTCAGCGTTCCCACAAATATCTGTGACGTATCTTGGAAATTGTTAGAAAACGCATTGGTGACCTGAACGCCCAAACTGTGAAACTCGAAGTATCCCAAACTAGCTACTCGTTCATTTCAAGTCATGGATAAATTTGCAACCTTTCTTTCCGGTTCACGAAAACGTGCTACAAGGGCAGTGTTGCATAGGTGTTTTGTCATACGGACATACTTTCTTTGTGCTCTCCAATTTCCACAATGCATCACTTACAGGACCTTAAGGTCGAATCACGCTGAAATTCAACGGAACACAAGCGAATGTACGGTAATGTCACGGTCAAATGGAGGTGTGTTTGTTCAGATCATCAGCTGAACGTCACTTCGATTAGATTTGTACCGAACGGTGAAAAATCACATTATTAAATCTACTTGTGATCCAGAAAGTCGGACTATAACACCAGAGTAGAGGAAAATCAAAGACAGAGTTTATTCATGACAAAAAAAAAATTCATAACAGTTATTTGTATAGAATAGGCAGTAGGAACTATGATTCCGGGTTGCCTACTTCCAGGCTTATGGCTGCGAGGACAGGAAGGAGCGAAGATGATAGTTCAGTGTCCCGTCGGTATCGCGGACATTAGAGACGGAGCACAAGCTCAGATTACGAAAGGATGAGAAAGGAAATCAGTTGTGTCTTTTTCGAATAAAAAATCCTCGCATTTTCTTAGAGTTGTTTAGGGAAATCACGGTTAACCTAAATCCGGATTGCCGGACGGGGGATTTGAACAGTCGTCCTCCCGAATGCGAGTCCATCATACTAAGCACCGCACCATCTAGTTCGCTGGCAGGAGAACGACGGGCTGCTTTCTTAGCATTCGCCGAACCCACACGGCATCGTCAGAAACACACACACACACACACACACACACACACACACACACACACGAATGTGTCTGTACATAACATGTTAAATGGGTATCTTCGTTATTTCAAACTTTTGCAAAGAAATCCAGTTCTTATGATCATCGCTGGATTACCAAAACTTTGCAATTTTTGTTATGAGCGATTTTATCAGCAACACAGGTTGATGGATAATTCACTTTCTTGAGAGCTGCTGCACAGAAAGCGTCTGCTGCAGGCTGAGATTTGTAACCTTCAAATAGATATGATCTCCGATTAGTTTCTTTAACTTTACAAGTTTTTGACTTTACAAAAGCTGAATATATGTGTAGACCAGTTTTCAGTATAATGTTTTTCAAAACAGTCTTCTGTTCGACAGCACCAATGAAATCTCCCGCTTTTAATATAAGTAGATGGGATTCAGTCATTTTCGTCTTCTTATATGCAGAAGATCAAGGGCTATTATTGTTTACACCAGGTGGTTTTCGTTTTATTGTCCTGTGTTCTGTGCGACTTTTTTCTCGTTTCAAACCTTGTACAATATTAATCCATATTAATAACTCTGAATACTGTATACTTAAGAGTTTCGTTGAAGCGATCAACCATGGGAGCTATCATATTTGAAAAACTTCAGTAATGATTAAATTTGATATATTGCATTTTTTTTAAAGTAGCATTGTAAAATTCCTCTTCTACATCAGCCTTTGTAAATGTGATGATATTCGTCATTTTTTCGGTATATACATTTTTAAGTACATCTGCTTCTTTTGTACAACGTTTAGAATTCGTAGTAGCAACCCATGCGTTTTATGGAGTAAACATTGATCACTGCTGATAAAGATTTACAGTCAGAATTCCATGTGGAATAAGGAATCATCGCCTGCTAAGTCTGTTTTGTGAAGATCGTCAAAATCCTTTGTGATAACAGATGGTCGTGGACATATCGTGTGAGAAGGACGATGCACCTTAGTAGCGAAGGCAGCTTGTATTTCTCATGCTACTTCAATTACTGATGTTATTTGAAGCTAAAATGGTCTTGCCTTCAGGATATTGGACTGAAATGTTTGACTATATAAAATACTGGCCATAGTTTCACTAGAATTTAGAGAAATGAATAAAAGGTTAAAGATACTCTACATTCCAGGTTGAACTATAATTTTCAAAGTAGTGTTAATTTGGCTTCTACTAAGCACTCATCCTCAGTTACACTGCAGCATCTTCTCAACGTTTTTAAACAAAGCAAAATACAAAATGTGTTTGTATTTACCAGTAGAATGAGATCTACATCTTTTTTCTTGGTGTAAGCAGAGAAGTTTCACGTTATCTTCGGCACCAAATATCAATCATCAGTTACAAAGCAAAAAATTTTCTCAATATTTTTGGCAGTGGACAACCTGATATTCTCGTCACTTTGAAAAAGAGAAAAGAAGTTTTTTACTTAAGGTACTTTTCAAACTGCTTAAATGGCATTGAAATAACCCATTGTTTTAATGCTCTGGGAAGAAAGCCTCATCTTATTTGCAAAGGGACGCTGCAAGGTTTTATCAAATATTTAAGAAATGGACATATACAATAGTTTCAGTTACCTAATATCGGCAACTTTACAACGTCCAAGTTCAGACAGGTAGGCGGACACACAGCGCAGATGACGTGCTTCAGCAAGATAACACATGCACACGACGGCAGACTGTACTTTAGACAACTCCCACGTGCACCTGCTAACCTCTCAGAGACCTTTAACTTTGGTAACGCGTTTTACTGCCGGCTCTTGAACTCTGCCTATGCTCTATCTGATCAAAAGTATACGGACATGAAATCAGTAGAAGAAATCACGCGTCGGTTGCAAAGTGCTACCAGGAGTTCACCTGGCACAGTGACTGTATGAAGGGACTTCAAAAGAATGCTTCTCGTTCTCGGCTTTCCTTCGTTTATTTCCGAAATTCCGCCCCACTTAATTTTGCACGTTTGCTTTTTTCACTGTTATTCATGTTAAGACACTTACAGAATTGTCAACCAACAGTCAAAACAAAAGAAAAACATTGTAAAAGGAAAGAAAGAAGACTGTATCCAGTTCCAGTCATACTACACCACAAATGAGGACAAAGCTTCTTACTTTCAGCACGGCTCACGAGCACAAAGATTTTTCCTTTAAACACGGAGCGATGAACTGACCAACTCGGTTTACTCGGCGTAACTGTGCTGTGAAAGAATGACAATGCAGAATAATTTACTGTAATTTCACTGTCGCCTATTTCTCTATTGTCAGCGAACAGTAGAAGCACACCTGCCGGCTAGAATTCGTCTCGTAAAGAAACGACCAGTCCTTTTTTTGGCTTCTGGGACGCAAATTTTAGCTGGGACGCAAATATTTTCTGAATATTCTTGACAATGTCTTTCTAATTTAAAAAGCAAATAATTTTTGCAACTTCTTGCAGTGAGTTTATTCTTATAACATTTTAGCGGTTTCAATGGGCACAGAAGACTATAAAGTTTAAGTAGTCTTGATGGCAGTTGATACGGTGTGTGAACACTGCTGTTGTGTCTACGCGCAAATGCAGCTTTAGTTCCAACATAAAATAAAAATAACCTTTACTCGAAGAAAAAAAGCTTAGTTAAGTAGTTTAATATAAAATTTCCAATGCCCCTTACTATTAGATTGTACACAGTGGGAACTTTGATATCGTGCAGGCTGCAGCACAATAAACCAGACAAACGAAAGTTTGATACATCTTCTTTTTTCGCCAAAAAAGTAAATAAACAAAATTTTTAAACTCTTGTGAAGCATATTTCACTCATTATTAGATATTCTACTTATGTTCCTTTCGTATAAACATATATATAAAAATATAAAACATTCCCTGGATCAACATGTTTTGTTAAACGGGTGTCATTAAACCAAAGCTCAGATATTGAAGACCACAGAGCTTTCACATTAATTACAGTAATGGAAGGTTGACTTGAAACTTCCTTGTAATTTCTACAAGAAATTTAAGTAGAATTGGGCTTTACATACTGAGGCTCACACATGTTACAGTATTTAAGAGACTGCTGATTAGTTTATCACAGCTTTTCAGGGGTCCCGGTATTTTCACGAAGAAAATATGGTAGGGTTAAGCAGCAGGCGACAAAATTCTCGGAATAATAACATTTCAAACATTGTATTGTAGATTGCTTACAGCTTACTTCAAATTATTTTGAACAATCATGAAGATGATACCAGACAGAAACCCAACGTTAAATTTCGATTCAGTCACCATTTCCAAGCTTGTATTTTTGAATTTCGTTCTTAAGGCTTATTTAAACTAGCCAGTACCTTAACCGTTTTAAAAAATTTTGTCGTTTCTAAGCGCAGTAATTTTAAAACGTAAATGGTTAAAATGAGTACCCCCTTAAGATGCCGCCCCTAGGACCGTGCCTAGAGGGCCTATATGTAAATCCACCACTGGCTTGGGTACTGATTATTCTTCGTGTTTCACTGTCCGCATTAAAAAATATCGATAAAACGAATATTGCACTAGACTAATTTGGATTGTCTCTATCGAATGGGAACATTAAGTTACGTTTTGATTTTTTTTAACATGGAAAACAAGTTGACTGTTTCCGTTGACACTGAGTATTGCATGAAAAATGTAATGACCAGTATATGTTTGAGATAAATCCAGTTATTGCAAATATCTGCCGGAATACCAGAGAAAAAGCGCCTGACGACTGTTAGAAGGGACAAACTGTACGTGAGCAACAGAAACAGAAAGGTGTTTCTAAAGCAGAAACTGAAAACTTAGTGTTGAATAGCTTATTATATGTTTGTATGTATGTGCCTCTACACAGGAAGTATTTATCTCCAAAAATTCAGGTTGATCACATCTCACACTAGTTTGTATGCATTCTGGACCAAATGTGTAAATACAGGGGCAAACGCATCACGTCATCATGATTCACCCTTCTCCTAAGGCAGACTCTCTTCAATAGGCAAATGCCTTCCCTCCCGTCCTGGACATCAATTTCCCTTCTCCCCTTACCCCACTCCATTCGTAAGCCATGTCCATTTCTTGGCAATACACATCAAAGAGATTCTACACCAATTGTGTTACACATATTTAGCCCTCTTAATAACAGCTCGATATTTTAGTGCCGTATTAGCTCGTCCAATCTCATGTTTCAATTAATACTTAAGCTAGCCTTAGAAACAGGTTGGAGACTAAAGAAAATATGGCATGAGCTGCTACGGCTGTGATACACGAGCTTTGTTTGAGAGCAATCAATATGAATGGCACAATTGGCTTAGAAGCTCTCTGACTGGCCTCGTCCCAGCAAAGGGATGTCGTTTAGAAAGAGAACTGTAGGCGAAAGAGGGAGAGGCGATGAAGGGGCAGAGGGGGGGGGGGGGGGAGTGGGAGGGGTATAGGGAGGGAAGTTATGTAGCTATCGAATGTTTAGGAGTGAAGTAGGGTGTGATACCGTCATGCATTTGCCCTGCCCGTGAATAAAGGTAAGCTGACAGTCGAAGCTCAAATTTGATCCAGAATCCAGGATGAAAGTTTCACTGTGCAGCGGAGTGTGCGCTGATATGAAACGTCCTGGCAGATTAAAACTGTGTGCCGGACCGAGACTCGAACTCCGGACCTTTGCCTTTCGCGAGCAAGTGCTCTACCAACTGAGCTACCCAAGCACGATTCGCACCCCGTCCTCGCAGCTTCAATTCTGCGAGTATCTCGTCTCCTACATTCCAAAATTCACAGCTGCATGGTTTGCAGGAGAGCTCCTGTGAAGCTTGGAAGGAAGGAGACGAGATACTGGCGGAATTGAATCTGTGAAGACGAGGTGCGAATCGTGCTTGGGTCGCTCAGTTCGTAGCGCAATTGCCCGCAAAAGACAAAGGTTCCGAGTTTGAGACTCGGTCAAGCACACAGTTTTAATCTGCCAGGAAGTTACTTGATCCAGAATGTCCATCACGTTCCTACCCGCCACCACTACCTGCCATTACATTGCTATAGTTGCTACCGATACACGTTTCAACGATATTGATGGCTCCTCATAAGGTTTTACCTCCAATTCGTCTCTATATCAAGGCTGGCGAGAATATAAACAGTTATTTTCTGGCTTTCCCTGTAGTCTCTCGTGGGGCAGTCGCAATGGACAAGGCGGAGCTGTACTCGCGGTCCAACGGGCTCCAGCGGTGGGAGGCGTCTGCGGCGCTGGAGGCGGCGTGGCCGGCGCTGCGGTGGCCGGCGCCGCCCCTGCGAGTGCTCGACGTGGGCTGCGGCGCCGGAGACGTCACCGTCGACCTGCTGCTGCCCAGGCTGCCTCCACACACCCAGGTTCGCATCGCAGACTTCTCCTTTCCTCTGAACTCCAATGAGTTTATCTCCAGCAGTATGAATCCTCCAGGTCCAACAGCCCAATATCTCAATGGGTTTCTTCCTTCTCCTCCCCTTCCACAACGGAGTTCATTCACACAGAAGAAAACTCCACTCGTTAAATGGATACGTTAAGACACTCTTCTGCAAGCACTTGACTCACATTCTCACATTTGCAATATACACTACTGGCCATTAAAATTGCTATACCAGGAAGGAATGTAGATGATAAACGGGTATTCATTGGACAAATATATTATACTAGAACTGACATGTGATTACATTTTCAAGCAATTTGGGTGCATAGATACTGATAAATCAGTACCCAGAACAATCACCTCTGACCGTAATAACGGCAGTGATACGCCTGGGCAGTGAGTCAAACAGAGCTTGGATGGTGTGTACAGGTACAGCTGCCCATGTAGCTTCAAAACGATACAACGGTTCATCAAGAGTAGTGACTAGCGTATTGTGTCGAGCCAGTTGTTCGGACACCATTCACCAGACGTTTTCAATTGCTGTGGTGGACAGGGCAGCAGTCGAACATTTTCTGTATCCAGAAAGGCCCGTACAGGACCTGCAACATGCGGTCGTGCATTATTCTGCTGAAATGTAGGGTTTCGCAGGGATCGAATGAAGGGTACAACCACGGGTTGTAACACATCTGAAATGTAACGTCCACTGTTCAAAGTGCTGTCAATGCGAACAAGAGGTGACCGAGACGTGTAACCAATGGCACCCCATACCATCACGCCGGGTGATACGCCAGTATGGCGATGACGAATACACGCTTCCAATATGCGTTCACCGCGATGTCACTAAACACGGATGCGACCATCATGATCCTGTAAACAGAACCTGGATTCATCCGAAAAAAATGTCCTTTTGCCATTCGTGCACCCAGGTTCGTCGTTGAGTACACCATCTCAGGCGCTCCTGTCTGTGATGCAGCGTCAAGGGTAACCGCAGCCACGGTCTCCGAGCTGATAGTCCATGATGCTACAAACGTCGTCGAACTGTTCGTGCAGATGGTTATTGTCTAGCAAACGTCCCCATCTGTTGACTCAGGGATCGAGACGTGGCTGCACGATCCGTTACACCCATGTGGATAAGATGCCTGTCATCTCGACTGCTACTGATACGTGGCCGTTGGGATGCAGCATGGCGTTCCGTATTACCCTCCTGAACCCACCGATTGCATATTCTGCTAACAGTCATTGGATCTCGACCAACGCGAACAGCAATGCCACGATAAGATAAAACGCAATAGCGATAGGCTACAATTCGACCTTTATCAAAGTCGAAAAAGTGATGGTACGCATTTCTCCTCCTTACACGAGGCATCACAACAATGTTTTACCAGACAACGCCGGTCAACTGCTGTTTGTGCAAGAGAAACCGGTTGGAAACTGTCCTCGTGTCAGAACGTTGTAGGTGTCGCCACCGGGGCCAACCTTGTGTGAATGCTCTGAAAAGCTAATCATTTGCATATCACAGCATCCTCTTCCTGTCGGTTAAATTTCGCGTCTGTAGCACGTCATCTTGGTGGTGTAGCAATTTTAATGGCCAGTAGTGTAGTTCTACGTGTAGATCATTTCTTCATCTGCACCTAACCACGGACAACTACTGATTTCAATATGTTGGGTATCTCCAAACATAATAAACATTAATCACTGAATTTATGGTGTATGATAATGTCGGAACAATGTAAGATACTGACATTCTGCTGTGAAACAACTGTACTGTTAATAGAATCGGGTAATTTGACTTTACTTGCCTTATTCTTACGGCAGAGACTACTAACCAAACATGGTGTTCCCTTTATATCGGCTATACCTGAGGTCTACGCAAAACGGCAGATTCGTATACAAAGGGCACGTTCGCAGCCTCAATGGCGCCCGCACGCCTCGGCGTCATGAACCCGCTCTGTAGCATTGACGTACGGACATTAACAGGCGATACGAGCGCTATCAGAGGCCGTCACTTCCAAGGAACATATTCGCGTCCGCCACTCATGTGACCAGAACAATGTGCTGCAGGTATTCCGCCACCGGCCACTATAAAGGTCGGAGCCAGAGTTGCACAGGACAGTTCTTTCGATTTTGAGAGCCTCTCCTAGCCTCTACGTGGGTGCTACTCACACCATCGTCTTAGGAGACTCTCGAAGTCCATCGTAGGGACCGTCACCACCGTAGTTAGCATTCGTCGTTGTTTCTCTTGGGGCAATCAGACGGTATCAAGGACAGACTTGTCTCTTCCTACGCTGGTGTTATCCAGGACAGCTTCATCGGACTTAGAATATTTTCCATACAAATGTATTTCTCTATGAAGATCCTAATTGTGTTACTTTGTCAGACTCTTGAATCACCATGCTATCAAGTCTTCATACCTATGAGACACTGTCATTTTGTTATTATCGTCAAAGCAAACGTTCGTTTCCTTGGTCAATAAATTTTTGCAAACTTCGATCACTTTTTTCCCTACGTCGGCGTGAGCGACACATCGATTAATGGTCAACGTAAATTTGTTTGCAAAAATGCAAAAAAAGGTAAGAAATTCATGATCAAAGTTGCAACAGCCTCTCGAAACAGAGCTTTAGCAATGTTTTAGCAGGCAGTTCCTATTGATCTTTTACCTCATTGTTGCTAATATTCATGTTCCGTCCTCAGGTACGTTCGTTGAAGATATGCCTCGTTCATTTATTCCTTCATTGTTTCTGAACATTGGATATTTCCACTTATATCTGACGTCACCCTCCTCCTTCAGCTGCCAATATTTTTTCTTTAGCTGTAATTCGTCAATATACTCAGCTCTTCTTGTGTCTACTCAATGTTTTATTTGTATCTAGTCTCGTTCTACTCAACCGAGCTCCTCTTTTTTGACGATGGCAAGTCAACATTCAATTTTATTGGTACAGTGAGCCTCATTTAATAGGAGACTTCCCAGATATATGAATTGTTTAACGTCTTACAGATTGAGTCGTCTTCTACAATTTAGGTCACACCATATCTGGATTTATCATAATCTTTATTTTTTTCTATGTTAATTTCCATAGCACGTGCTCTCTCAGTGTCTTCCATTTTGGCTGTAAAGCACTTTATCAACAACTCATTTATAATCCCCCTTGTAGCTGAGAATCAGCCATTTCTGAAAATGGCTTTTTTTCCACGAGCTTCCTAAATATAATGCACAAATCAGGAGACTTGTAAGAAACTTCACGTGCTCGGCTTCTGATTTTAACACGATTAGTGCCAGCAATACCGTCTTTCATGCTTGACAGCACACCGTTTCACGCCATGTAATGAATTACTGATTTCGGTAATCAGCAAACTTTGACTGTAAATGGAGGAATATACGTCAGGGAAAAACGCCAAAACGCCAACTCACAGTCCATGCACCCAACGGATCCTTTGCTTCGTAACAAAACTCGCCAAAGACGACAGATTGCTCTACACAACGGTACCGTTCCCAGCAATCGTGTAAGTCTTGTACCCAGAAACTGATGGTAAGTTGCTTCGTGTTGCCCTACCGTCACGCATACAGACGCCAGATTATTACTAATCACTCCAGGTTAAATATTACGAAAAGTAATCACCTTGGGGTTGAAGCTCTTTTGTCCATGTTTGCTTTAACAATTCATATGTATTTGTATGCCTTTAGCGAAACACAGTTTGTATTTTATCACAGACATGTTTCACTGCAGTTGCAGGACCATAAGTGGGCTTTTATTTTATAGCTGTTAAACATAAAGATTGTTCTATACTCTTTGTATACATGTAAATAAATAATATAACTATAAATAATATAAATAAATATATATAAATACATATGTATTACGAAAAGTTTTTTTAGTGAGCTCTAACACCAACATAGTTCCAGACCTTGCTATTCTAATTGCTAAAATAACTAGCAACCGTAAAATAGGTCGCATCTGACAGTAAGACGTGTATTTGGAAGGCCGCACCATTACTATTTTGCTGCTGAAAGTACTTCAGAAATTCCATAGCAGCAGCGAAATTAAGTGACTTCAGATCCGACACCAAATCTGATGCAGTACTCCTGGAACAACTACGACACAAATACGGCATCTGTACTCATAGCACGCACTCTAGGCGAAGGAGCACTACTGAAGTTGCCAGTCACGCCACCCTAAAATTCCGATATTCTCAAATCTGCCGTCCATCCGTAGCATGCTCACGACGAAGATCAGCACAAGTACTGTGTGAATGTCTCTCGTCAGGAAAACGGCGCCCCAATATTCCAATAACCGTCGCGTCACTGCAACATAAAATCATACCGAAACCAAGACCAAACTCTCACATGCTAACAACAGCTCGTAGGGGAGAGTGAAAGCTTTGATGTACAAGACACCTACAGAGGACAGCGATTCACTCACGTTACTTTGTCATAAAAGATGGATGAAAAAGACACGGTCACAAGGGGAAAAAAATCTGTATTTGACCTTTTGTTTCTCATAGTTTGTTGGTGATTTCAAATCCTGAAATAAAAGATGTATGCAGAGAAATTGCAGTCTGTAATTCGCCTTGAGTAACTGAGGCAGCCGTCCTACATCTTTACAACGCAAAGTGGATGAAAAACGTTTACTTTCGTTCGCCTTTCATTAACGACATAATCTGTTACACTTGCAATCAGATTCATAATCACTTATTGTCTTAGAAAATTCACCACCTTCAATGACAATTGCTACACCACGAAGAAGAGATGTCAGTGAAGTATCAGGTGCATGGCATATTTAAACTAGTAGAATTACTTAACGATTCAGATTTCAGTACACTGCGACCCTCGTAATATAACCACAGCCTTTGCTGTAGTACGGCCTCAACGAGAACGTGGTTATGTTAGTGTGGAATCTCCTCTGCGTGAGTCTCATGTACTAAATGTGATTACTAAGCGAGTGTGACGAACAAATTACCGACCAAGGACGCAATAACTTTGTTACGTCCTGTGAGCAGGCTCCAGGGAAACAGAGGTACTTGCCGATTTTAGAAGAAGTCTTCCTCGTTCCTTGCCCCTTGCAAATGAACTCTGAACTGCGTAATTAATTTATGGAACGTGCGCACTACCCCGGGCTTAATACCTCCCTAGTGTGGATGTTTATGTTCAGGGAGTCTGAGGATGTACGAGTCGAGACCGGTTACAGCTTCCACTCGTACACCGTACTGTCACATCTGACATTTATCGGCTGTGCCGTTCAACAGTGCACTATAGTCGACAACCTGTATGCATCTAATATTACGGACCTCGAATTAGGACTCACCAGAAAACATTATATCCTGCCACTAATAACTTCGCTGCACTCAACAATGATATTGACGGACTGTGAAAAGGGGCTCAAATGCACGAGTGTGCGAACCGCCGACACGGATAGATACACAGTGCTATAACTCGAGCCAAGACTTTGACCAAAGCCGTACGTCAGTTACCGATATCCGCATAATATGGTGGCCATCCCGTGTTGCAATAACATTGCATGGTCGAGTACCTGCTCAAAGCTTCGTACGACTCTTGTCGTCGAGGCACTTCCCTTCACAAGTAGGACTACTCTTCGCTGGCGCTTAGCTTACCGTCAGTCCGACCTTACCGCTCACTCAGGAGAATGTGGCGAGGCTCCTACATTTACGCCATGGTGACCTTTTTATATTTTTCCTACTTTTTGCATAGCACTGAAAGACCTAAGTCGAAACAAGACCCCGGGAGTAGACAACATTCCATTAGAACTACTGACAGCCTCGGGAGAGCCAGGCCTAACAAAGCACTACCATCCAGTGAGCAAGATGTATGAGACAGACGAAATGCCCTCAGACTTCAAGAAGAATATAATAATTCCAATCCCAAAGAAATCAGGTGTTGACAGATGTGAAATTACTGAACTATCAGTTTAATAAGCCACGGCTGCAAAATACTAACACGAATTCTTTACAGACGATTGGAAAAACTGGTAGAAGCCGATCTCGGGAAAGATCAGTTTGGTTCCGTAGAAATGCTGGAACACGCGAGGCAATACTGACCCTACAACTTATCTTAGAAAATAGATTAAGGAAAGGCGAACCTACGTTTCTAGCATTTGTAGACTTAGATAAAGCTTTTGACAATGTTGACTGGAATACTATCTTTCAAATTCTGAAGGTGGCAGGGGTAAAATACAGGGAGCGAAAGGCTATTTACAGTTTGTACAGAAACCAGATGTCGGTTACAAGAGTCGAGGGGCATGAAAGGGAAGCAGTGGTTGGGAAGGGAGTGAGACAGTGCTGTAGCCTATCCCCGATGTTATTCAATCTGTATATTGAGCAAGCAGCAAAGGAAAAAAAGAAAAGTTTGGAGTAGGTATTAAAATCCATGGAGAAGAAATAAAAACTTTGAGGTTCGCCGATGACATTGTAATTCTATCAGAGACAGCAAAGGACTTGGAAGAGCAGTTGAACGGAATGGACAGTGTCTTGAAAGGAGGGTATAAGATGAACATCAACAAAAGCAAAACGAGGATAATGGAATGTAGTCGAATTAAGTAGGCTGACGCTGAGGGAATTAGGTAAGAAAATGAGACACTTAAAGTAGTAACGGAGTTTTTCTATTTGGGGAGCAAAATAACTCATGATGGTCGAAGTAGAGAGGATATAATATGTAGACTGGCAATGGCAAGGAAAGCGTTTCTGAAGAAGATAAATTTATTAACATCGAGTATAGATTTAAGTGTCAGGAAGTCATTTCTGAAAGTATTTGTATTGAGTGTAGCCATGTATGGAAGTCAAGCGTGGACGATAGATAGTTTAGACAAGAATAGAAGCTTTCGAAATGTGGTGCTACAGAAGAATGCTGAAGATTGGATGGGTAGATCACATAACTAATGAGGAGGTACTGAATAGGACTGGGGAGAAGAGAAGTTTGTGGCACAACTTAACTAGAACAAGGGATCGGTTGGTAGGGCATATTCTGAGGCATCAACGGATCACCAGTTTAGTATTGGAGGGCTGCGTGCAGGGTAAAGATCGTAGAAGGAGACCAGGAGATGAATACACTAAACAGATTCAGAAGGATGTAGGTTGCAGTAGGTACTGGGTGATGAAGAAGCTTGCGCAGGATAGAGTAGCATGGAGAGCTGCATCAAACCAGTCTCTGGACTGAAGACAACAACAACAACAACTTTTTACATATTCTTTTGGCTCTCTCTATATTTTCTTTAATGGAGTTACAGTTTAGATGGTGGCTTTGATGGTCAACAGATATAAACTAAGAGCAACATCCTGTTAAATTGATTCTCTATGCACACTGCATCTCCCATATGTGTATAAGACAACGAGAATAAAAACGTTTCTCCTAGAAGAGTCCTCCGTGATAGATATTGTTTCGACTGCTTATGTTGGAGGCACTGATTTTCTTCAACTTTTAACTACTGTTGTTGTGACCGGGCGAAACTATTTTCTTCCGGCCACAATCGTAGGTTCTTTGATTGCTCTAAGAGTAGGCTCACCAAACTAGAAAACAAGAAATGTTAGCTCACTTTATTAGAGAAATGAATAAAATGTTTAATTAACTTTGACATACTTCTTTGTCACAAGAGTAGTAGAAAGTTTACAACTATCTTGGATCAACAAAGCTTCACTTGATGCACTAATTAAGGAATTGTTCTCTTGAAGTACAGTTTTCAACATTAGCTACAGAACAAGTTCATCTGAAATTTTAACTACTCTTTGGTCCTAGACGATGGTCTTGTCTGCTGTAGCTGGGATCTCTAACTGGGCGAGTCCTTCCTGGATCAGCTCTATATAGACCCCAGTGCGAGAGCAGTGCTGTTGCTGAGAAGGAGGCGAGGTCCTCTGGAGCGCCTCCCATATATCGTTGCGGATTGCAGCGAACGCTCGGTAATGGCTGTGTTATCGATTCACGTTGCCAACTTTGAAGTGGCGCCGCGATCTCTGGACGATACCACAACCGTAATATTTAGACTGTAGGTCCATATGCATAAAGATATTTTACTCGCCAGTAATGTAGGACCGCATGGTAGGGATGATGAGCGCTGAGACGCCTTACAGCGGCATCGCTCTTGCAGCTGGTGGGCACAGACTTGTCGGCTGCCATGGTGGAGCACGCCGCGGAACTGTACGGGGCGGCGCACCCCGGCCTCAGTTTCCAGCTCCTCGACATTGCCGACCCTAACATCGACGCCTCGCCCGTCTACCAGCTGGCGCCATTCGACAAGATCTTCTCCTTCTTCTGCTTGCACTGGGTTCCGGAGCAAAGGTGAGGCCAGGCAGTGTCGCTGCAGATATTGATGCAAATTATTTCTTGTTCTTTCTTCTCTCTGTACAAAGTAGATTTCCTACAAACTGTAGCAACCCTCTTACAATTTTTCAGCATCATTAGATGCAAACTGTGTATTGAATTCACTCTTCTTAACACCAAACGTGCGATAGTTTTATCTATTACGCAGTCTACCGACTTTATCTTCCATATTCGGTCTCGTTTTCTGACCCACCAAGTTAGCTGAGAGCGCTAATGCGCTGCTTCCTGCTCTCGGGTAGGCGCGCCAGCCCCAGATCGAATCCGTCCAGCGGATTAACGACGAGGGCCGGTGTGCCGGCCAGCCTGGATGTGGTTTTAGGCGGTTTTCCACATCCTACTAGGTGATTACCGGGCTGGTCCCCATTTCCCGCCTCAGTTACACGACTTGCAGACATTTCAACATGTTCGCACTATTCCACGGCTTACACTAGACGCAGACAGGTGGGGTACACTCGTTCCATCCGGATAGGTGCGTGGTGGCCACAGGAAGGGCATCCAGCCACCCCTTAAAATTAACCATGCCAAATCTGACCTTAACCATGCCGACCCTGCGCAACATGTGGGACAAGGGCACTACCAAAAGAAAACAAAGGAAGATTCAGTCTTGTTTTCACTAGGTCCAGAAATAGAAATTTCACTAATCCCAATCCTAAATTTCAGTTCATGATGAAATTTTCTTTATATTTTTACAAAATTAGCTTTAAATAATTTATTCCTTGTTGTTTTTATATAGGTTGACGACAAACTTGTTTAGGCATTTGTGGCTTTTTCTGGTGTTACTTTTGACATTACATTTGTATATCATTTTAATTCTACATCTGTGTAAAAGCAGTATAAGATTTTTATCACGTATTATACTTATATCTAGATGCAGGACTTACACAAAACATCTTGGAATGTAACTTCTTTTATTTACTACATTGTTAAAATAAGCAATGCATTTACCTTCTATAGAAACTTCATGTCATACACTGAAGAACCAAAGAAACTAGTACACCTGTCTAATATCGTGTAGGGCCCCCGCGAATACCCAGAAATGGCGCAACACGACGTGGCCTGGACTCGACTAAAGTCTTGGTGCAGGAGGAACTGACGCCACGAACCCTATAGGGCTGTCCATAAATCCGTAAGAGTACGATGGGGTGAAGATCTCTTCTGAACAGCACATTGCAAGGAATCCCACATTTGCTAATTAATGTTTATATCTGGGGAGTCTGGTGGCCTGCGGAAGTGTTTAAACTCAGAAGAGAGTTCTTGAACCACTCTGTAGCAAGTCTGAATGTTTGGGGTGTCGCATTCTCCTGCTGGAATTGCCCAAGTTGGTAGGAATGCACAATGAATATGAATGGATGCAGGCGATCAGGCAGGATGTTCACGTACATGTCACATGTGGAAGTCGTATCTAGACCTATCAGGGGTCCCGTGTCACTCCAACTGCACAGAACCCATACCATTACAGAACCTCCACTAGCTGACATCTACATCTACATCCATACTCCGCAAGCCACCTGATAGTGTGTGGCGGAGGGTACCCTGAGTACCTCTATCGGTTCTCCCTTCTATTCCATTCTCGCATTGTTAGTGGAAAGAAGGATTGTCGGTCTGCTTCTGTGTGGGCTCTAATCTCTCTGATTTTATCCTCATGGTCTCTTCGCGAGATGTACGTAGGAGGGAGCAATATACTGCTTGACCTTTCGGTGAAGGTATGTTCTCGAAACTTTAACAAAAGCCCGTACCTAGCTACTGAGCGTCTCTCCTGCAGAGTCTTCCGCTGGAGTTTATCTATCATCTCTGTAACGCTTTCGCGATTACTAAATGATCCTGTAACGAAGCGCGCTGCTCTCCGTTGGATCTTTTCTATCTCTTCTATCAACCCTATCTGTTACCGATCCCACACTGTTGAGCAGTATTCAAGCAGTGGGCGAACAAGCGTACTGCAACCTACTTCCTTTGTTTTCGGATTGCATTTCCTTAGGATTCTTCCAATGAATCTCAGTCAGGCATATGGTTTACCGACGATCAACTTTATGTGATCTTTCAATTTTAAATCACTCCTAATGCGTACTTCATTCAGCGTCCATGGATTCATAAAGTTGTCTCCATTCCCTTACACGTCCATCCGCTCGGTACAATTTGAAAAGAGACTCGTCCGACCAGGGAACAAGTTTCCAGTCATCAACAGTACGATGTCAGTGTTGACAGGCACAGGCGAGACGTAAAGCTTTGTGTCGTGCAACCAGCAAGGTTACACTAGTGGGACTTCGGCTCCGAAAGCCCATATCGATTACGTCATTGGTCCCGTTCTTGCAGGATTTTTTTCCGGCCACAGCGCAGTCGGAGATTTGATGTTTCGCAGGAGTCCTGATTTCACGATACACCTGTGAAATGGTCGTACGGGAAAATCCCCACTTCATCGCTACCTTGGAGATTCTGTGTCCCATCGCTCGTGCGCCGACTATAACACCACGTTCAAACTCACTCAAATCTTGATAACCTGCCATTGTAGTAGCAATAACCGATCTAACAACTGCGGCAGATACATGTTATCTTACATAGGCGTTGCCGAACGCACCGCCGTATTCTGCCTGTTTACACATCTCTGTATTTGAATGCACATACCTATACCAGCTTCTTTGGCGCTTCAGTGTATTTGACAGTTGCCGATGCATTTTGCTTGCAAGTACATTATGTCTTATGTAGTCAGAGATATTTTTTGACAGAGATATTTTGCATTACGCAGACGTGCAATCTTAATTTTATCTATTGTTTTTTGTTTATTGTGTTGTTTTCATCCCTGTTCTTTATCTACTATGTAAGTAAAGCCCAATGCCGACAACGTAGGATAACTACACATGAGATTCATGTGCGTTTTCAGGGTTTTTGGAACTGCTACTTATCTGTTGAAGGTTAGTAATCACTCCAAGAACCTCAAAGGGAGCGAAGGAAAAACGATTATCTGTACACCTCCGTACGAGACGTAAAGTCTCTGCATTATCCTTACGGTCCTCCGCAAAGTGTACGTAGGTGGCAGTATAATCGCACTGCAGTCAAAATAAAATGGCTCTGAGTACTATGGGACTTAACTTCCAAGGTCATCGCCGGCCGGAGTGGCCGAGAGGTTCTAGGCGCTACAGTCTGGAACCGCGCGGCCGCTACGGTCGCAGGTTCGAATCCTGCCTCGAGCATGGATGTGTGTGATGTCCTTAGGTTAGTTAGGTTTAAGTAGTTCTAAGTTCTAGGGGACTGATGACCTCAGATGTTGTTAAGTCCCATAGTGCTCAGAGCCATTTGTAGCATTTTCTTTTAAGGTCATCAGTCCCCTAGAACTTAAAACTACTTAAAGCTAACTAACCTAAAGACATCACACACATCCATTTCCGAGGCAGGATTCGAACCTGCGACCGTAGCGGTCGCGCGGTTCCAGTCTGTAGCGCCTAGAACCGCTCGGCCACCCTATCCTGCTCACTGCAGTCAGTTGCAAATGCCCATTCCTATATTTTCTCAGCAGTATCTCCCAAAAAGAACTTCGTGTTCCCTATATCGATTGCCATTTGAGTTCACGAAGCATCCCTGTAAAATATGTATGTTTATAGAAACTACTAGTAACTAATTTTGCGTTGCGTTCCACAAACGATACAAACCAGATAACTAATAATTTCTCGTGGTCTGGTTGGAAGTGGCGACCCTCACCACGCCAGCCAGTGAGGCTGACCGTTATGCCACACGGCATACACCACATCTCGCCGCATTGCTCCCTCTCCCGGAGAAACAGCGACCTTCTGTTTCAAATGCTCCCACAGGAGCCAACTATAGTGCTCCTAACCTACGTCTTGTCATGGTCCTATGTGTGACGCATTCACGAGTTCTCGAGTGCTCGTCATGTTGTTACACAGTCTTCACTATGATGAGCGCGGAGGTAGCCTCTCCTGTCGAAGCTTCCCACCGTCCATTGGGTCTTCAGTTTTCTCGAACCTTACATCGTCAATCTAGGCCTCTGGACTGTAATAGGGCTTCGTTCGAAGAACATGGACGACGTATCCGTACTATTGTCTTTTATGAAGGATCATAATCCTCGACTAAATATGCGACGTCCGACAGGCGACGAAGGATACGATACAGCCCAGAGTAGCGCTTTGGTAACATTTCCGTTAGTCCTACTTCCCACAGAGGCGTAAAACCAAATCTCTCGAGCTGTATCTCACTTGGCCCGTGCTTGACGTTATAGCGCTCGCGCTCGTTCTCCTGGGCGCCCAGGGTCGGTACACGAACAAGGTGCCTTGTTCCTTCTGTGATATATTTCATGTAGACAATGTGAGTAGTGTCGATCTCACACGTGATCAATGTATCCATTGAAGCTTCGGCCTCGCAAGCATGTAGAAATAACGGTGTAAAGCCTTTAGTGTCTTGCTTCGCCGTATTGTATGCCAGTGTCACTATGTGCGCTATTGGATCCCAATTCCTCTAATCAACAGTATTGTACATCCAGAACTTATCTGCCAGCATCTTATAAAGCATTGCGTGAGGAAATTCGTCTGCGTATGGTGTGCAGTTGCCATTCTATCACTAAACTGACATGGCGCAATGTCATCCATAACAATTCCATCGTCTTTTAGCTCAGAATAGTCGCCAAGTAGCCAAAGATGACCATCTCCAGTCAATGGTAGGTTCAGTTGGACCAGAGAATCCAGTCCATTCCATGTAAACACAGCCCGCACCATTATGGAGACACGATCAGCTTGCACAGTGCATTGTTGACAACTTAAACCCATGGATTCGTGGGGTCTGCGTCACTCCCGAACCCTAACACTCGCTCTTATTGACTGGAATCGGGATCCATCTGATCAGAACACAGTTTTCCAGTCATCTATGGTCCAACCGATAAGGTCACGAGCCCAGGAGAGAGTGCAGGCGATGTCGTGCTCTTACAAAGGCGCTCCCGTCCCTCGTCAGCTGTCCTAGCACATTAACCCCAAATTTCACCTCACTGTCATAACGGATACTTCCTCGTACGTTCAATGTTCATTTCAGCGGTTATTCCACGCAGTGTTGCTTGTCTGTTACCACTGACGACTTTACACAAACACAGCTGGAAATTTGGAAATGTAAGTTTTTTGGGACCAAACTGCTAAGGTCATCAGTCCCGAGGCTTACACACTACTTAATCTAACTTAAACTAACTTACACTAATGACAACACACACACCCATGCCCGAAGGAGGACTCGAACATCTGACAGGGAAAGCAGTACGAACCGGGGCAAGACGCTTGAGACCGCACGGCTACCCCCCGGGCACGAAATGCAGCTGCTCTCAGGCGTTAAGTGAAGGCTCTCGACCATTGTGTTGTTCGTGGTGAGAAGGAATACTTGAAATCTGATATTCTCGGAACACTCGTGACACTGTGCATCTCGTAATATTGAATTCAGTAATGATTTCTGATACAGAATGTCACAAGCGTGTAGCTCAAATTACCATTCCGCGTTCAAAGTCTGTTGATTGCCATTGGGCGACCGTAATCACGTGATAAACCTTTTCACATGAATCACACGAGTACAAATGACAGCTCCGCCAATCCACTGCCCTTTTATGTCTTGTGTACAGGCTAGTGACACTAACGACTATGGTACACTGCATAAACCGCAGCTCGTAGCAGTATCTACAAGTTATGAGAATCCACATTTTAAAGATAATTTTAAATAGGGAACGCTAAGTTAAATTTTTCAAGAAGAAAAAATGGTGGAGAGCATAACAAACAACCACACACCATCGTCTGTATAATGGAAATAGTGGAATAATGAAAGTATTCTGCAAACACGACTTAACGATAAACATACCAAGACGTTTTCAGACAAGCAATAGCGTTTGTGAAGAAACGAGAATGATATGTCAAAATTTCTTCATTTAGTACCTACAACTGGATTAAAACAGAATCACGAGTGCTACAACTGAATTATTTGTAGTACTTATTGATACTCAAGTAGAGACGCCTGTGTGTTTAGTATTTTTGTAACTACCCAGATGTACGTAAATTAGTTTTCCTATGTATCAACAAAAAACAAACTTTGAGTGAACTACCTACACGCCCTCCCTCAGGAATATGCATACTTGCTCTTTTCCTGTCATTAATGAAATGTCAAATTTCCACTACAAAAATTCTTTAGTTAGTAGTCAAATACGAATGTAAAGAATTGTAGATAAATTCTGAATTCTAAGACTACTGTGTACACGAATTGGCAGGCAAGCAGCTGAAAATCTACACCGACTGCTGAAACCAGGCGGTGAAGTGGTCCTGTCACTGCTGGCCCACTGCCCCATCTTCAGCGTGTACGAAGGACTGGCGCACAAACCCCAGTGGAAAGAATACATGCAGGTAGGTACACAAGATCCAAAAGATGCCGATTAAAACACTCCGTAATCCAGTTCGCATGTTTTCTGTGAAGCATTATTTGAAGCTACTATACAGAGCAATTAGAAATGAGAAACAACATTTTGCAGTCAAAGCTTTCGCAGCAAGACTTACACATTTCTGTGTTATCAGTCACCACGCAAATAAAGTTTTACGACTAATCAGACGCTTCTGAGTACTGCTGTAAATGCAGAATGACAATGCCACATAGCTATCACACAATGGAGCTTTGGTGTACATCAAAGTAGGAGTTACCACAACTTGTATGCCCATTGCCCATAAATGATATTCCAAATGGTGGCCCGTGGAAACTGGATCACTGTCGTAGCCCCCTCCACCACTTTCCTAGTTATAAAATGCAGAGAAAAAAGAACGTTTACAATGGGGCGACAGAAATCGTGGTCTAAAATCGTGTCCGACGACCTTTTCCCCTGCGTTGTCCAGAAACTCGACGTGTCATGAAATCAACAAGCCATTGGAATTTCCCAGCAGAAATTTGGAGCCATGTTGCCTCCATAGCTGCCCATAATTGCGAAAGTGTTGCAGGTGCAGGATTTTGTGCAATAATTGGCCTCTCGATTATGTCCCATAAATGTTCAATGGGATTTATAGTGGACGATCTGGGTGGCCAGATCATTCGATCGAGTTGTCCCGCCGCGCGGGTTTAGCCGAGCGGTCTGGGGCGCTGCGGTCATGGACTGTGCGGCTGGTCCCTGCGGGGGTTCGAGTCCTCCCTCGGGCATGGGTGTGCGTGTTTGTCCATAGGATAATTTAGGTTTAGTAGTGTGTAAGCTTATGGACTCATTATCTTAGCAGTTAAGTTCTGTAAGATTTCACACATTTGAACATTTTCGAGTTGTCCTGAGTGTTCTTCGAAGCAGTCGCGAACAGCTGAGGCCTGGTGACATGGCGCATTGTCATCCATAAAAATTACATCTTCCTTCGGGAAAAACTAGTCGAACATAACCTTTCCTTCCGATTAGCCCTTCTGTTCGATCAGAGGACCCAGTCCGTTTCGTGTAAACACAGCCTCCACTTCTGAAGCTATCACCAGTTTCCACAAGGCCTCTTTGGCAACTTGGGTCCATGGCTTCTTGGGGTCTACCCTACCATCAGCTCATACCAACGGAAATCGGGACTCATCTGACCAGCCTACGGTTGGTCAGTCGTCTAGAGTCCAACTGATATGGTCACGAGTCCATATGTCCGTCGTATGTCTCACATTTCGGAGGGGTATTTCACAATGTGTTGTTTGTCTGTTATTCACTGACAACTCTACGCAAACGCCCATGTCCTCGGTCGTTACGTGGAGGCCATGGGACAATGCATAGTCCGTGGTAAGAGGTAATACCTAAAGTTTAGTATTCTCGGCACATTCTGTGACACTGTGGGTCTCGCAATATTGTATTTTCTTAATGATTTCCGAGATATAACGTCCCACGCCTGTATCTCCAACTACCATTTCGCGTTCAAGGTCTGTTGTTAATTTCCGTCGTGCGGCCATAATCACGTAGGAAACCTTTCCACACGAATCACTTGAAGACAAATGACAGCTCCGCGCTGTAATGTAATAAAACAAAAATTATTTGTGACTCTTTTTCTTTGCTATCAATGTAATGTAATAGAATGAATATGAGCCGTGACTTATATAAAAAAGAAACACACATTAATGCAATGGCTCAGCACAAAAGACAAGTAACTAATGTACGAATATTATTAACAGTGTAATATTTTGTTTAATTTTGCCCGACGTGTATAAGCACTCAGAAAACCAGCTCAGTTCTCAGGGTTGTTACGCAATAGTCGATAATTAATTGTCCGTTTCTTATTTAACCAACACCACAGATATTATTCCAGGCAGGTGAGACGTCGTGTGCTTATTGCACCAGATAATATTTGCCAAGTCTGTTCGATGTACACTACTACAACACGTAACTTAACCTCGTGGTTTCGTCTCAATTCCCCAATATAAAATAACAAGAGTAGCATTTACAAATGAAATCCTATAATGGAACTGGAATCCTGTGACCAGACCTTTTCTGCCTGGGATGTTACTCGTTATATAAAGAAAATCTGTAAGTAAAATTGTTAAATTATTAGTAGCTGCCTCCCGTCTCTTTGGATCTGAAATAAAGTTAATTGTCCTAACAGACGGCACGTCTCGTAGATGAGCTAAAAGAAAAATGTTAAATATTTTGCTAATATGGCGCCTAACAATGAAAATTCTTTGCCATGGCCCATATCTACTTAAGACAATCCAGGTATCAGACTACCAACTGATGGACAAAATAACCAGTATATTTTTCGGGTTTTAAGTACAACTTACATTATTAGCTGGTACAGCAAGATGAGCTTTACACAAGAACGTCCTCTTAGGTCCGAATCCAAGCAGATAAGATAAGTGAAAGACGAAGGAAAGATAGTTCACGCATAGAAGCGCAAGAGTCCGTGCAATAACGAGTCCATTGTAGTTCTATCTCTTCTTCTTTGGCGTACTTCTCGATTATTTATAAAATTTATCGTAATATTTAGTTTACATTTTTTTTAAACCCAAGTCCAGCCAGAAGAAACACTACAGCGCCAATGCACTGCCTTTTCATACTTTCTCTACGTTACACTATCGCCATCTGTCTTTGTGTACATCACTATCCCATGACTTTTGTCGCCTCAGTGTATTCTATAATTCACCTCAAGAATTGAAAACAAGTGTGACATCGACATCGGATGTTTCAAACTCGTTGCGACGAACGTGTAGAGATGATATCTTACGTAATGGGGACCAACTTCTCTTACAGACAAGCTGCTGACTGACACTTCGCGGCGACGCCAGGAGTCGTTTTATTGAATTCGTCGGCCCTGGGACGTCGAGATTTCACCAACTTGCAAGGTCTACTAACCACGTGTCTGCATATTAGCTACCCCAGAAAACTGTTACAGATTTTCAAACAAAAATAGCTTTTAGGATGAATTCGTGTAAGAAAAGAAAGATATTTCAGAAATTCGGACCACAGCCTTTCAGGTGATGGAGAGGACTGGCTTATAGGCAACACACACTGCATACGAAAGCCGCAGAGTGCCTCCGACCTGATGCCTTTCAGGGCATATGCAACATAAAAGGAAGATTAATGTAGCCGAGAAACTTGGAAGAACATCGTGACGTGATCTACTATTCACAGAAGTTTGTTGTAGAGACTTTTGAAATACTCCGTACGTTCCTTCATACAAGGTACCATTAACGCCACTTACTTCAGTGGTCCTGTCAGTGCAGACTGGGCACAAACTGTCATTTTCCAAGTCATGTTTCAATTTGGACTGCATTTATGGCCGAGTACACGTTAGATACTATTCACATGAATGCGGCCAGCCAATCACATCGGACGGACGCCTGGCGTGATGTTACTGGGTCACTGCTAGTCGTCTCTGAAAAGAAAAAATCAGCTGCCGGTAATTAATCATACTTTCAACAGTATCTCTACATCAAGCAAGATGTAGAGCCCAGAAAGTTATGCATCGTTCTGGGCATTCCTGCAGCTGCAGAATTCTAGCAGAACGATACGAATGCGAAGTTCGGTATTTTCTCTGCGGTGGAACCACCGCTCCTCCTTCTTCGACACGTCCATGCACTTCACTGTCCCCGGCTGTGGGATTTCGCCATGTATCCACTCACTCGTAACTTCACCCATTAAATCACAAATGTGAATTCTGAAGTCAGTGAGAAGTTATTTGGACTGCCAACGTTTTCTTCACTTTATCATGTCACCTGTACGCTCTCCCACCGTCCCATAACTAAGTAACGAATGTCTGCATATAATATAGTGTTATTTGTTTACGTATGTACAACAGAATAACTTAGATGGTGTAACAGGACGCAAGACGCTTCATTTCGCCGTACCATCACAGCGAAGACCCGGAGCGCGAGATGAATGAACTCCTGTGCCGCGCCGGGTTTCGAGTCACGCTCTGCACCCGGCAGCAACGATCCTTCACTTTTCCCGGCCACAGCGCCCTCATAGGTGAGTTACCGAAACTGAAGATAATCACTACATCTCAGAGTGTTGTTAACAACGTTATGGGATAAAAATCTCCAGGTTAAGATGCTGCCCATTTATCGACAATGCTCTCATTGAAGGTTCCCAGGTAACATATTCCTATTTTGTAATAAGGCGCACTGCTGGTTATTAGAACTCCAATACCATGAAGGCACTATACAACAAACGTCAGTTTGTCGTAAACTGCACCAACTGTTTGGATACGCTAATGATTAGCGTTTTCTCCGCTACATGAATCCATCAGAAACAAACGCAAAATAATTTTATTTAAAAAAGCGGATAAAGTGCCACTAGAAGCCTTCCTAAAAGACAATTTCCATTCCTTCCGAACTGACTATGCGAATGTAGACGAGATGTGGCTCAAATTCAAAGATATAGTAGCAACAGCAATTGAGATATTCATACCTCATAAATTGGTAAGAGATGGAACGGATCCCCCGTGGTACACAAAAAAGGTCCGAACGCTGTTGCAGAGGCAACGGAAAAAGCATGCGAAGTTCAGAAGAACGCGAAATCCCGACGATGGGCTAAAATTTACAGACGCGCGAAATTTGGCACTTACTTCGATGCGAGATGCCTTTAATAGGTTCCACAACGAAACATTGTCTCGAAATTTGGTAGAAAATCCGAAGAAATTCTGGTCGTATGTAAAGTACACAAGCGGCATGACGTAGTCAATACCTTCGCTGCGCAGTGCCGATGGTACTGTTATCGACGACTGTGCCGCTAAAGCGGAGTTATTGAACGCAGTTTTCCGAAATTCCTTCACCAGGGAAGACGAATGGAATATTCCAGAATTTGAAACACGAACATCTGCTAGCATGAGTTTCTTAGAAGTAGATACTTAGGGGTTGCGAAGCAACTCAAATCGCTTGATACGGGCAAGTCTTCAGGGCCAGATTGTATACCGATTAGGTTCCTTTCAGATTACGCTGATACTATAGGTCCCTACTTAGCACTCATATACAACCGCTCGCTCACCGATAGATCTGTACCTACAGATTGGAAAATTGCGCGGGTCGCACCAGTGTTCAAGAAGGGTAGTAGGAGTAATCCATTTAACTACAGACCTATATCATTGACGTCGGTTTGCAGTAGGGTTTTGGAGCATATACTGTATTCAAACATTATGAATCACCTAGAAGGGAACGATCTATTGACACGTAATCAGCATGGCTTCAGAAAACATAGCTCTTGTGCAACGCAGCTAGCTCTTTATTCGCACGAAGTAATGGCCGCTATTGACAGGGGATCTCAAGTTGATTCCGTATTTCTAGATTTCCGGAAAGCTTTTGACACTGTTCCTCATAAGCGACTTCTAATCAAGCTGCGGAGCTATGGGGTATCGTCTCAGTTGTGCAAGTGGATTCGTGATTTCCTGTCAGGAAGGTCGCAGTTCGTAGTAATAGACGGCAAATCATCGAGTAAAACTGAAGTGATATCAGGTGTTCCCCAGGGAAGTGTCCTGGGACCTCTACTGTTCCTGATCTATATAAATGACCTGGGTGACAATCTGAGCAGTTCTCTTAGACTGTTCGCAGATGATGCTGTAATTTACCGTCTAGTAAGGTCATCCGAAGACCAGTATCAGCTGCAAAGCGATTTAGAAAAGATTGCTGTATGGTGTGTCAGGTGGCAGTTGACGCTAAATAACGAAAAGTGTGAGATGATCCACATGAGTTCCAAAAGAAATCCGTTGGAATTCGATTACTCGATAAATAGTACAATTCTCAAGGCTGTCAATTCAACTAAGTACCTGGGTGTTAAAATTACGAACAACTTCAGTTGGAAGGACCACATAGATAATATTGTCGGGAAGGCGAGCCAAAGGTTACGTTTCATTGGCAGGACACTTAGAAGATGCAACAAGTCCACTAAAGAGACAGCTTACACTACACTCGTTCGTACTCTGTTAGAATATTGCTGCGTGGTGTGGGATCCTTACCAGGTGGGATTGACGGAGGACATCGAGGGGGTGCAAAAAAGGGCAGCTCGTTTTGTATTATCACGTTATAGGGGAGAGAGTGTGGCAGATATGATACACGAGTTGGGATGGAAGTCATTACAGCATAGACGTTTTTCGTCGCGGCGAGACCTTTTTACGAAATTTCAGTCACCAACTTTCTCTTCCGAATGCGAAAATATTTTGTTGAGCCCAACCTACATAGGTAGGAATGATCATCAAAATAAAATAAGAGAAATCAGAGCTCGAACAGAAAGGTTTAGGTGTTCGTTTTTCCCGCTCGCTGTTCTTGAGTGGAATAGTAGAGAGATAGTATGATTGTGGTTCGATGAACCCTCTGCCAAGCACTTAAATGTGAATTGCAGAGTAGTCATGTAGATGTAGATGTAGATGTACATCCCCCTCCATTTGAAAATAAGAGCACTCAGGAACTTCCAACACCCTTTAAACATAATTTCAAGCCTTCTCTAAACTTTTTCTCCCTTACAAGCTTAGCAACAAATGTTTAACAGGTTGTCTCATTTGTAAAGTCATCAGGCGTTTAAAAAAGTCTAATGCAAGGGACTTCAGTTCTTCAAAAAATCAAGTATTTACTGGTATGACTATATACTGCAATGTCTGTGTATAATAAAACTGTGGCTGTTGCTAAATGGTATTTCTTACGCACAATTTTCTTTAGCACCTTTGATGTCTGGTTCCGTCAGTTGGTACATCCAAAAATATACACTACTGGCCATTAAAATTGCTACACCACGAAGATGACGTGCTACAGACGCGAAATTTAACTGACAGGAAGAAGTTGCTGTGTTATATGCAAATGATTAGCTTTTCAGAGAATTCACACAAGGTTGGCGCCGGTGGCGAAACCCTACAACCCTGCTGACATGAGGAAAGTTTCCAAACGGTTTCTCATACACAAACAGCAGTTGTGCGACGTTCCCTGGTGAAACGTTGCTGTGATGCCACGTGTAAGGTGGAGAAATGCGTACCACCACGTTTCCGACTTTGATAAAGGTCGGATTGTAGTCTATCGCGATTGCGGTTCATCGTATCGCGACATTGCTGCTCGCATAGGTCGAGATCCAATGACAGATAGCAGAATATGGAATCGGTGGGTTCAGGAAGGTATTAAGGAACGCCGTGCTGGATCCCAAGGGCCTCAAGATGACAGGCATCTTATCCACATGCAGCAGCATGCACAATCAGTGCGGAGACCATGGTTGCGGTTACCCCTGACGCTGCATCACAGACAGGAGCGCTGCGATGGTGTACTCAACGACGAACCTGGGTGCACGAATGGCAAAACGTCATTTTTTCGAATGAATCCAGGTTTTGTTCACAGCATCATGATAGTCGCATCCGTATTTGGCGACATCGCGGTGAACGCACATTGGAAGCGTGTATTCGTCATCGCCATTCTGGCGTATCACCCGACGTGATGGCATGGGGTGCCATTGGTTACTCGTCCCGGTCTCCTCTTGTTCGCATTGACAGCACTTTGAACAGTGGACGTTACGTTTCAGATGTGTTACTACCCGTGGCTCTACCGTTCATTCGATCCCTGCGAAACCCTACATTTCAGCAGGATAATGCACGGCCGCATGTTGCAGGTCCTGTACGGGCCTTTCTGGATACAGAAAATGTTCGACTGCTGCCCTGGCCAGCATATTCTCCAGATCTCTCACCAACTGAAAACGTCTGGTCAATGGTGGCCGAGCAACTGGCTCGTCACAATGCGCCAGTCACTACTCTTGATGAACTGTAGTATCGTGTTGAAGCTGCATGGGTAGCTGTACCTGTACACGCCATCCAAGCTCTGTTTGACTCAATGCCCAGGCGTATCAAGGCCGTTATTACGGCCAGAGGTGGTTGTTCTGGGTACTGATTTGTCAGGATCTATGCACCCAAATTGCGTGAAAATGTAATCAGATGTCAGTTCTAGTATAATATATTTGTCCCGTGAATACCCGTTTATCATCTGCATTTCTTCTTGGTGTAGCAATTTTAATGGCCAGTAGTGTATATGAATTGCGCCTTCCAGTTTGCCGCAATGTAAAAGCACAGATGCTTGTATTTTTATGCGGTGTTCGTGTTGTGAAAAGTTGGCCGGTTGAATTTCAACAGTGTCATGTGTAACTGCAAATTTTCACATACATGACAGCCTGTGCCACCTAGGCCGGACAGAAATCGTTAATTTCTGACTTGATAAGGTTGGCCGTTTTACTCATTTTCAAGGGCTCTGTGACATTATTTTTCAACAAGTTACTGCAAGATGGCCTGTTGCTCATGTTATCCTGGGCAACATTTAATCATGGGTTGCCGAAGACTAACACGCCACAAATAACCACGAACTACGACTGATGAAATGAGGTATAGGGTTGAAGCAACAGGGAACGACGTATGCGTCTTCGTAATCAAAGATTAGTTCGAATCAATACCTACCTTCTATCCAGTTTTGCTGCTAGTCGTGGCAGCTCTGTGTATCAAATTTCGACATTAAGAATGTAAGCGAGAAAGTTTTAGAAAAGAACTAAGATTATTTCTAAAAGTTGTTGTAAGTCGCTGTGATCTCATTACCACACACTGGATCGTTATATTCTGGGTAATTTGTGCTCCGTTTTACGCAAAAGCTGGTTTTTCAGGCGTCTCAGTGCTGTGACGTCATACAGCTTGAACCTTAGACAACGATAAATACAGACCTGAGCGCTCGTCTGTGTGACGTCAGCAACATAGTGTTACTGCCTGTCGTCCCAAACGCATGAAGCTTGAGGCACGTATTACACTGCAAAAGATCTTTGACTGTGACATTTTCCAAAAAAATTCGCCAAACGTCTTTGGCCAAACTATTTCACTGGAGATATGACACGATTGTAAAACTGTTCGTAATGGATGCTGTACAACAGTACATGTTAGAGGCGACCGCATTTCTTGAAAAAGAAGAGAAGTGGAAATTATTTTGGATGAAACCGTGGATGGCGAGTACAAAAGCTAGAAGTGTACGCCAGAATGTCCTTCGCGAGCTACAGTGCGAGGATATAAAGAAAACCGAAATTTTTTGAGAACAGTCTGCCGTCACGAAAATGGTCCCTCATATTTTCATGCACAATACTCATTTAAGAGGTGCCGCTTCTTCGCTTCATTATCTTAATCGATGTTTCTGTAAAGCCTGCGGCTCTTCAGGATTTAAATAATGAAACGCCGCACTAGATACCTATTTTCTCGTGCTTAATATGACGCGTTTCGAGAATTTACTCTCATTATCAACAGTAAGTACTCATATAGGTATTTTATGGAGTGTTTGTACAGAGTGACAATTATTGAACTATATGAAATAAAATCGTCATGACTTCTAAACGGTTTGCGTTAGGATGTTCAAACTGCAGGCTGCGGGGAATGATGGGAAATAGTGTGAGCATGTACGGTTTGGTTTAGCGAAGAATCCCACTTTCATTTGGATAGGTTCGTCAATAAACCAAATTTGTGGATTTGGGGGACTGAGATCCAGCATTTCGCGATCGAGAAGTCTCTTCACCCTTAACGGGTGAAAGTGTAGAGTGCAATGTCCAATCACGGAATAATCGGTGCGATATTCCTTGATGGTACGGTGACTACCGAACGGCACGTGAAGGTTTTGGAAAATTATTTCATCCCCATTATCCCTGATTTCGACAAGATGTCGTTCATGCGAGACAGAGCTCGACCCCATCGAAGCAGGAGAGTGTTTGATGCCCTGGAGGAGCACTATATTAAAGACAAGCAGTAACCCCAAAACCATTGCTGAGCTGAAAACAGCCATTCAGAAGGTCATTGACAGCATCGATGTTCTGACACTTCAGCGGGTGAAGCAGAATTTCGCTATTCGTCTGCGCCACATCATCAGCACTTAAATGTGAATTGCAGAGTAGTCATGTAGATCGACAATGATGGCAGGCATATCGAACATGTCATAACCTAAATCCGTATATCTGTAGTGACGTTTAAATGTTGTATAAAGTGTGTGCGCGCCGTATTTTGAAACAAACTTACTTTGTATCATATAGTTCAGTAATTGTCGCCCTGTATGTGTGTTGTTCTGCCTCTCTTGCCTTGTAGTTGTGTTTTTAGGTTTACCGCAACCGGACAGATTGCTTTTGTCCGATTTTCCGAAACATCATACAAAATACCTATGTAAATATTTGTACTTGATAATAAGGATAAATTCTTGCAAAGCATCGTGAAAACCGTGAACAAATACGTAACTGGCAGACTGTTACACTAATTAAATCATGAATGCTATTTCTGCTGGGGATTTTCTCTTGGCAAGTTTTAGATTTTTAGCAAAACGCAAAAGTTATTCCATCTTGCAATGTAGTAAACAGTGTAATATTTTACGTATTATTTCAGAAACGTGTGAACCAATGCATCACCTCAGTAGAAATTTATGAAGGTTCAGTTAAGTTACTCAGAGTACAGGTAAATACATTTATTTCACTTATGTACACTTGGAAACACTATGTTTTTCACATATCCGTCTCCTTCGATATCCTTTCTTTCCATATTTAACTTTAACATCATCGACTGCAAGGCCACTTCGAATGCAACTTATTGCTGCAGGTCTTTCTTAAGTTTCCAGTTGGTTATTATGATTTTTGTAGTCAACGTGCTTTGTGTTATGAGTAATTTCATATTTTTCATATTTTGCGATGATCACTATGGTGGTAGCCAAGCATCAAATATGCTTCGTCATCTTATAGTTAAAATTCACTAAAGGAAGCGAAGAGACGTGTATACAATGGCGAACGTTGATCAAAGATACGCTCTCGCTCTAACTTTTATCAAAGACCTTTGCTAAATGCTTCCCTTCTACTCTGCCCAAAGTTTTGACCAAAGAGGTTTGACAACTATTTGTCGTTGGCCAAAAACTCCCCATTACTGACGTCCCACAGAGGTGCACTGAGACCTTTATTTGCCGTTGGCCACGTCCTGAAATATATGTCTTTCAACGATATAATTCAGCAGGTACATCCAGTCGTATATGTGAATACTGTCTGCAAAATGTGCTGCGAATAGACATAGTAGTAAAGAAGTAGTAAAATATAAGACGTCATGATTGATGCAGCAGTTCTAGTGCACGAACAGCGAAAATGTGGCATAAGATAAACTGTTTCCTTTCATCATTCTGGCAGAGGTGTCAGTGACAAGAAGTTTCGAAAAGGTTCGAAATTATGTGTACTGTTTGTTGAAAGTCACTAATGTTTCTCTTTTTCAAATAGTGGGTGAATGTAGTCTTGGTTTTTGCACGAGGCGAGTTACGCTGCTTGAAGACATACATCCAGTTTCTCAATGTAATACTTGTCTTACTGTGTTAAACTATGATCATAAGGCTATGCCTTAGATTATGAAAGAATTTTAAATTTTTAAATTCTATCAGTAATTAAATGAAATGTTGAAAATCAAATTTTTGTTGCCCCTGGAAGACATCAGAGAGGCAACTTACTACCGACAGGGTGAAGCATGAACGGTGAACCACGTTAGACAGTTCGATACTACAGGGAGAGGTAGTCGGCTGTGGCTTTATAGTAAGAGGCATCGTGGCAATGGCCTGAAGTAATTCAGGAAAAATACGGAAAATTTCAATTAGTGTAACTGAATGGGTATTACAGCTCCCATCCTCCCGAATATAACTCCAATCCACTAAAAACAGTGCAGTCTCGTTCCGTTTATCCCTAGTGCACAATGCTGCTTTATTTATACACCAACTTCGCCAAGTAGTTAAGCTCTTTGCCCATCTCCTGCTCCCCCCCCCCTCCTCCTTGTCCATCTAATTCTCTCCACTCACTGTTCAACTTCTCATCCCTTCTCTCTCTGCCCATCTCTTTCCAATCTCTATTCATCTACTCCTCTCCCCTCCCTTAGCCCATCTCCTCCTCTTCTCCATCCAGTTCCTCCTACTTCCACTCTTATCCATCTCATCCATCCCCTCTCTTCTCTGTCCAGTTCCTTCTTCTCCCACTTTTACCCATCTCATCAATCCCCTCTCTTTGTCCATCTCTCAATGTCCATCTCCTTCTCTCCTATTCGCTGTTCAACTCCTCCTCCTTTCTCTCTCTGTCCATCTCCTCCTCTTTCCAATCTCTCTTCATCTACTCCTCTTCCCTCTCCTTGCCCATCTCCTCTTCTCCATCCAGTTCCTCCTACTAGCACTTCATCCATCTTATCCATTTCCTCTCTTCTCCATCCAGTTCCTCCTACTCCCACTTTTATCCATCTCATTCATCCCCTCTCTTTGTCCATCTCCTTGTCTCCCTATCTGTATTCATGTCTTCCTTTCCTCTCCCTGTCCGTCAGTCTCCTCCTCCTTCTTCTCTCTCCACTTATCGCCCCCACCCTAGGCTGGTGGTTCTTACCCCCATGTATTTCTTTCCAAATCCTAGGTAACATGTATACCACATTTGGTTGAAATCGATCCAGGGATTTAGGATGAGATTTCTACAGGCACCTGTGGCTTTGCCTCCATATACACATATCAAATATATTTCACATGTACTTAACACATTTCACTTGTATCTATAGTGTGTTCCAGACTACAATTTCATCTTTATGCAGCTCAATATATATGACGTATCTCCAGAACTATTTGTTGTACATGGATCTAGTTTACATTCAGTGGTATACGTGGCTACTATCCGCTAACAGTGATCTGAATAGACTTAGTAGTAAGGAAGTAATAAATTAAAACGTCGTAGTTCGTGTTGGATTTACTCAATGAACAGCGAAAATGTAGTAAACGATAATTTTTTTTTCCTTTCATCATATCGGCGAGAAAAAAAATCATAAAGCTATAGTACTATATGTAAAGTTTGTTGCAAGTCACTGAGTGCTCTCATTCTCAAATATTGGATGACTGAATTATGGGTATTCTCGCGTAGTGGGCTAGATGTCTTTTTTACCCCCATCCCTTTGATAGTTAGATGTATATAAACAAGTGCCTGACATGTCCGTCAGAACAGACGCCATTCTTTGATTCAATGGCAGTGTGTATACATAATTTAAAAGAAATACAGATCTCTGCCTCAACTGGACAGTGAATTAAATGCACTTGGATATATAGACTGACGCAAAAAAGTCACCACAACAAAAAGTAATTAATGTAATGAAAATTTGGGAATGCTTTTGCCTAGGTAATACAAAAAATGGCTCTGAGCGCTATGGGACTAAACATCTGAGGTCATCAGTCCCCTAGAACTTAGAACTACTTAAACCTAACTAACCTAAGGACATCACACACATCCATGCCCGAGGCAGGATTCGAACCTGCGACCGTAGCATTCACGCGGTTCCGAACTGAGCGCCTTAACCGCGAGACCACCGCGGCCGGCGCCTAGGTAACATATTTAAGTGTTTAACATTGCAAGATCACATGGTAATGTAACCCCGAAGTAAGCCATTGCAGATGTAAAATGCTGGTACATTAATAACCGATGTAACGGGCAGAATGTTGCAGGCAAGTGTGCATGCATTGCGTTGTACAGGTGCCGGATGTCATTAGTGTGCTGGAGCTCCATGACTGCTGCAATTGGTCAGTCAATATAGTGACGGTTAATACTGTTTGTGGATGTCGCAGATGTCGTACGTTAATGCCCCATATGTTTTCGACCGAAAACAGATCTGGTGATCAATTATGGCAAGACAACATGTCGATCCTCTGTGGCGCATGTTAGATTACAACATCGACATGTAGGCGAGCGTTATACTCTTGGAAAACACCCTCTAGAATGCTATTCATGAATGATAGCCAACAGGTCAAATCACCAACCCTACGTACAAGGGTGCATTGTATAACCACGAGAATGCTTCTGCTGTCATACGAGATCACATTCCAGACCAAAACTCCAGATATAGATTCAGTTTGTCTAGCATCCCTACTCGTTGGTTACAGGCCCTCAACTGGTCTCCTTCTAACCAACACACGGCCATCACTGGCATCGAGGAAGAACCATCTTTCATCGGAAATCAAAACACACCTTCACACAGCCCTCCAAAGAACTCCTGCTTGACGCCACGAAGTCGTCAATGGTGGCGGTTAAGGGTCAGTGGAATGCACGCTACAGGGCTTCTGGCTCGGAGCTGTCATTCAAGTAACCGATTTATAACAGTTTGTTGCTGCGGATACAGTACGATGCGCCAGAGCCATACGCCGAAGACGAGGGTTTTCCCTCTCGGTAGTGTCAGGTGGCAGTCCGGAGCCTTGTCTTCTTGCGACCGAATATTCTCGTGACCACCACTGCCAGCAGTCGCGTATAGTGGCTGCATTCCGTTCAAGTCTTCCTACAAAATCGCAGGAGAAACACATATCTTGTCGTAGCCCTATTCAAATGACGTCGTTCAAACTCAGTGAGGTGTTGATAATGGCTTCTTTGTCCCCTTAAAGACATTCTTGAATAAAGTGGATTCATCATATCCAGTCACAGAAGTAACACGGTAACGACAGTTACCTTGTGTATTTAAAGCAAATCTGATTTGCATACATATAGTGGTGGTACTAGCACTGCTGTTATGCGACTAGCGAGAAATTGGAAAGACAATATTTCAAATGTAGAAACACGCCTAACAACTTTCGTTTATGTCGCACAACTCCTTCTTCGAACTGCGATTTTTTAAATCAGTGTATAAGATGAAATTTGTGTTAATTCAGGATTCAAATTTCATTCAAATCCGTCCAGCCGTTTCAGCAGGAAGGAGTCACAAACATATTAACTTACACACATACATACAAACTTTCGCATAAACAATATACAAAAGATATAAGATTCTTGCAAAGAATGTTATTTCATAACTATCCATTTCAAGACCCATTCTTTTCAATATATGTTTACAATAATCTCCATTAATATTTTTGTAGTTATTCTCATGGCCCTTTTCTATTGTTGGCAAACACATGGAAACATTTCTGTACGTCTTTCTTGTTATCACAGTGTCAGATATTCATCTGGTGGTTGAAACTGGAGGTAATTTTTTCCAGAGTAAATCGGTTCCGCATTAACGCATTAGCATACCTACCAAGTATCGGCGCCATGCGATAATTACAGCCCACATCGCACCTCCATTAGTAGCTTCACTTTAATTATAAGCACCCAGTATGTATTGAGGCAAAACAGTTGTTACCCTTCCGTGGATTAGGAACAATCATTGGAATCAGTACTGCGAGGTGTGCATTTCAAAACCGATATAAGATATAAATCCACGTGTCATCATTTCTAATATGTGCAAGGTAATTAACGACTAGAATGATTTATTACTCTATGAAAAACAAGCATTTACTGTTGGAGGCATTTCATCACAACACATTTAAATTTCGCCACCTTCTCCAGTTCCATAACTATCTGCTTGAAGGTTCCACTAACGTTTTGACTATTTGGCCACATGAATTAGTCTCCAATCCTCTCGTTCTTGGAAGGCTTTTTTTCGTAGTCAGCTAACTGCCACCTGCCCAGGCACTCTTTTAACTTGCTGCAAGGATGAAAGAGATGGGCCGTAGCCAGATTACTTCAGTATTTGCACTTAATATTAAAATATAAAAGACGATTTGTACGCCTTAAAAGTAATGTTTCTAAAAGAATTTAAAAATATGTACAATGTTTAAGGTTGCTTAGAGAACAAAGACAGCAGATTTTCTATTGTGAAACAGCCTAATTGTCTTAACTGGTTTGTTACTTTTTGATAATTCGGTTCTTATACAAAGTTGTAGAACGTGAACAACAGATTAAAGCAAGTATTGATATTTATCGCCTTAAATTGTGTGGGCCTCATAACAAACACGAAGCTCAGAGAAACTAGCTACTAGTCTTTCTTTATTCTGACATTTGGTACTTGCCTCTGTTTCAAAGACAACTCTTTTTTTTTTCACACAGAAGCCGTGACAGCCGTGAACCCGTTTGTGGAGCGCTTGCCAGAAACGCTGCAGCAAGAGTTCCTAGAAGACTGCATGAAAGAAGTTCTGCGACAAAAGCTCGTGTCGATAGAAGATGATGCTGACAGCAACAACAATAGCAACGGCAGTAACAGGAGTGGGAACAACGCAGTCGACGCAAACAGCAAGAAGTTGACGACGCGCTATAGCGTGCTCACGGTCGTGGCCGCGAAGGCCGCGGCACAGAACGGAGTTCGAACTGTACGTTGACTAGGCCGGAGAACACAACAATAAGCGGTATCTGCAGCCGTCTCGACTAGAATGTGGTAGTTGCGGCAGGATGCTCGTAGATGTCCCACCGAGTTCTCCCCCGTGGTCGTCAGTAGTCTACGGCAGTCGGAGAATAGTACCACAGGTTATTTCAGCACCTAATCCTGTAGGCAACTTCCTGTGTCTCCGTGGTCTGCAAAGGACCAACCTCATGGCACTTGAGATGAGTAAAGCACCTTGGATAGGAAAGTTCTCGTCAGGTGTAGAAACCACGACAGGACTGTCTTTCATAGATCTGTGTAGCTAATGATAATTAATTAACATTCACTAGCACATCTTAAAAGAGGCACTGAAGATTAAATAAACAAATGTTAAAAGCGCATGGACACTCGTGCACTGCACTGTGATGCCATGTGCAATCCATGCATTTTCCAAACTGTGTACCTGTAACACTTACACCAAATCATCTCTCAAAGAACCATATCTTTGTCAGTAAGAAAACTGTAGTGAAGATATTCTTCATCTTTATTCTTCCATATTTTGGAGTGCAACTGGCATTTTGGATACCGATACAGTGTCAAGCTCTATGTTAAGCATAGTTTATGCAGATATGCACAGCTTATGGAGATATGCACTACGAAAACACATCGTAATGTTGATAGCGAATTAGGGTTTCAGACAGAGAGAACAAGTTTTCGAAACTGGAGGTGGCGTGATGGGAACAAAATGTGACAATTGACACATGAATAAATTAATAGAATCTCTTACGGCGTCAAGAATGGACGGTGTAGTAAAATCATTTATAGTTTCCCTGTGATTGGTCTTCTCTGTATGATTGTCTGTCAGGTGTACCTTGTTCCCAGTACATGTTACTGATCACAGTGAATACTCTAACGCATGGATACCTAACCTTTTGCCTACCACCCACTTTTGTTTTTCTGTCAGTAGTAAAACTTCCTAACTGCCCCGCAGTTGGACAGTAATGTTTATTTATAACTCAGCGAAGTAACTTTACTTATAAAATTTATAAAAATGACTTATAGCAGGTTAAATCATACAATAATAACTACGCAGCAAATATTTAATGACAAATTTTATGAAGACTTACTGAACATTTTTTAAAACCCGTACCGTCTACCGCCCACCATAAAAGCTGAAATAACCAGTAGCTGGCGGTAGGTATCAGGTTGACTACCACTGCTCTAACGCTTGGAAGAGGTTGTCCTAAGAAGAGTACTTACAGTTTAAAGCTCCTACTACATCTACCACGTTAATTCAGTTCCGAGTACAAAACCAGAAAAAATAATTAATGAAGTTTATTTCCGGATGAACTACTAAAATCATGTTCTTAAATTAAGGATGATTAAAACTTTGAACATAGCTGTTAAGGTTCAGTGACCATTTCAGAATTATATTAGAACAAATAAGCCCTCGGTCACAAATATTAAGTCAAAATTGACCAGTTTTCGTCGCTACTATGAGCGTCGACACCAGAATTAAACTAACTGTTCTAAAACATATTAGGTATATAATACATTAATAAAATTAAAGTTTGTACTGACTGGAAAGAGGTGCAGTACTTACAAGACACATTTGAAAAAGTCTAAGGCTGGAAAGGCGACGTCATGAATCGTTTTAAATAAAATGGCGAGTCGCTAAGGACGGCTCGTACTTAGTGAACAAGGGTTGCAACAAGACTGAAGACGACGCTCATAGTAGCGTCGAAACCTGGTCAATTTTGACTTAATATTTGTGAGCGAGGTCTTATTTGTTCTAATATAATTTAGGGTGATTGCATAATGTGGTGCCACACAACGTGGCACTACACAAAAATGGCGCTAATAGCATAGGCACATAGGGAACACACACGACAAAGATCTGTAAGTCCACGGTATTGGGGTAAGTTGAGAAAACCGTCCAGAAACACAAGTGCTACAAAACACCACTGTTTCCTGCGCATGTATCCCGACATCGATATGGGATATGATCACCATGCACACGTACACAGGCCGTATAACGGGTTGGCATACTATGGATCAGGTGGCCGAGCAGCTGCTGGGGTGTAGCCTACCATTCTTGCACCAGTGCCTGTCGGAGCTCCTGAAGTGTCGTAGGGGTTTGAAAACGTGCAGCGATACGTCAACTGAGAGCATCCCAGACGTGCTCGATAGAGTTTAGGTCTGGAGAAAAGGCAGGCCACTCCATTCGCCGGATATCTTCTGTTTCAAGGTACTCCTTCACGATGGCAACTAGATGGGTCCGTGCGTTATCATCCATCAGGAGGAAGTTGGGACCCACTGCACCCCTTAAAAGGTGGACATACTGGTGCAAAATGACGTCCCGATACACCTGATCTGTTTACAGTTCCTCTGTCAAAGACATGGAGGGGTGTACGTGCACCAATCATAGTCCCATCCCACACCATCAAACCACGACCTCCACACAGGTCCCTTTCAAGGAAAGGAATGAACACCAAGCCTCATCACTGTTCAGACTATACCTGAACTCGTCCGTGAACATAACCTGGGACCACTGTTCCAATGACCATATACTGTGTTCTTGACACCAGGCTTTACTGGCTCTCCTGTGACCAGGGGTTAGTGCAATACACCTTGCTGTTCTCCGGGCGAATAAACCATGTGTGTTCAGTCGTCTATAGACTGTGTGTCTGGAGACAACTGGTCCAGTGGCTGCGGTAAGGTCCCGAGCAAGGCTACCTGTAGTACTCCGCGGCTGTCTGCGGGCACTGATGGTGAGATATCGGTCTTCTTGTGGTATTTTACATTGTGGACATCCCATACTGTAGCACTTGGACACGTTTCCTGTCTGCTAGAATCTTTCCCATAACCGTGAGATCACACTTTGTGGCACACGGAGGGCCCGTGCAACGACCTGCTGTGTTTGACCAGAGTCCAGTCGCCCTAGTATTCTACCCCTTATAACGTCATCAATATGTGTTCTTTGAGCCATTTTCAACACACAATCACTATTAGCACGTCTGTAAACGTCTACAGACTTACACGCTGCATCGTACTCTGACATGTACCAACACACCTCTGCATATGTGGACTGCCGCCAGCGCCACCGTGCGACGACCGCAGGTCAAATGCACCGCATGGTCATACCCCGAGGTGATTTAAACCCGCAAACGGTCCACCAGAGCTTTGTTTCACCATGTATGAGCATTATCCTTAATTTATGAGCATGAGTGTAGTAATAATCTGCAAAGATTGTTTTCCCACAAAAATTAAATAAACTAAGTGTAAACAGAGGCTGTTACTGAAATACAAAGAAACAACGGCTTCATTAAGTAACATTATAATACAAAGTATAGTAAGCGAGAGGAAACACTGTTAGAAGTAAACAGATGTACAGGCTCACAACATAACATGAAAATTAATTATCACTCAGTAATTCTAACTGAGAGGTCTCATGTTAAAACACAAGATTCAGTAGACAGTAACATGTCTGCTCAAATACAGACACATATCTCACAGAGCTCCAGAAACATGGCAACTCTTGCACAAGTAGAACGCATTCCATGACCTGTTGTCAAATCGGCACACTACAGCTACAACAATACGTGAGGGCGTCGCATTCTTGCCGCACAGTGCATAAGACTTTGGATTGCATTCAAAAAGGGCAAAGTTCAAATACTGTCCCCTCATCCAGATTTAGTTGTTCCTTGCTGCCTTCAGTTTCCCTAAGATGAATTTTCGGCTTGTCCCTTTGGAAATGCAATGTTCCACTTTGTTCTCCGTCGTTGTCCACTCAAAGCTTAAACTTTACAATAACCTCGTCGTCGTCAGATGTTAGACCTAACCATATTTATTGACAAACAGCTTCGCTCTCTGATAAGAATCAATACTTCTTTTCTAGGTTACTGCTTTCTGTTTGTAATCATTAATGTAGAAAAGTGAAACTGTTTAAACCGTAGAACTGATTGGCATAGAAGGCAAGTTAATTTAAATAAACAAAGGCTTCACTTTTATGTGTTCGATTTCTTTTTTTATATTTGCATTCTACAAAGTAAAATCTTCAATCAACAGATAAGCACTTGTGAAATTTACGATTCGTGGACATGTCTTCTAGCAACAAATACTCAGAAACAAACAGCGATATTGGAAGATGTGTCTATTAGAATGTTATTCCTTTCACAACTTTTTTGTCTTATATTAAGTAAGTGTGAAAGATTCCGTAAGTGCACATACACAAATAGTCATTCCTCCAGACCTGTGTGGCTCACATGTTCATACCGTGACGCAATCATGCGTATGGAAAAAGCAGAATCGAAAGATTAATCGCATTAGGTATCTGACTAGAATTCCACAACTGCACTTTCGGAATATTTATTGCTAACCAAAGGTCAATTTTAAACAGCTATAATTGTGAAAAAGTAATTGTGGCTTTCTTTATATAGTCTTTGTAAAGAATTACAGCAAACTATTTTGCTAAAGCACACAGCGGCACCAGTAGCATGTACCGAAATGACTGTGGCTATTTTCAATCGTTTATGTGATAATTAACCTAGCACATCTATTTTAACAAGAGTGGTTTCTTACAACAGTCCATTTCTGAAAAAGACGTTCTTTTTTTCATCTTTAGAGGATCGAAACGAAAATACATACAAGATGTATTTACTTCTGTTCTTCTATGCGATCTTTTATGTAAAAAGCTACATAAAATATCGCCTAGAAGTACAGCCATCCATTCCTGCAAAAATCATTTCATGTGTTATAATGCAGCAATTGAAAGGTCGAAATGCAGTACTCGTCGTTACTGCTGGATTTATTCAGGAATACGTTGTATGGGAAACATTATCATTTAAAGATGCAATCACTAAATGGCCATTTTCAGCCACCTAAACAGCAACTACACAATGAAAATTACGTTATTCTCTTTGTGGTAACTGAATGTCAAAAGTATATATTCCATATATATCTACATTACGAAGTTGTATGGCAATTTGCGACCTTAATGTACTACCAAAGACCAATAAACGAAGCAGAATATAAAAAGTCTTTTATAAGCATTCACATTTGTCATTTCTTACAGTAGTAAAGGGTAATTATCAAAAACTTTGTTTGTGTAGCCGATTCCCAGTAATCACTATTTCAAATATCTCTACCCAGCTACATCACAGCTACATAAACAACATTCATCAGCCACCACGTTCTCCCATTCCTAATTACACTAGCCTCTCCTCAATACCACTAGTTGTTTATGTCAAGTCCTTCTGCGTTATGGAATATCATGTGCGTAATATCATATAAGCTATGTTTTTTTCCAGTTTCAAAAACAAACTGACGGCTATTCTTTTGGTATATTGACAGCTCTATCTTCACTCCTCGCTGAATCCAAATATAACGTAACCTATATTCTCAACACTTTTACCCAGAGTCTCAAAACGACAGCAGTAGATCACCCCCCTGAAGCGGATTCAGCCGAGAAGGAAAAAGTTCAGTTTCGCTTAATAGTAAAAGCTCAAATAGCACGATTCAAATGACGTTTGCTGTGTGAGTAACAGAAAGAAGTTTATCAAGGGCACAGAATAAACAACAATTTTAACTCTCCTAAACAAATTCCTTCAACACTGTCAGCCCAGTTCTTCTTTAGAGAAATTCAAGGAGAGTTAGAGTCTGGAAGCTGAGAGGAGTCTACTGAGCTATGAACAGAAGGCTTTATGTAACACAGTGGGCTCCCTTCGATCAAGATTACAAGCAACCGGAACAAAACAAAGGCATTTCAGTAGATTACTAGGCATCAAATGAATAAACAAAATAATCCAAATGAATTCAAGCCCCAAACGAAATGAACTCTAAGGCAGATGATGCTAAGTTCAAATCACTGGCCTATAGATTTAATGAATCCACCCTTAGAACATTGGGAAATACTGGGAAAGAAACCGACGATCAAATCCAGGTATATATTAGATTCGTTTAGGCACTGAGTACTCCTCCAGTAGACAGATTTTGCCAACTCAGGTGTCAGAGACCACAAAAATCACTATGTCACTGTATAACAGTTATTCTTCAGGCTATGATGATATATTTCAGTGACAATGCTGAAATCGTAAGCTAATTTGGTAGCGTCTCCCTCAGTTGCCTTTTTAATCATTCCATGAGCCATGATGTATTTTCTGGTATAAGTGACAGTAATAGCCACTTATAGAAATGGAAACAAGGGAGTTACATCTAATTACAGATCACTCTCCCTTCACCACCGAGTTCTTCTAAGAAGTCAGCTTGTAATACAGTAATGAACGACTGTGTGATAGTAACTTCTTAACAACTGCGCAATTTGGCTTCCATAAACGATACTCTACAGAGATAGGGACATAGAATCTCAAAACGTCAGCTATAGTATTATTAAACAAAAGAACTACGTCTGTTAGCATTTTCTGTGACACATACCTTTTGTAAAATTTTATTCTCCTAAGAATCTCTATGTCCTGGCAAAAAAATCAGTTGACGGCCTTCTGTTAATCTTAGATGGTTCTGGAAATGATGTAGACCATATTTTTCCGATTTTTAATGAGCTTCGCCATAATATCAGTTTTACAATTGAGCGAGAATCCGATACTAGGTCCTTAAATTTTTTGGATCTCACTTTAATTGTGATTGACAACCGCATTGAATTTAATATTTTTTCGAAAAAACACGTTTTCCGACAATATTATACCTGCAGACTCGGCCCATCCGTACGCCCAAAGACGGCCTTTTTCCATTATAATATTCATCGAGTTACAGTTATCCCTCTTGCAGCAGTTGCAGTTGAAACTGAACTGGTTACACTTGAGAATATTGCTATAAATAATGGCTATAGGCCTCAGTTGGTAACACATGTATAACAAGAAAATAAATAATAATATTAATAAAAATAATATTACGTCTTCCACCGTAGGGGATGCGTTAGATGACAAACAGGTGGCAACGATATGTATCCCTTACATAGGCAATATAAGTTACAAATTGTGGCGTTTACTCACAGCTTATAACTTCAGAGACGCCTATTCTACTAATAATAGTTTACATAGGAATTTAATTCACTCCTTGCAGAGAAAGAGCGATAAACTTTCCCACTCAGGAGTATATAAAATTACATTCAGGGACTGTCCAAAATTTTACATCGGGCAAACGGGGCCAGCTCTGAGTCTCAGGTATAAAGAGTATATTCCGACCAGAAGCGGTGACGCTACTAAGGGCTCTACTTATGCGGAACACATTGTGCAAACGGCTCATGCGCCGAGCTCTCCAGTTAATATCGCTTTACTTCATGCCGAGGTTAAGGGCTTAAAACTGGATGTTTTGGAAGAAATGCAGATCTTTAAGCATCTGCAACATGTTAAAGATAATATCCTCAATGACCAACTCCTACTAAGAAATCGAAATTTTTTTGAAGGTTTCGCCCCTTTACTTTGTTCTTCATACTAGTAAATCTGATGATCTGGGGATTATCACATGTGCGCGCTGATTGACGAGCGCGGTTGGTCAAGCTGTTCATCTTCTTTCTTTTTATCCTCATTTTCCTTTTACGGTGAAGGTGATTTTAGCCCGTTGAGCAACTCACTTTTATCCCTATTTTCTTTATTACCACGACGTCTCATAAGCAACCGTGTGCGGTTATTTGTAGGTTTCATCTCCTATTTAGCTCGTCTCTTGTTCTATCAATTTCATTTTTTGAGATACGTTGATCCACGGTTGGGAATATATGGGCTATTTATCCCAGACCCATGTATAAACTTTCTCGTATTCGTACGCGCATTCGCATTCAAGTAACTTCCCTTGTCTTGCGCATGTGCGTAGATAGGGGGTCAGGCTTGTCAGTGAGCGACCGTTTGTTGTCGCAGTTTATGGCGGGTCATGGCCCAACGAACATAGGCCGGCGTAAGGTGGAGCGTACACCATTAAGTTAAGCAGTGGTTTTGACCTTGTAGATATGTACTGTTTGTGTTTTCCTTTTCTTTTTCGTTTATAAATGTATAGCTATGGTGTTCTTTTAATCATTGACAAAGGTCATCTTAGGCACTTGTGGGTGTTATTGTAGTTCTGAAAAAGATGTAGTTATCTACACTGAAACCTGGGTTAACACTTAACACTAGGTGCTTTTTTCGCAATCGACGCGGGTTTTTAGTTTTTTAATATATTAACCAACGATTGCTCACGCGCTGCGATGTTGGAGGTTTTTACTGTTGACACTACACACGCTGGCAGATGACGTTCACCGGGTATTCGCCATACCCACACCCTGCCATTGTATCGCCACATTGTGTACCGTGATTCGTCACTCTACACAACGTTTTCCCACTGTTTACGCTTCTTAGCGCCCCAGCGGTTCTATGTCCTTCAGTCTGGAACCGAGCGACAGCTACAGTCGCAGGTTCGAATCCTGCCTCGGGCATGGGTGTGTGTGATGTCCTTAGGTTAGTTAGGTTTAAGTAGTTCTCAGTTCTAGGGGACTGATGACCTCAGTTGTTAAGTCCCATAGTGCTCAGAGCCATTTGAACCATTTTTTTACGCTTCTTACACCAAGCGAGGCGTCATTTGGCATTTACCGGCGTGATGTGTGGTTTATGACCGACCGTTCAATCATGAAATGTATGTTTTCTCTCCTCCCACCTTACTGTCGTAGTACTTGCAGTGGATCCTGATGCACTTTAGAATTCCTGTGTGATGGTCTGGATAGATGTCTGCCTATTTCACATTACGACCCTCTTCAACTGTCGGCAGCCTCTGTCAAAAAAAAAATGGTTCAAATGGCTCTGAGCACTATGGGACTCAACTGCTATGGTCATTAGTCCCCTAGAACTTAGAACTACTTAAACCTAACTAACCTAAGAACATCAAAAACATCCATGCCCGAGGCAGGATTCGAACCTGCGACCGTAGCAGTCGCACGGCTCCGAGCCTCTGTCAGCCAACAGACGAGGTCGACCTGTACGCTTTTGTGTTGTCCGTGTCCCTTCACGTTTCCACTTCTCTATCACATCGGAAACGTGGACCTGAAAAAAACGGAAATGAGCGTTTGGCGTCATTGGCCGAAAGGCCCCTTACAGGGCAGGTGCGGCCGCCTTGGTGCAGGTCTTATTACATTCGACGCGCGCCCGGTGGCGAGGGAATGATGATGAAGACAACACAACATCCAGTCCCTGAGGACGGCAATCCGTCACGCTGACCACTCAGCTATCGGGGCGGACACAGTGGACCTAGGAATGTATAGGAGTGCGGAAATTTTGCGTAGAGACGTATGACGCAAGTGACATCCAATCACCTGAAGTTGGAAGTCCATGAGTTCTGCGGAGTGCCCCATTCTGCTCTTTCACAATGTCTAATGACTACTGAGGTCTCTGATATAGAGTACCTCGCTGATACAGAGTACCATACCTGGCAGTAGGTGGTGGCACAACTCACGTAATACGAAAAACGTGTGTTTTTGAGGGTGTCCATGTACTTTTGATCACATAGTGTATGACTGTCCTACGGCATCATCTTCGGCAGCAAAGTAGGTCAAGAAAAGTATTCTACAGGAAATTGCAGTAAGCATATTATGTGAAGTTGATAACTGAACGTCTTCCAGAAGTCTCTTCAGGAACCTTGGGATCTAGGTACTACTGTAATCAATCGCTCCCCTAGAACACACCAGGGGCACAAAAATTTAGTTTTCAATATTTCGCATGATTACCTACCGAGTTTAAAATACTGTCATAATCTGGTCATTTAGAATTAAAAGTGTTACTGTTAGAAACTGTGTGTTTGTCTTGAGGTAGATTAACTGACTGCACGTAAATACCTGGATTTTATTCATATAGCATTTGAGAATAAGAGCTCTCAGCAACTTCCGACAAACTTTACACATAGTTTCAACTCCTTATGAAACTTTCTCTCGCTGACACCCCCACAAAATGATGAAATGACAAAAGTTTATCGTTTACCACATTTCAGTTGTTCACGCACTAAAGCTGATCAGCAACAGATATAACGTTTTAATTTATTACGTCTTTACTACCGACTCTGTTCAGAAGTCTGCAGCAGTACCCACATATACGACTGAATGTAGCTGCAAAATTATATCACTGTGCGACACATAGTTCAGAAGATATGGCACCATAAACATTGCGATACGTGAAAAATTAACTTTTTCTTAAAATGAAGTGCAATCTACCCAGACTATAACTATCTAGCGATTCATGATGAGAACACTTAGCGACTTCAAGCGAACTTATATCATAGTTTCAAACCTCTCCTACACTTCTTCTTTCCTACGTTCTTAAGGCCAAATATTTAACTCATTAACATATTCGTAAAGTAATCAGATATAATGATAAACTGCGAAATATGCAACTGAAACATTACAAATAAAAACAATGCATCCCCTTATAGGATTCAGAATAGAGTTTTATATTCTGCTGCAAAAGTTTTAAATAGGTCACTGGCAAACGTAAGGCAGGAAACGGGGAAATCCTCAAACGTTCAAAGATAAAGTTAAAGAGTACTTTATTAGCAACTCCTTCCATAATTTTTCACTGCACCTGGCCTTGGTGATGTAAGCTTATGTTAAACATTTTAACTTTTGTAGTACATAGAGAGCGAGTGGAATGCTCGGAGACCAGTAAGCCTACAGTACTTTACAGAAGTAACCTGCAGTGGCTGTTCACCCCAGTTAATGTTTAAACTGACTTATTCGATGTCCCTGAAGGTTCTTCCTCATGATGGAGTTTGCGGAACATGTTATGTGAATGAATGAATGCGGTGTTTTAACTCCTTTATCCTTTTTCCTAACAGTTTTGTGATTTCATATTGCATGTAGTATAAGCACTATGCTCGGAGACCAGTAAGCCTACAGTACTTTACAGAAGTAACCTGCAGTGGCTGTTCACCCCAGTTAATGTTTAAACTGACTTATTCGATGTCCCTGAAGGTTCTTCCTCATGATGGAGTTTGCGGAACATGTTATGTGAATGAATGAATGCGGTGTTTTAACTCCTTTATCCTTTTTCCTAACAGTTTTGTGATTTCATATTGCATGTAGTATAAGCACTATGGTTACTACATTCTAAAATATTTCCATACCCCTTGTTTCTTTTTTCAACTATAACATAAAAATAAATATGTCTACACTGTAAACTGCAAGTTCTCTGGTCTGCTGTGAGTGTCTGACAGCCCTAATATGGTTATAAGCTAATAAATAAACGTGATGTGGATACTTCAAAACAAATATACTGGGACACTTGATTACTACCTATCATATGACACTGCGGGCCAAATAAGTACTAGTAAAGCCATGTTAATCTCTTCTCTTTCAATTTTGGATAATTTATTGACTGTTACAGTACCAGTTTTTTTCTTTGTTAAACTAGATTTAGTTTTCTTTTTTACACACGTTTATTTAATTTGATGATTTTCTTTCTAGACTCGTCCTTTTCGGAAATTTTGTATCCTCTCATTTTCTTGTGTATTGCCACTACCCAGTTCTTTCTTAATGCTATACCAATTATAATAAGTTTGAAATCGTCGGTTTACTTGTGTAAAGAGAGGAAACATTCATTAATATTTTACTCTCAAATTTTTATTGTAGACTTTTGCGGTTTGTTATGTATATCGTCCTGAGCTTATGCAGTTTGTTTTATTGAATCTTGTCATGTTTATAAGTCACTACAAACTGAATTCCATAGCTTCATCTATTTTTGAGTTCACAGCATAACAGTTATACAAAAGCATCACTTCACTCAACAATTTTTTATTTCTTACAGCTAAAATTTTGGGCAATGGCTGTTATTGAGCACAGCTGGACTAACTTCTTCCTTTTGAAAAAATGTTTATAATTATCAGACACCTATCAAAACATCATTTCATAAGACGAAAAAGGTTATAATTTCTGAATCCTTGCCGTAAATGATTTGAAGTCCGCCCCAATAACTGAGCAGTCAGTGTGACGGATTGGCGTCCTGCGGGCCCGGGCTCGATCCTCGGCTGGGTTGTGGATTTTCTCCGCTCAGGGACTGGGTGCTGTGTTGTCTTCATCATAATTTCATCCCCATCTGGCGCGCAGGTCGCCCAGTGTGGCGTCGAATGTAATAAGACCTGCGCCAAGGCGGCCGGACCTGCCCCGTAAGGGGCCTCCCGGCCAATGATGCCAAACGCTTATTTCCATTTTTCCAATGATTTGAAAAGTCTTGAGAAATTATTATAAACATAAGAACATACACATGTTCCTCCTTCAGAAACATAATCATCTGACCACAAAAATAAGTCATGGGATACATGTAGTAATTCCTACACCAGTACACAGATATGACCAATTTATCTCAATTCCTTTAAGAGTTTCCACAATAATTTAAGGCTGCAGAGTAATAGTACGCTTGCAAACAATGTTAACTGGAAACATACCGAACTGTTGAGAGAGAGAGAGAGAGAGAGAGACATCACATCACACACACACACACACACACACACACACACACACACACACACACACACACACACACACAGACAGACAGAGAGACAGAGAGACAGAGAGACAGAGAGACAGAGAGAGAGAGAGAGAGAGAGAGAGAGAGAGAGAGAGAGTAGCGAAACGATAAGCCATCTAGTTACCAGGAGCAGCGCGATTACAGCAACTTGACTAACACTGCTGCCGAGTATTCCTGCATCACCAGAAAGTGAACAAATCTGTGCTGAGTAGTACTGATTCAGGTAAGTCGGTATCAAAAGGTTGTTTGTCTGGGTGCACAGTTTAGTGGTGTTAAAATCATAAAATTTGATGGTTGGACAATATGGGAGATTAAGGAAGATGACATTACATCAGTGACAAATCCTTGACTCAGGGAAGGCTGAACCTCTAGAGAGATACGAGGGTTGTACCAAAAGTAAGGTCCCCAATGAGCTACAGCCACGAGGGAAGGTGCTAGGCTAAATCCGACAACAGCTCCGTGTGCAGTGTTCCCCCACTCTCGAGCCCGCCCGTCGACGATTCGCTACGTCGCTCATTGTTGGCTTAGCAGCCATCAGAGATTGAAATGTTGATCGCCGCTCCCACCAAGTGTGAGGTTCGAGTAGTACTCCGGTTTCTCCATGCAAGGAAGTTACCGCCCGTGGAGAGTCAATGGCAGCTGACTGAGGTTTATGGTGAAGAGTGCATGTCCATTCAGCACATCCGCAAATGGTGCAGGGATTTTGCTGAGGGTCGCACGGAAGTTTACGATGAAGAAGGGAGTGGGAGACCTCCGCTTTCGGATGCTATTGTCCAGAAGATCAACACTGAGCTGCTCAAAGATTGGAGGGTCGCTGTCCGTGAACTTGTTGAATGGATTCCTGAAGTTTCTCACGGCACAACTGAAAGAACTTTAACAGAAACGTTGTGTTATTGTAGTGTGTGCTTGCTGGGACCGCCGGATCCTGATTGATGAACACAAGGGCAACACCTTGATTGTACTAGCAATTTTCTTCAACTATGTGAAACAAAACAACACTCTCGTCAGTGGCGTCACTCTGGTTCACTGCCACCAAAGAAATTCAAACAAACGCAGTTGGCAGGAAAGATTATGGCGAGTGTGTTTTGGGATCAGAAGAGGGTAATCCTCATCAATTTAATGCAACCTGGGATGACATTATACTCGGACAGATATTGCGAAACACTGACCAAACTCGGGCGAGCAATCCAGAATCGCTGGAGAGGACGACTGATGAATGGAGTAGTTCTTCACAACAACGCTCGACCCCACATCGCTTGTCAAACACAGGAGCTTTTGAAGAAATTTCGGTGGATTGTTATGCCCCATCCCTCATACAGCCCAAACTCAGCCCCCAGTAATTATCACCTCTTCCCCAAGCTAAAGGAACACTTAGGTGCTAAACGCTTTAAGAGCAACGATGAAGTCCAATCAGAGGTCACACGCTTCCTCAACAGGTTGGCGGGAGACTTCTTTGGCTTAGGAGTACAAAATCTGGAGCACCGTCTTCAAAAGTGTGTCGAAAAAAAATGGAGATTATGTCGAAAAATTGACAAAAGTATATCTTTTCAAAGATGTATAAATTAAGAACAATAAACAATGTCTTCTATTTGTAAAATTTGGAAACCTTACTTTTGGTACAACAATCATACTAAGAATGTACTGTGTGGCTATTGTGGGCTGTAATTATCATGTGGCAGGGAAACTTTGCAGATATGCTAATGCACTAACACGGAACCGATTTACGCTGGAAAAAAATTAGTTCCAGTTTTGGCCACGAATTGCAAGTCTGGCGCTGTACACTGTTTGTATTATGGTATGACATCCAAACTGTCATTTGACAAGCTGTAACTTGAGAAAACAGTATAGCTGTCGAGAAGAGAGACTGTGCGCTGTCAGTGAGAGTGTTTAATGTGAATGGCAGCAACTACAGAGCTGAAAGTTCTGACGAGAGGTCCAGTGTCATTAAATGGTTTACAGAAGATGATTATAAAATTAAAAAATACAGGTGTGGCACCGGGAAGACGAAGGCGTGCTATTTCGGTGGAAGTTCTTGACGAGGTTGTTTTTGCTGTAATTGGCCACCCAACACGGGCCCAGGTAGTGCTAGTGTTCATTCAGAGTCATGAGAATTGTCCACCCCTTAGTCAACAGTGTGGAAAGATTTTCAGTGTGTTTTGTACTGGTACCCGTGCTAGATCCAGATGGTGCAGCAACTGAAACCTCATAATCCACAGCAACATTCTGAATTTGCTCTTTGGTTTCTGGCACGGATAGAAGTTGATAACATATGGCTGGACAATATTCCATTGAGAGTCGAGGCACATTTTACGCTGCAGAATGCAGTGAATAAACAGAACTGCCGAATTTTGGGTACCGTTAAACCATGCGTTGTAAACGAACAGCCATTGTACTTGCCGTATGCGACTGTGTGCTGTGCATTCACAAGCACCTTTATTCTCGCTCCATTCTTCTTCCAACAGAATACACCCATAGAGTATTTCAGATACTCGTGACGTCTACAGATTATCGAGATTTGTAAGACGCAACTATGTGGAAACCACTGTTCTCATGTAAGATGGGGCAACTCCTCATGTCGTTTGCCCAGTGAAAAATCTGCTTAACGTAAGCTTCCACGAATGTCTTACCTCTGGAGGTTTTCTAGATGTGCGGCCTGCAAGATCCCCTCATCTGAATCCATGTATGTTTTAGCTCTGGGGATATCTAAGAGAACGTGTTTATCAGGGACATGCTCGGATTCCACCTGATCTGAAGGACAGTAGACAGGAACACATTTCTTAATTTCCGACAGGACTGGTGACAGAAATTGTTGATCACATCGTTTTACGGATGTAGCAAGTCGTCGACATCTCCGGTGCTCATATTGAATGAACTGTGTAAGACGCGGTTAGTAACAAAATCCACTTTGTGTCTTTCTCACTTGTTTGATCTTTTCGGCCCACATCCCATTCCTAATTCATTACATATGGAAACATTGTCACACTTTTTTTTATATTCGAAGTCTAGGTTTGGACATGGTGTCCACAACTGGAACTAATTTTTTCCACTATAAATCGGTTCCGCATGAATGCATTAGCGTATCTATCACGTTTCACTACCACACGATAATAACAGCCTTTATTGAACCTCTGTGAGTAACTGCACTTTAATTATAACCACCCCGTGTGAATGGTGATGGTTTATGACTAATGGGGAGATAGTGAAGACTGATGGACCATCGAACCTGATAGCTAAAACACGTCGAACTGTAATATTGGGAAGAAAAAGGTTTGTTAGATGGAGCTCAAGTCATCGGTGTTACAGCACTGATGCTGTAAGACAAATTCCGGCCGGAGTGGCGGAGCAGTTCTACGCGCTTCAGTCTGGACCCGCGAGATCGCTACGGTCGCAGCTTCGAATCCTGCCTCGGGCACGGATGTGTGTGATGTCCTTAGGTTAGTTAAGTTTAAGTAGTTCTAAGTTCTAGGGGACTGATGACCTCAAATGTTAAGTCCCATAGTGCTCAGAGTCATTTGAACCACAAGACAAATGAGGGGGAGGAATTCGACAATGCCGTATTTCAACTGAACAAATTTACGAAAACCGCTGATGTCCCTAGCCGTCCAAAATATGAGTGCAGTGCTCTGTTCTAACCCTTTGACTACCAACGGGAGAGAAGTGTTCCTCGATATTGAGGGATGAATAACACTTAGGCATTTTTTCTGGTAGGTTATCAGAGAACCAATTAGAATTTGTTGCATATTATTATTATGTAACAGTGTTCCATTGATAAAAGCGAGGCTACTCACGGTTAGCAGAATTCTTACAATTACAGACTGCATATCGAATAAAAGCGGAGAAACAGTGGATAGTTACAGAAGTTAGGAAACAGCAGAAACACTTACAAGCTGCAGCAAGATTCATTGTCTGGAAGGACAATCTATATAAGAAAGAGAGAGAATGTGCGAGTTGTGTCGACATATGAAACGTAATTCGTAAAGCGCTACTTGTAATATTTTCTGGTTTCGAAATTAACACTCATTTTCAATCTTTTGTCTTGATTATGTCTACAACAAATTAACGTGATAAAAGTGATCGCAGAAAGCTTATCTCGTACTCATTCATTATTAGACGAAATACACTGGTGGGAAACGAAAACGGCTAAAAGTGAGGCACAGGAACATCAAAATTGCAGGGGCACTGAAGGAGAACCTAGCAACCACTGAACGACATTTTAAATAAACTCTGCGGCCCTGGCGCATGCATCTGATGCATTAAAATGGTGTGCTGATGTTTCGATCTCGAAATGGATCAGAAAACAGTGTTCACATATCAGTGGGCTGTCGATGAACTTAATTAGTGCAGTTCATTCACTTTGGGTCTGTGGGAGGTTAGATGCTTTCGAAACTTTTTCCCAGCACAATGAACGTGAAGTGTCAACTCTGAAGTGGAGATGGATGTCCAAGAAAGGTACACTTAGTCGTCGACTTGGCTTTGTGCGGTATTGCCATATACGTAAGTTCACACTTGGACCACCGCATCAGACGAGAAACCGTTACCGAACGCGCGACGACTGCAGCGCAGATCAGGACCTAGACAGTGTTTCCCATGGCTAAGATTATGACGAATAGTCCCTAAAATCTGTTTCATCGCTAAGGGTGCCGCTCGGCAGGCTCTTTCTCATAACCCACAAACGCCCTGGTCTAGCGAAAGACGCAACTGCAAGTATGAAAACGGTTTTTTGTTATTATTGATAAGAAAGGGTTTGCGTCACTGAAGATTGCGTAATCCAACAGATTGTGTCTGTCAAGGAGTTACACGCAGGACCAACTCCATGTTTGATGATGCGGAAATTCACTGCCTAATGTGACTATATCTCTCTGATATTTTGTATGGAGGACCTGCGTGGTGTGTCGTATGACCAGAGTACCATCCAGCAAATTCTGACACGGTATATTAAGTGCTTTTCCAGCAACACAATCGCCAGACCTGCTCCTCCCCCCCCCCCCCCCCCCCCCTCACCATTAACCCCTCCCTCAATTACGTGTGGGACATGGTGGCGTATGGGCTCTTGTCTAGTTTGCATTTCCAGCAAAGTCCCTTGAACATTTGCAACAACAGTTGGAAACTGTGTACAACATTATCTCCTAAGATAATATTCGCCGGCTTTATGCTCGCTTCCAGAACTGACTCGTTGCTAAAGTAGGCTATAAATGATAATTTAACTGTTGGCAATCCGTCCACAGGTGTATGAACCATTCAGAATGTGTAATATGCGGACGAACGTCATTTGTGTCAAACTATTCCGTATGAAAATTGAATTCTTTTCCTGCTTTTCCTGTGTAATTATGCAGAAATACCGGACCACGCTTTTTCAATAGTTACGTCCCCAATATCTCTAGGTGCAAGGGCCATGGGAAAAAATATCGCCTCCTACAGAGAGACGTAAAATAAGAATTGAGCAACTTCAGGAGAAATATAGTGGCCAGCTATATGCTAATCACACCTACTATGCACATGCCTGCCTGTTGTACAATTATTCTCCTGAACATACCGTAGGCCTGAGGATGTGTGCAGTTCCGATGTTTGCTGCGTACGTTTAGTCGATCAGTGCATTGTGCATTACGGAAGGTAAACCTTCCAAACACATAAGTTCATCATATGTTGAGGAATATGAAACATCGAGACTATTTCGGAGATAACGTATCCCTTTGTCCAGTACGTGGTCTTCAATTCTGCGACCTCGTTTATGAGAAGCATGACCTGTCTTCGCCGAGAACACGCAAACAACAGCGTCATTTGTGCATTTTTCCGACTAGCTGAAAGTTGTAAACATTTAGCGCCGTCAATTCACTGGCACAAATTCACTGCTTGCTCCAAGAAGTAAATCCTTTAGTCAACTGTCTCTATTTGCGTAAGTAAATCTTATCCGTTGAAAGGTATCATGTGAATGGAGTTTTGCTTACGTATCAATCTGACAATCATTGCAGGAAAGTTATACATTCTACACAGAAGGCCTAAATAAAACATATTCTGTAATAACCCGTTTTTCCCTACGTCCACATGCGTCGATCGTGCACACTGTGCAAATCAGAACCATCGTCAAAAAACGAATTTAGAAACGAATTATCATTAAAAAATTACGAATAAAACTTTTCAAGCCTGACAAACAAAATGTCTACTCTTGAAATGTTTACAGCATAAATTACATGTTTGGCTCTGTAAAAAGAATTATATCTGCAATATTCCAACCCTACATTTCTTGGAAATTCTAGCGTTTCTAAAAATATCCACCCTTCTTCTTTCATTCTTCTGACAATTACAGAGACTCTTTTATCGATTTGAAAGGTTGTACATGGGACACATTGAAATTATGAAACACAATATCTCCCGCTTTCTCCTTTTTTGTGGTTTGTTGTGTCACCTAACCTTCTTTGTTGACAGACTGAAGAGACATTTTGGACTTAACCGAGTTAAAGACATCTCCTCTCCATCCCTAGATACGCTGCCACTTGTGTTGGAAATTTCTTCGACCAACAGGACTCGAATCACTTACATCAAACGAAAAACGTAACATTTCTACTCCAAGTTTCTACACTTTGAAGCAGTTCACTCCTCGTGTATTTACAGTCCCTATGCTTAAGCATAGATTAGGGGGTTGGGTTATTTGGGAGAAGAGACCAGACAGCGAGGTCATCGGTCTCATCGGATTAGGGAAGGACAGGGAAGGACGTCGGCCGTGCCCTTTAAAAGGAACCATCCCAGCATTTGCCTGGAGCAACTTAGGGAAATCACGGAAAACCTAAATCAGGATGACCGGACGCTGGATTGAATCGTCGTCCTCCCGAATGCGAGTCCAGTCACAGCTTAGTGACTCTGCAGTTAAATCAGTGGTTTCCACACAACTTCATGTAACACCACAGAGATTTATGTAATGATGGAAAAAAGGCATCACCAAAAAAATTAAGTAGAGTAATGAAATTTTGGGAATAAATATGTCTGCGTAACATATTTAAGTGATTGTTGTTGTTGTGGTCTTCAGTCCTGAGACTGGTTTGATGCAGCTCTCCATGCTAATCTATCCTGTGCAAGCTCCTTCATCTCCCAGTACCTACTGCAACCTACATCCTTCTGAATCTGCTTAGTGTATTCATCTCTTGGTCTCCCTCTACGATTTTTAGCCTCCACACTGCCCTCCAATGCTAAATTTGTGATCCCTTGATGCCTCAGGACATGTCCTACCAACCGATCCCTTCTTCTAGTCAAGTTGTGCTACAAACTTCTCCTCTCACCAATCCTATTCAATACCCGTCATTAGTTATTTAAGTGATTAACATTGAATTATTTTCAAAGTACTTACGGGCATTCAGCCAGGTTGAATTTTCGACAACTGCCGATATTTCGGCGGATGCACCCTCCGCCATTTTCAAGGCTTAACTGCAACGACCAGACGAAGTGCAGAAAACACGAGAGCTCGGTTCTGCGAGTCTAACAGAAAAGATAACACACACCTAAACAAAAGCCACCAAAGATGAACGAAGTCAGAGCTATCGATAGTAAGAAACTATGGACTGGTAGTTGAGGAAACGTTAACTCTGTCCCTATGTTTTTTAACAAGTGAAAGAGCAGGATTCCAGGCCGAGTTTAAACAAAAGCCTCCATCCCTATTCACAAGGTTGCTAGCCAATTTAATTTCAACAGACTCCTTAATCACACTATCCCAATAGCCGGACGTGCATGCTAATATCTCGGTATTATTATACCACATGGGGTGACCAGTATCCAAACAATGTTCGGCAATAGCAGATTTGCTAGGCTGCTGTAGTCGCGTGTGCCGTTTATGTTCGATACAGCGGTCCTCCACGGTCCTGATGGTCTGACCAATGTATGCCATGCCACAGCTACAAGGAATGCGATAAACACCTGCCTTACGTAAACCAAGATCATCCGTAACAGACCCCAAAAGCGCTTTAATCTTAGATGGAGGTCGGAAAACACATTTCACATTGTATTTCCGTAAAATACGACCTATCTTGTTTGAAGTGCTTCCTATGTAGGGCAAAAAGGCAATAGATTTAGGAGTCAACTGAGAATTATCATCAGTCCCCTGGCCCACAGTTGGATGGATCGTTGGGACATGCAGTTTATAGGAAGCGTACTCACACTGACTTGTATCTGCAGGCGGACAGTTGTCATCATCCGGCCCAACGTGAAGGGGTACTTCGTACCCTGGTACACAGGGCACATGTCATCTCCGACGTTGAGACTTTGCCTGCTGAGCTGGCCCATCTTGAGGCTACCTTCCGCCACAATGGGTATAGTGAAAGGCAGATTGAACGGGCGTTGCGATATCAACCAACTGTGCGCCAGGGGACTGATGATAATTCTCAGTTGACTCCTAAATCTATTGCCTTTTTGCCCTACATAGGAAGCACTTCAAACCAGATAGGTCGTATTTTACGGAAATACAATGTGAAATGTGTTTTCCGACCTCCATCTAAGATTAAAGCGCTTTTGGGGTCTGTTAAGGATGATCTTGGTTTACGTAAGGCAGGTGTTTATCGCATTCCTTGTAGCTGTGGCATGGCATACATTGGTCAGACCATCAGGACCGTGGAGGACCGCTGTATTGAACATAAACGGCACACGCGACTACAGCAGCCTAGCAAATCTGCTATTGCCGAACATTGTTTGGATACTGGTCACCCCATGTGGTATAATAATACCGAGATATTAGCATGCACGTCCGGCTATTGGGATAGTGTGATTAAGGAGTCTGTTGAAATTAAATTGGCTAGCAACCTTGTGAATAGGGATGGAGGCTTTTGTTTAAACTCGGCCTGGAATCCTGCTCTTTCACTTGTTAAAAAACATAGGGACAGAGTTAACGTTTCCTCAACTACCAGTCCATAGTTTCTTACTATCGATAGCTCTGACTTCGTTCATCTTTGGTGGCTTTTGTTTAGGTGTGTGTTATCTTTTCTGTTAGACTCGCAGAACCGAGCTCTCGTGTTTTCTGCACTTCGTCTGGTCGTTGCAGTTAAGCCTTGAAAATGGCGGAGGGTGCATCCGCCGAAATATCGGCAGTTGTCGAAAATTCAACCTGGCTGAATGCCCGTAAGTACTTTGAACACAGTTTACGCCAGGAGAAGCTCAGGTCTCACATTGAATTATTAATTGGTTCAAATGGCTCTGAGCACTATGGGACCGAGCGAGGTGGCGCAGTGGATAGACACTGGACTCGCATTCGGGAGGACGACGGTTCAATCCCACGTCCGGCCATCCTGATTTAGGTTTTCCGTGATTTCCCTAAATCGCTCCAGGCAAATGCCGGGATGGTTCCTTTCAAAGGGTACGGCCGACTGCCTTCCCCGCCCTTCCCTAATCCGCTGAGACCGATGAACTCGCTGTCTGGTCTCCTTCCCCAAACAACCAACCAACCAACCAGCACTATGGGACTTAACAACATCTGAGGACATCAGTCCCCTAGAACTTAGAACTACTTAATCTTAACTAACCTAAGGACACCACACACGTGCGACCGTAGCGGTCGCGAGGTTCCCCACTGAAGCGCCTAGAACCGCTCGGCCGCACCGGCCGGTTATTGCAAGATCACGGGTTTAACGTAGTTGTGAGATAATCCATTGCAAATTTGAAATGCTGGAACATTAATAAACGGTCTAACCGCCAGCATGTTGAAACTAAGTACGCAAACCCGCATGAAACTGTACAGGCGCGGAACATCAGTTTGTGGGATGGAGTTCTATGCCTGTTGCACTTGGTCGTTCAGTACAGGGACTTCTAATGCTGGTTGTGGTTGATGCTAGAGTTGTCATCCAGTAATGTCCTATATGCGCCCGATATCTGGTGATCGAGCAGGCGAAGGCAACGTGTCGACAACGTGTAGAGCACGTTGGGTTACAACAGCAGTATATGGATGAGCGATATACTGTTGGTAAACACCCCCTGGAATGCTGTTCATGAATGACAGCACAACAGACTGAATCACTAGATTGCCGTACAAATTTATAGTCAGAATGCGTGAGGTAGCCATGCAAGTGCTCCTGCTGTCATATGAAATCGCACATCTGACCATAGCTCCAGGTGAAGGTCGTCCAGTGTGGCTACCAAACAGACACGTGGGTTGCAGGCCCACAACGAGCCTAATGAATATATGGCCATCACTGGCACCGAGGCAGAACCAGAGTTCATCAGAAAACACCACAGACTTCCAACCTGCTCTCCAATGAGCTCTCGCTTGACACCACTGAAGTCGCAAATGGCGGCGGTTTGAGGTCAGTTGAATGCACGCTACAGGGCATCTGCCTCAGAGCAATGCTTGAAGTAACCAATACGAAACAGTGCTTTGCGTCACTGTGGTGCCAAATGCTGCTCAAATTCCAGCTGCACATGCAGTACATGCGCCAGAGCCATACGCTGGAGACTGGGGTCTTCCCTCGCGGTAGTGCCACGTGGCAGTCCTGTGCCCGGTCTTCTTGCGACTGTATATTCTCGTGACCGCTACTGCCAGCAACCACCTGCAGCGTGGGCACAGCCTCTGCAGCATGCTGAAAAGCTTCAGAAGGAATAATTTGACAGGGAAGCGATGATGGAGATGAGCTTTGAACCTGTCATTGTAAATTTACAATCAGATTGTTCAGAAACAGATCAAATAGAAGTGACGGTGCTATTGCGATATAGACTTTGGAAAAAAGTAATAATATTTCTTAGTTTTAAAGACTCATGGTTTAAAAAATATGTTTGTCAACATATCAGTTGCCTTTTTGATTAGGACTTTGTATCCTCTGAAACATGCAGACTGTAATGTTCAACATATTGTCCACGGAGAAGTTAAGCTTCTCCCACCATATTGTATGTTCTAATAACAACGCAGCTGGATAAATTAGTCAAAAGTCCGGTATTTCCACATGTAATCCCTCGTCATTTTGAAGGCACGAACTGGATAACGCTGTGAAACGAAATAACTGTTACTTGTCGAGATGTCGGTCGTTTTCGATGTTATCAGCCACCGTTGCCTGGAGTTATTCGCAGATGGTGGTTAATTGTTTGTTTGTTCAATGGATTATAAATGGGGCCTCTCACTGTAATGTCGAACTAGTTAGTTTACTCTCATAATACCCGTTAACAGCGAAAAATATGATAACTTGCTGACCATTTTTAGGATAGTCTTTTCAGTAGTCTTTTTAACACTAATTCTACGTGACGCTGTTATCCCATAACAGTTGCGCTCTGATCCAAGAGTTATCTGCAAGTAGTTACGACAATGGCCGAATGGTGTCAGCTTCTTACGGACTATCAAATTATCACATAGTTAAAACATATTCTGGAAACAAAACAGTACTTATTGTGATTATTATGACTGTCATTAATTATTGATAGTTTGTTAATTAATGTGAACGATGGTGTGAATGGAAAGTAAGATATTAAATGACTATTGTTATCTCTATTACCAAAGTACACGTTAGCTTGAGAACAGTGATGATACAGAGAGAGTGAATTACACTCTTAGGGAAACTTCATGATGTACAGTCAGCCAGCTTATGGGACTGGGAAAGTAAGAAATATTTTAGGTAATTCTGTTATTTAAAGCGGGAGTTATTTTTAAACTGATGGAGTTTCTAAATTTGTTCACTTTGCAGATTGTTCACATACGCTATTAAGCTGCAATTAGTCAAATGTAAAAGATGTGAGGTTTAACACTAATACAATGGCTATCATGTGTATCAACCGATCAGAGGAAAGTACGTTCGCACATAGTTTGTGAACAAAATAATTGCTTTCTGCAGTCTTGAAGTGCAATTCGAAGATCAGTCATCATCACATTCGGATGCAAATATAAGAAGCTCTGAATAGGTATGATAATTTTGCAGAATAATGATGAAAGCTCGTCCGTGGAATTCCGCAAAGTGGATGCGAATGTATGAGAAAAACTAACACATGAAATATCGATTTTAATATGTAAACTGTGACTTGTGAATAACCTAAATCCGCGTAGCATGTTATACGGTCTGTGACCGCAAACTGAACATTCTTAATGGTCAAACAGCGTAATATTTGAGCGATTATTCTGTCACATATAATCCGTTTGACAATCCTTTTGGTAACGGGTTTGGTTAATTACCAGAAATTTGCTATTACGAATGACTATGATTGTCAGTTTTGAAACTAGAATTTAAGATTAGAATGGGCTTGGCAATGTTTTTTCAAACAAGAGCCAATATATTCCAAATTTTCACTCACAATATAGCTTTCAATCAAATGCTCACTTAAACAGATACCGAAAACATCTGTTGCACTCGATGGATTCTTATAATGCTTCTGGTTCTAGTGCAACTTTTCCAGTAAGGGAACATCATTCGTTTCTGACAGGGACGGCGTGTGGATTAGACTGCAGAAGAACAAACTACCCCAAGGGGAATAAGCATTATTTCTGTAAGGGTCAACGTATCGACTGAAGCGTTGCACTTTGTTTCACTTTGTCAACCAACCTTCCTGTTTTCCGTCTCTCCTTTAATGCACCATGTGCCTTGAACTAGTAGGTAAGTAATAAGTCCCTAAGGACACCAGAAATTATTTTCTTTTCTCTGGGCGTCTCTCTGGTCAAGATAGCTTTACCCAATGTATTCTAAATCTCCAGGCTTCTAAACTGAATCCCTGTAATCACCAGAACAGGCCTGTCTGTATCAGAAATCTAGAACACGTTCTGAGTTCAAACTTTTAGCGTATATGCCACAAATTAACCTTTCCCCGTGGAAATAAGTATGGCTTCCGAAAACAATGTCCACTAGCTTTCAGTTCCTGTCACTTGCATGCTTCAGGACTTCTTAAAAGCTTTTGATTCAGTGCCCTATTGACGCATTGTGCAGAAAATACGTTGCTGTGGGATTCCATACCAGATTTGTGGCTGCATCGAAAATTTCCTAACAGATAGGAAAAAGTATGTTATCCTGAATGAACGTTTAACGGTCATCTACATACACTTAAGTAATATCTGGTGGCTATCAATGGAGAGTAATAGAATCCTCACTGTCCAGATTAAATTAATAACTTAGTGGATAGAGTTTGCCGCACCCTCAGACTTTTCGCAGATGATGCAGTTATCTGTCAGAATATTTCAGCCTGTAAAAAGTGCAGTAATTTCAAATTAAATGCCGATAAAATACATCTTGTGCAAAGACTGAGAACTTCGAGAACTTTTTTTGCTTCCTCTGACGGAAGGATTAATGAGCCGTAAGCAGAGCCTGGCCAGGTCATACGAATACTTGAGAGTAACAATGTATAGGGACGTGAGGTGGAATGACAACATAGGTTCAGTTGTAAGTAAAGCAAATCTCTGACTACGATACATGTAGAACACTAGAAAAGTGTAGTTACCCGGCAAAAGAGATTGCATAAGAAAACATCTGAATGTTGCTCAAGACTATGAGGCCTGTATCAAGTGCGACTAGCAGGGAACATCGAGTGTATACAAAAGATCTCTTTAATAGATGGTAATGTTAACCGCTGTATCACAGTACATTTATTCACTCACGAAATTTGTTACTATCAATTTAACTGATTATGAAAGTAAAAGAAATATTCACATGTGCACATTTACAAGAAAACAAAATGATTTGCATCATTCTCTACTGAAAGTAACTTTGGAGTAGAATGGAGTGAAGTATGCGAAGTTTTTGACAATCTACGAATGGAAATAAAATGTCTTACAGGTAGCAGCAGCATTTTCAAGTTACATTAAAGATGTTTTCCGTCAACAACTCTTTCTGCAGCACACAGGGATTCCTGAATGGAAATAATTAGATGCTAATACACGAAAAACCAAGAAATGGTCAGCATATAGCCATATACTCATAAACATCTTCTCCATTTACTTAAGGGGAGTTGGAATGACCTATCCTGACATTGTTAAATTTAATGACTTGGCTTCCCTGTATTTCATTAACATGAAACTTTTACAGGACACTAAACTGTATGTTCTGAGTCTACTGAACTACAATAATTGCGTTGCAGGCACTACTTTCGGGAATACAATTTTTAATTACTCGACTAAAATTGTGTGTAATTTTTGTAGTTCATCCTAAATAATTTTAATTATAGATAACATTATGTTCTTTTAGTTCAGTAGACTCAGGATACGTATGTTATTACTCCATCAGAATTTGAATCCTCTACTTGAATTGGTTTCTGAGATTTAGGGAAAAATGCAGCAGTAAATGTAAACTTTCAGGAACGGCTTCTAAAGTTTCAAAAGACTGTAACTCACTTAGCAAATGCTTAATTTTTTATTTTTGGTCACACAGAAGCACCTTGCACCATACTGTATATCATCCTCTTGATCTTTTTCGAAGTTGTTTCTTCTTTCTGGACTCCTCAGTGGCCAATTGTGTTGCACACTCTGCTTTATCAATGCGAATCTGTTGAAGTTCTATGATGCAGTTTGCTAGAGGATTAATTCCCATATGCTGTAGTACTTTCACCCTACCAATGTTGCCATCACTGATCCCTCACGTTAGTGTCTTCATTCCAACAAAATCTTCTTGGTAAGAGAGTCCATATTAGATTACTGAACGACTCATTGGGATTTTGAGTCTGACCACGCAGACACTTCAGTAATTCAGGATTTGCTAGGTCTCTGTAAATGGGTTTTATGGTATCCATGACTGCTACTGGGATGGAATATTTATGGCTCTATGAACTGTTTGAGTACTGGGCATTGCAGTAATTACACCATGAATCATGACCAGGAGGGCAAAGGTGGTGTACTGGTTTTTCATCAGTTGACAGTCTGTGGAAGAAAGTAGCCCATACTGCCTGCTTCATTTTTAACAAATCGTCAGTATTATTTCTAATGACCATCCCATAATACTGCTGTAGTTCACCAATCATTTCGTCTGTCAGCCTGCCTCTTATGGTTTTACCATCAGAAAGTTTCTTGTCTCCCACACTTTGTTTCAGCTTCCTCAACCTAGTGCCCATTCTTCTCTGGACATGACCAACACATTCCAGATCTGTGATAATCTTCTCACCAAAAGGCTGAGCAGCTACTACACTGTTATATGCTTTTGAGTCTCCATCACCGAAGAACTTAGTGTAGCACACTCCCCTTTTGTTCACAGATTGACTAAAAATTTCAATAGTTGCAGAGCCTCCATACCGCCACCTTTACAATTTCTGTCACAGATATGCCCTTCTTCATTCCCTGATTTACATTTATAACAATGTTTGGTTAAAATATGGAAATATATTACCTTTACAGTATCCAAACTGGTCACCATAACAATAGAATCCTTAGAACTGTAGCCGCACTTCTGCGAAGTGCCATCAAAAGCTACTGGTATGTCAGTCATACCATCATTTATTTCAACAGCTTCGTTTGCAGCACGCTTCATGGACTCGCATGCAACAGATTCCACAGCAGCTCCAATAAATCCTGCATACTTATCGATTTTACAAGGTAGGCGTGGCACACTCATCACAGCACACATTGTTTCTGCTGCAGTGTGTCCTTTGCCAATAGCTCTCAGTCCATAAAGCCACCTAACATTTCCTTCAAAATAATTATCTTTACACTCATCAGAATTCTAAAATGAATGAGTATATTTACAACTGGCACAATTAATGATAGGTTTCCTGGCTAGTCCATTTGATACCTCACTGTCTTCATCTAAACTAACTGGCCCGCCACATATTTTACAACACACATATTCACCTAACACCCTTGTTAGGATGTGTAAATCTATCAGAATATAACCTAACCTACCATTTACGTCACTTTCGTTTTGAGAAAACTGTGTATCAAGAAGGTACATGTTAATCTTCAAGAACTAATGGGTGTTTCTCTAGATACTGACGAGTTTGCCTGTATTACATTATCTGCTACTTCACACGCCACATGTTGAACACAATGTTTCCCTTTATTCGGCAATCTGTTACCATGAAATCCACTTTAAAAAAAAAAAAAATCGTTTTGGCCTCATATTTTACTTTTTGAGAGATTTACCCATCTATTCGTCACTTTTCGTCGGAAAAACGTTAGCACTTCGACATACAACAAGTGTTTATAGTATGAGATAGCATGAAACTGTTACTGACAGTGCTACCAATACAAAAAGCACATAATTTAACCTTTATAACACAGCAATCCACAACCTACTATATAAAAAAATTACAGATTTTATTAGATCTTGAAGTAATGCACGTAAAAATCTTAACATTTTCAACTAGTGTAGGTTATTTTTAAAAAAGTAAAATAAAATACTTCTCTTGTAAATTTCTAAGTATAACATTTTATTCGGAAAATTACATATTTTATAATGAGACAAAAATCCTAAAATGTGAATTATTCCGTTCTAGCTCCCATTAATAGGTGTTCTATAGCTCCCATTAATAGGTGTTCTATGTATGTTCTCCTCCCCCCATGAACCATGGACCTTGCCGTTGGTGGGGAGGCTTGCGTGCCTCAGCGATACAGATGGCCGTACCGTAGGTGCAACCACAACGGAGGGGTATCTGTTGAGAGGCCAGACAAATGTGTGGTTCCTGAAGAGGGGCAGCAGCCTTTTCAGTAGTTGCAGGGGCAACAGTCTGGATGATTCACTGATCTGGCCTTGCAACATTAACCAAAACGGCCTTGCTGTGCTGGTACTGCGAACGGCTGAAAGCAAGGGGAAACTACAGCCGTAATTTTTCCCGAGGACATGCAGCTTTACTGTATGATTAAATGATGATGGCATCCTCTTGGGTAAAATATTCCGGAGGTAAAATAGTCCCCCATTCGGATCTCCGGGCGGGGACTACTCAGGAGGATGTCGTTATCAGTAGAAAGAAAACTGGCATTCTACGGATCGGAGCGTGGAATGTCAGATCCCTTAATCGGGCAGGTAGGTTAGAAAATTTAAAAAGGGAAATGGATAGGTTAAAGTTAGATATAGTGGGAATTAGTGAAGTTCGGTGGCAGGAGGAACAAGACTTCTGGTCAGGTGACTACAGGGTTATAAACAAAAAATCAAATAGGGGTAATGCAGGAGTAGGTTTAATAATGAATAGGAAAATAGGAATGCGGGTAAGCTACTACAAACAGCATAGTGAACGCATTATTGTGGCCAAGATAGATACGAAGCCCACACCTACTACAGTAGTACAAGTTTATATGCCAACTAGCTCTGCAGATGATGAAGAAATTGAAGAAATGTACGATGAAATAAAAGAAATTATTCAGATAGTGAAGGGAGACGAAAATTTAATAGTAATGGGTGACTGGAATTCGAGTGTAGGAAAAGGGAGAGAAGGAAACATGGTAGGTGAATATGGATTGGGGCTAAGAAATGAAAGAGGAAGCCGCCTAGTAGAATTTTGCACGGAGCACAACTTAATCATAGCTAATACTTGGTTTAAGAATCATGAAAGAAGGTTGTATACGTGGAAGAACCCTGGAGATACTAAAAGGTATCAGATAGATTATATAATGGTAAGACAGAGATTTAGGAACCAGGTTTTAAGTTGTAAGACATTTCCAGGGGCAGATGTGGACTCTGACCACAATCTATTGGTTATGACCTGTAGATTAAAACTGAAGAAACTGCAAAAATGTGGGAAATTAAGGAGATGGGACCTGGATGAACTGAAAGAACCAGAGGTTGTACAGAGTTTCAGGGAGAGCATAAGGGAACAATTGACAGGAATAGGGGAAAGAAATACAGTAGAAGAAGAATGGGTAGCTCTGAGGGATGTAGTAGTGAAGGCAGCAGAGGATAAAGTAGGTACAAAGACGAGGGCTGCTAGAAATCCTTGGGTAACAGAAGAAATATTGAAATTAATTGATGAAAGGAGAAAATATAAAAATGCAGTAAATGAAGCAGGCAAAAAGGAATACAAACGTCTCAAAAATGAGATCGACAGGAAGTGCAAAATGGCTAAACAGGGATGGCTAGAGGACAAATGTAAGGATGTAGAAGCTTATCTCACTAGGGGTAAGATAGATACTGCCTACAGGAAAATTAAAGAGACCTTTGGAGAGAAGAGAACCAAGTGTATGAATATCAAGAGCTCAGATGGCAGCCCAGTTCTAAGCAAAGAAGGGAAGGCAGAAAGGTGGAAGGAGTATATAGAAGGTTTATACAAGGGCGATGTACTTGAGGACAATATTATGGAAATGGAAGAGGATGTAGATGAAGACGAAATGGGAGATACGATACTGCGTGAAGAGTTTGACAGAGCACTGAAAGACCTGAGTCGAAACAAGGCCCCCGGAGTAGACAACATTCCATTAGAACTACTGACGGCCTTGGGACAACCAGTCATGACAAAACTCTACCAGCTGGTGAGCAAGATGTATGAGACATGCGAAATACCCTCAGACTTCAAGAAGAATATAATAATTCCAATCCCAAAGAAAGCAGGTGCTGACAGATGTGAAAATTACCGAACTATCAGTTTAATAAGCCACGGCTGCAAAATACTAACGCGAATTCTTTACAGACGAATGGAAAAACTGGTAGATGCAGACCTTGGGGAGGATCAGTTTGGATTCCGTAGAAATGTTGGAACACGTGAGGCAATACTGACCTTACGACTTATCTTAGAAGAAAGATTAAGAAAAGGCAAACCTACGTTTCTAGCATTTGTAGACTTAGAGAAAGCTTTTGACAATGTTGACTGGAAAACTCTTTTTAAAATTCTAAAGGTGGCATGGGTAAAATACAGGGAGCGAAAGGCTATTTATAATTTGTACAGAAACCAGATGGCAGTAATAAGAGTCGAGGGGCATGAAAGGGAAGCAGTGGTTGGGAAAGGAGTGAGACAGGGTTGTAGCCTCTCCCCGATGTTATTCAATCTGTATATTGAGCAAGCAGTAAAGGAAACAAAAGAAAAATTTGGAGTAGGTATTAAAATTCATGGAGACGAAGTAAAAACTTTGAGGTTCGCCGATGACATTGTAATTCTGTCAGAGACGGCAAAGGACTTGGAAGAGCAGTTGAACGGAATGGACAGTGTCTTGAAAGGAGGATATAAGATGAACATTAACAAAAGCAAAACGAGGATAATGGAATGTAGTCAAATTAAATCGGGTGATGCTGAGGGAATTAGATTAGGAAATGAGACACTTAAAGTAGTAAAGGAGTTTTGCTATTTAGGAAGTAAAAGAACTGATGATGGTCGAAGTAGAGAGGATATAAAATGTAGACTGGCAATGGCAAGGAAAGCGTTTCTGAAGAAGAGAAATTTGTTAACATCGAATATAGATTTATGTATCAGGAAGTCGTTTCTGAAAGTATTTGTTTGGAGTGTAGCCATGTATGGAAGTGAAACATGGACGATAACTAGTTTGGACAAGAAGAGAATAGAAGCTTTCGAAATGTGGTGCTACAGAAGAATACTGAAGATAAGGTGGATAGATCACGTAACTAATGAGGAGGTATTGAATAGGATTGGGGAGAAGAGAAGTTTGTGGCACAACTTGACTAGAAGAAGGGATCGGTTGGTAGGACATGTTTTGAGGCATCAAGGGATCACAAATTTAGCATTGGAGGGCAGCGTGGAGGGTAAAAATCGTAGAGGGAGACCGAGAGATGAGTACACTAAGCAGATTCAGAAGGATGTAGGTTGCAGTAGGTACTGGGAGATGAAGCAGCTTGCACAGGATAGAGTAGCATGGAGAGCTGCATCAAACCAGTCTCAGGACTGAAGACAACAACAACAACATGTATGTTCTGCTATCACGTTGTATATCATAAGGTTTATCGTGAACCTATGGTACATACAACCAACAAAGAGGTTCTTTGACAGATGAGACAGTATAATGGAAATACTGAAACATCTCAACTAGTACACGCTAGAAGAAAGATGTCAAACATCCAACAAGAAACTGCTTAGGAAATTTCAACACAAGTCTTTCACTACAGAAACAACGAAATTGGTTCAGTCTCCTACAGAGCGAATCCGTAGAGCTCGTGCCGATAAAAGTAGGCGCAGGGGCATAAGGCAGACCTACTTACAACGATCTATTCGTAAATAAGTGAGTGAAAAATCTTTTTATGCAGGGTCTTAGGAATATAGGTAAAGATAAGGTGATAACTGGTACTTTAATATGTACCCTATTCAATGCCCTTCTTCATTCCATGATTTACATTTATAACAATGTTTGGTTAAAATGTGGATTGTGTTACTTCTTTTTTCCCATCATATATCACATTTCTCTAAATATCTCACATAATTAACTACCTGATGTTTTCTGGGCAACCATAACTGTACAGCGAAGTGGACTACACCTGTCAGTATAAATTATCAATTTTGCTTCCATGTGCTCACTCTTCAGTACCTTTCACGCTGCCCAGAGGAAAATAAACATTAATTACTTGCATGTGCCTTGTGTACTTAGAGCTACTAACCAACCTACAACCACACTACTCGTAATAGCTGTCATAATTGGTTTGCAAATAAAGTAAGTACTGATGTGATGTCGTTCAGTACACTGTCCTCAATCATAAGCAGTAATATCTGCACTTCTACCCCAACACCCCGAATAGTACTACAAAAAGCCATGCGCTTTACAGAGACCCACAGATAGAACAATAATTTTTAAAAACACATTTCCATGCTATCTCGGGGGAAAACTACAGATTCTCGAGAGTCTTTTTCATGGCAAAAACTAAGTATGAAATTAAATGATTCCCATCTTATAAAAAAGTTTTCTCTAGGCACTGTCTGGATTTATGGTGTTTTCCAAGTCGTACACAAAGTTCTGCCAAATTTATAACACATATTTAAGAAAAAGTAGGCATTCACATAAGAAAATTACAGAAATCTTTTTGGTTAAATTTTTCTGCAAGATCACAGTACGTATGTGGCTCAAACAACAGATGCTAGATGCACACAATGCACTCAATATTAACAAATTAACAGTGATGTACAATATCAAACGCCATTTTATTTGACAGTTTCATCTGTGCATTGCTGCATGTGCAAACACCTGCCAATAAAAATACATAAGGATCAGATAATTTCGATAAGTGGTCCTCCACAGTCATGATGCTTATTATGAAAGTGTTAAATGGAAACACGCCATTACATTACCAAATGAATCTCTCTATCATACTACCAGCTCCCACCTACAATATCATTGGCAGGTCACAAAACATCACTCTTCGTGTGTGTATAAAGCAAGACAACCTTTCCGTCTCATCTACATTTATTTCATTTTACACGTGTACTTCTGTAGCACCAAACTGAAGGGCAAATCACCCAGTCTTCTGAGTGGCTTGATGTGATTCACGACGAATTTCTCATCTGTACCTAATTCTTCATCTCTCAGTTGCACTTGCAACCTATGTCATAAATTAGTTGCTGGATGTATTCTGATCTCTTGTCTTCCTCTACAGTTTTTACCAGCTATGACTGCCTCTAGTACCTTGAACGTTATTCTATGATGTTTTAACAGATATTCGATCATCCTGTCCCTTTTTCTTATCAGTGTTTCTCACATGTTCCTTTCCTCTCTGTTTCTATGCAGAACCTCCGCATTCCTTATCTTACCAGTCAACTTAATTTTCAATATTCATTTAGCATCACATCTCAAATGTTTCGATTCTCTTCTGTTCCAGTTTGACCACAGTCCATGTTTCACTACCACACAATTCCAAACGTACATTCTCAGAAACTTCGTCATCAGATTAAGGCCTTTGTTTGATACCAGTAGACATCTCTTGGCTAGAAAGCCCTTTTTGCCAGTACTAGTCTGGTTTTGATGTCCTCCTTGCTCCATCCGTCATAAGCTATTTTCCTGCCTTGGCAATACAATTCTTTATTTTGATCTACTTTCTCAACGTAAATCCTGATCTTATGTTTAACGCTTTCTCATTTTTGCTACTTCTCATTGCTTTCGTCTTTCTTCGATTTTCTCTCAATCCATATTATGTACTCATTAGACTATTCATTATATTCAGCGGATTTTCTAACTCTTCTTCACTTCCATGGAAGACAACAATGTCATCAGCGAATAGTATCATTGGTATCCTTTCATCCTGAATTTCACTTCCACTCCTGAACCTTTCTTTTATTTCCATCACTGTTCTTCAATGTATAGCTTGAACAGTAGAGGTGAAAAACTAAATCCCTGTCTTACAACCTTTTAATCTGAGCACTTCATTCCTGGTCTTCCACTCTTATTACTCCGCCTTGGCTCTCGTACATAGTGTATATTGCCCATGTCTCTCTATACCTGTGGTGTAGGGGTGGTATTTTTGTTTGGTTATCAAAACGTCCTCATTCCAAGTTCGATCCCCACCACTGCTTAAATTTTGAATAGCAATCAGCATAAGCAGTGAAAGGCTTCCAGCATAGTAAGTCATCATTATTCTGCCAACGGCCTTGTCGAAGTGGGTGGAGAAGTGAACAGAGGTTCAGGGTACTCTCTTGTCCATGTGGTGCGAAACTGACCCTAAAGACAAAAGGAGCAGCTATGATCAACGGCATGACGATGCAGGAGACAAAATAAACCACTGCATTAAAGACTAATCAACGATGGTTCATGTATATATGCCAATGTCATAAGCAGAATAGAAAGAGACAGTATATGATGACATTGAACACCTAATTCAGTATGTTGAGAGAGATGAAAATCTAATAGTCATGGTAGACAGGAATGCAGTTGTAGGGGAAGGGGCAGAAGAAAGGGCTACTTGAGAACATGGAATTGTTACTAGGAATGAAAGATGGGAAAGACTAATTGAATTCTGTAATAAATTTCACCTAGTAACAGCGAATACTCTGTTCAAGAATCACAAGAGGAGGTGGTATACTTGGAAAAGGCCAAGAGATATGGGAAGATATCAGTTAGATTATATCATGGTCAGGCAGAGATTCCGAAGTCAGCTATTGGATTGTAAGGCATATCCAGGAGCAGATATAGACTCGGATCACAATTTTGTAGTGACTTAAAATAAGCTGAAAGGAAGCAACTATGCATGAAGAATTGGGATACAGAGGTACTAAGGAATGAAGATATATATTTGAAGTTCTCTAAGCCTATAGGTAATACAATAAGGAATAGCTCAGTTGTAAGTTCAGTTGAAGAGCAATGGACATCTTTAAAAAGTGCAACCACAGAAGTCGGAAAGAAAAACATAAGTACAAAGATGGTAACTACGATGAAACGATGAGTAACAGAAGAAATACTTCAGTTGATCGATGAAAGAAGGAAGTTCAAAAATGTTCACGGAAATTCAGGAACACAGAAATACAAGTCGCTGAGGAATAAAATAAACAGGTAGTGCAGAGAAGCTAAGATGAAATGGCTACATAAAAAACGTGAAGAAATCGAAAAGGAAGTGATCGTCAGAAGAACTGACTAAGCATATAAAAAAGTCAAAACAATCTTAATTGAAATTAAAAGCAACGGTGGCAACATTAAAGAGTGCAATGGGAATTCCACTGTTAAATGCAGAGGAGAGAGCGGGTAGATGGAAGAGAACACTGAAGGCCTCTATGAGTGGAAGATTTGTCTGGTGCGATAGAAGAACAGAGAGGAGTACATTTAGAAGGTGTAGCGGATCCAGTATTAGAATCAGAATTTTAAAGAGCTTTGGAAGACTGCAGATCAAATAAGGGAGAAGGGATTAATAACATTTCATCAGAATCTTTAAAATCGTTGGGGCAAGTGGCAACGAACTAGTATTCATGTGTGTACAATGCATGAGTCTGCGATATACCATCTGACTTTCGTAAAAATATCATCCACAGAATTCTGAAGACTGCAAGGGCTGAAAAGTGCGAGAATTATCGCACAATCATCTTAGCTTTCATGAACCCAAACTGCTGACAATAATAATATACAGAAGAATGGAAAAGAAAACTGATTTTGTGTGAGATAACTATCATTTTGGCTTTAGGAAAAGTAAAGGCACCAGAGAGAGAATTCTGACGTTGTGGTTGATAAGGGAAGCAAGACCAAAGGAAAATCAAGACACGTGCATAGGATTCGTCGACCTGTAAAAAGCATTTGACAATGTCAAATGGTGCAAAGCGTTCGAAATTCTTAAGGAAATATTGGCAAGCAATGGAAATTGACATTAGAAAAGTTAATAATAGATAAAACGAAATTTACACGAATTCTATGTAGATGACAAGCTGCTTAGTATATATAGCATAGCAATATAAAATAGAAATTTACTTAATTTTTCTCAGGAAACTCCCCAGTGGAATAGAAGACTATGAGGAAAGTCTTCAGTTTAGACTTGAAAGTGCGTGGATTACAGTTAAGATTTTTAATTCGTGTGGTAGATTTTGAAAATGGATGCAGAAGAATATTGGATGCCTTTCTCCATGAGAGTCAAAGAAGTTCAATCCAAATGCAGACTGCATTTCTGCCTAGTATTAACTGTGTGAAGGCTGCTAATTCTCGGGAATAAGCTCATGTTGTTAATGACAAACGACATTATAGAAAATATGTACTGAGAGGCCAATGTCAGACATCCAAGACTCCTGAACAGGGACAGACAAGATGTTGGCGAATTTGCACTGTATATTGCTCGAACTGCCCGTTTCTGAACCAAATACACCCTTTCCAAATAGGAAAAGTTATCCCAGAATATAATAGTGTACGTCATAACAGAATGAGAATAAGCAGTGTAGACTGATGTTCGTGTCAGACTACCACTTATTGCAGATACTGTTCTGGTGGTAAATGTAGCAGCATTCAATTTTTTGAACAGGATACCAGACATGTGCTTTCCACGCCAGCTTACCATCTATCTGAACACATAGGAATTTGGGTAGTTCAGACTCACTAATGATATGCCATTCTGTGAAGTTAAAAAGTCAGTTTTAGTTTAACTGTGTGTCAGAAACTACAAAAAATGATTCTTACTTTGATTTAGCATAAACTAATTTTGGAAAAGCCAAGCACTGTTGTCTTGAATTGCACAGTTTAATATGTTTCTTATGTTGCACTCATCATCGTTCACTATCATCACAAGTCAGAAATACTTTACGATCACTTGTCATGTTAGAAGGCATATCATTTACACAGTATAAATTAAAAACAGTACTAACCCCAGCACTGACACTTGAGGCAATACCTCTTAACCATGTCCCAATCAAACTCCACATCATACCTATTCTCCTTGCTGTGGAAAATGACTTTTTGCTGTCTAGTCTTAAAGTAAGAGAGAAACCAGTCATGAGCTACGCCTCGTATTCCATAATGTCTCGGCTTCAGCAGTGAAATTTTGTGATTAACACAATCAAACGCCTGTATTAACTCTAAGACGCTCAGTGTTTACAATTTTTTCTTTAATATGTCCATTGGCTCACAGAGAAAACAATAAATCTAGTTCAATTATCAAACCACTTCTATTGACAGCAAATTAGATGAACTGAAATTATGAGTTACCCTTATATAGACGGTATTTCCTATAATTTTAGCAAATACTGATGGCATATAAATAGGTTTAAAATTCTCCCTTCCTCCTCTTTTACAAAGGGACTTCACTACTGATTACTTTAATAGTTTAGGAACTGGCCATTCCTGAAGGAAAAAATTACAAATGCGACTAACTACCGAACTAGCAGCATAGTGGATACCACATCATATGCACGAGAGTCCTTAAACTGCTGTGGTTTAATTATTGAACTAATTTCCCCTTGCTAATATCACGGAAGTGTATTTCAGATAGCAGTCTTGAAATATCTTCGAAGAGAGTTAAATGATTAATTCCCTGTGGAATCTACGTTTTATTTCATTCACCTGCTTCATTCAGAAAATGGTTGTTAAATATTGTACATACAGCTGACTTATCAGCAAGAAAAACATCTTTGCTACATATTGGCTTATCGTCGAACTTCACAGTTAGCTGGACACTTCCTTCACGTCTGACCACATGACTTCAACTTTATCCTGAGAATTAACGACTCTATTTGAATATCAAGCCTTTTGACCACCTAACAAAATTTTAAGCATCTTACAGTACTGTTTGTAATGGGTTACTGCAGTTAGAATGTGACTATTTGTGACGTTTTGATGTATTTCCGTATAGTTCGAGATGAGATCCTTATCCCACTAGTCAGCCACCCAGGCTGGCTGGTTTAGTGCTACCACTCTGTTTTAAACCTTCTAATGGAATGTAACTTTTAAAGGGCATAAGAAATGTGCTGAGGAAAGCAGCATATTTTTCGTCTATATTATCAGCATTGTGAACATCCTGCCACCACTGTTCTTTAATGACGTTTAAAAAAGTACCTGTTGTCACTTAATTAACATTTCTAAATATACCATACTGATATGCGAAACTCATGGACGAGCATAGCTTTCGTGTGATGTGTCACTACCAATTAACACAGTTCGATAAAACATGGACCATACACAGAAAGAACTGCTACAGTATAGTACAAAAGGTAGCTGAAAGAAATACGCAATGAAACGAACAGAATGACACTCTTATTCAAAGACAATAATTAAAATTATGTCACCGTGATTTATGATAGCCCTCTTGACATTTTAAGGCAGGGTATGGTTCTCAATAGGGTGTGCGATCACCTTGGACAGCAATGCACACTTTGCAACCTGCTTCCATGTTGGCCACAAGGTTGATAAGGATTTCTTGTGGTAGGGCGTTCCATTCATCCATCCCCAGGGTTGAGTGACGGATGGTCGGTGGTTTATGTGGACGTTCTGCATACGTCTCCCCGACACATCCCATCTGTGCTCGATGGGATTTAAGTCGAAGGAACGGAAAGGCCAGTCCATTCACCGAATATACTCACAGACCAAGAGCTCCACCACCTGCTCTGTTCATTGCGATCGCGAATTGTCATCCATAAAAATACAGTTAGGGCCGAGTGCAGCCCTCAAAAGATGTTCATGGGAAAGGTGTACAGTGTCGCGACAATGTTGCTCTGGGCCATGTTGATATGAACCCCACCACCGCAGTGTACCATAACTGCTCGCTGATTGACACAGCTCCTTCAACTTCCTCGTCTTCTGGACCAGCTCCATTTTTCGCTATAGTCTTGCTGACCTATAGATAACTATAATTAAAAGTTCAGTTTCACTAAATTCAACTATTCCTGCATTACATGCAATCATATGTTCGGTGCACTACTTTGATACCTGAATAGACTGAATTGGAATACCATGTAAATGGCCACTCACCTACTCCACAAAGAGCACCTTGAAAGATAGCCAGCTAATGTGTGCACCAGTATAGGAAGCCACTGAAATGTCATACGGTTTTTGTGGTGCTTGATATACTAATAATACCACAAAAAATGTCATTCACATCCATATTCTGCAAACCATTGTTAAGTGTATGGCTAAGTGTACTTATTTCCCACTGTATCAGTTATTTTGGCTTTTTCGCATCCAGTTCAAGTCCAGAGAGAGTGAAGAACGGTTGCTTTGCGACCTGCACAGGAGCGATACGTAGTGGACTGCAGTACGTTCCTAAATCCATCACTTAACCCTAAAAGTGTACACTGGGATGCACACCCTGGGGTTTTTGTTTGTTGTTATTCATGCGCTCTGCACTCACACAGCCCGCTGCCACCAATGCAAACTCAGCACTCAGTGAAACCAAGTACAGGACGGACGTTCGAAGTCGTGAGACACTGTTGTTTATTGAAACTGACAGCAATAGTTTTTGAAGTAGTACACACATTGTGTAACTGTTCTGTCGATGAGTATGTAGTTCATTTATGTCAAAACAGCACATAGGAATTACGTTTTGCTAATGGAAGATGCTATATGGACGAGAAGCAATGTTAGAACTCAGTTGTGAAAGTGACTTTCGTGATGAAAGTGATTCTGAAGCTGATGCTCCTGCACCAATTATGGATAAAGGTGAAACTGGTAAGCCTGCCGAATCTTCAGACAACGATGAAGAAAACGGTACGAGCTATTATTGTTGGAACACAGCTGTCCCTAATAGAACAAGCCAGCCGGCTGCCTATGACATTTATGGTCCATTTCCCAAGAATGTAGAAATAACGAATGAAAGGATTTATGAATAATTCGTGTAATATGCGCACTTCATTAAATGAATAGCATCTTCGTCTAATTAATCTGCAAATAAAGTCTTTAGATCCGGATCATTTGTAAGTTTCTTCATTGAAAAGTTTTTGCTTAGTCTCGAATCTTGGGTACAATCATACTAATATCGTACTGATTGAAAAAGTAGACTAGAGGTGAAATAAAATTACAAGTTTGCAAGTCCTGTTTTCTCAGTATTATTGGAAAGTGAAACAAGTATTTTAAAAAAACAATGTTCAATGAGCAGTGTAAAAACATCTGCGTAGTTACTGTACAGAGCAGATTACAGTCACTGAAACACGTCCAAAACGTATAAACAGTTGTTCGTCTTGCCTTTTACTCTTCAATACAAGTACTTGTTTGGTCAGATCAATTCCTCTGCACCCACTGTCTCCAAGAAATCTGCGAGTCATGAAAACAGAAAGAAGCGTGTCGTATTTGAGGGGAACCCAACAGCACACGAAAAAAGCCCATGAAATTGTAAAAAGTTATTTCAATAACGAGGTAATTATTTAAATCATGAGGAATACGAACTGTTTTAGATAAGTTTGCAACAATTACAGATAAAGTTAGTGTATGCCGATATTCAAACGTAGATGTAGTGAAAAGGAAATTTCTGAGAATGTATCTTTTTCATAGGTAAATAAACATGTGGTCTGAAATTGAGTGTACATAAAGATAACGTAACTGAGATATTAACATTAATTTAAATGATAAAAATATTTGGAGGAGCTGGGATTTGAACCCAGGACTTTCTGCATGCGAAGCAGACACTCTACCACTGAGTTACACCCCCACACAAGATGAAGTTGTGGTCTCTCTGTTAACTCTGTGCATACTGTTTGTTTTTCTTTTTACCTTTAGGATTTTTGGAATGAATTTTAATTTTTTTATTAATTGTTCTGGTCCTTAAAGATAGTGTCTCAACTTTCGTTAAGCACAGTAAGCAGTTTCCCAATCGCAGTTCATATGACTTAATGTTCCCCACATCAAATCGAAGTTTAACTGCTAAATACTTTCGTGAAATTAATGTAAGCCCAATTACTCATCCGAAACCTAAGCGACGGTTAATTGTGTGATTTCACTGATCACTAAGCGTAGAAACTAACTTTCGATAGTTATGTATGTCACTGTAAATAGTTTACTTGACACAGAAATGATGACATCGTTAAAATATTTGGTTTATTTTGCGTCAGTTGCCTTTCAAGGCTTACACTCTCTTCCATCAAGTCGACGTGTTTGCCTTCTGTTACGTTGCATTAAATCAGATCCCGTATTAATCGCAGCGAGCAAAATGTATAATCTGCAAGATAAACATCTACTGTTAAGTGAAATACTAGGATTATGAACCAGCTGCAAGACTAAAGGCAAGCACTTTGTTTGACTAGAAGCGCTGAGACGCAGGCAAACATACATGATGAACGAGATGAAAGCAGGAACTGAGGACTAAAAAGTTTTGTGCTTCGCGGGATTAGCGTACCTCGCATCTGCGCAATTTCGAAATAGTTCATAAGACAATATTAAATAAAGCGTTATTAAAGCACTTTGAAAACCAGTACTGATATACCAACAGTTCGCGGAAAGTAACACCATTATTTTTCCTGCCAAGGAGTTCTAACTATTAATGTCATTATTTACCACTCTGTTGGTGAAACATAGTACACTTTTGAAACAAAGGGAAAAAAACATTTTGTTAAGCCTTGGAAGTATGACACTGTTAAAAATCCATTAAACATCAAAATTGTAACTGTTTCTAAACAATGTCGTTACAACGTTCAAAAAAATATTAATATATGTAATAACACAAAAAACTTATACTTCCGGTATTTATATCATGTACGGTACGGAAACAATACCAACATGTTCCTTCATCATGTGTAACTTTGCAAACACAAAGTGATGTGAAAGCTTCACTTGCAGCCATATATTCTGCCTCCTCTGGAGAAACAGCTGTAATTTACTTTTCCACATCGTTGCAGCACTGTGGAACTTGAGTAGAACACAATTTGTTGATTCTCATGTACATTTGTTGCCACCATGATCAGCAGCACTATACGTTTCAATACTACAGTCTTCATTCTTCTCAAATTTAATGCCAGCTGGTATCTACTCTGGTTCAGTTGTTAAAGATAATGGTTTTGTATCCCTCATACTGGTGCAATACATTTCTACAATGTTCTTAACATATGCTGACTGATTTATTTGAACACAGTTGTCAAGCTTCTTGATTCATAAACCCAGCAAGAAATCAATATTTTTTACAATGATCTGAAAACATTTACCCAACTGTTCAATAAATTTAGTTGTAGCACCAGAGAAGTGCAGAGCCAATCCATCATGAACATAAAAAGAATAGTACCAGGTTTCCACTACTGAACAGATTTCCCATAAATTATATTCACTAATAAAGTTTACAAGTCATTCATTCAACATCTCGAGATATCTGTTTTGTAAATAAAAACCACCTATTTCCAAAGCAAATATTTCTGTGCTTGCTGCAGAGGACAGAGATGCAAACAAACTCAGCATTTTGAGGCTTGTTTACATTCATATCTTGTATGATCATCATAGCCTTCTGGTTGATACGAAGATACATGTAAATTTACTCTTTAAAACAAACATTGAGAAATGGTGTCTTTACATCAAATTGCCTTATCCTTTAATCACGTGGAATTGCAACACTCAACAAGATTATCAGCATCTCAAAACTTGCTACAGGACTAAATGTGGCTACAAATCTGTTCCAGATAATTTAGTGTATAATTTTGCCAGCAATTGAGCCTTACATTGAACCACGCCATTATTTACATTTAATTTTGTAGCAAAAACCCATCAATTTTCAATCACCTTATTTGCTTCAGTTTTGTAAGCAAATTCTCAAGTTTCTTCAAAAGTTGCATTTATTCCTCCACTACTTTCTTCTAGTCATCAGGATTTTCCGACTACACAGCTTCTTTAAAATTCCTTGGTATCTCACAAAGAGGCATCACTGTTGGTTAACTGGCAGAATATCCCTGGTTTCATGTTCACATAAATTGTGACTTTCTTTGTCTTCATTTCTTGCTTCCAAGCTGCTCTCATGCTTTCTGACAGTGTCTTATAAATGGTTGCTGCTTATAACTACATCTTGGTTTATAAATCCCATTGATTATCCTCTTCAAAATCAAAGTTTTTACATTCAGTTTCTGCAACATCATTTTTTCATCTATATCTGAAATATCAATAATCCTTCTAGTCTGTTGAATCTATGGTTCCATTAACTGTCAACAGTTCAATTTGACAATTCTGCATACACAAACATATATTTTTGCAATAAAATAAGCACTACATCCACGATCATCATAACCAACCAAATATCCTGATGAAGATTTACCATCAAACTACTTCTATTTTTGGGTGGGAGTCTATACAGTTTAGAAGCTATTATAGCAACAATGTAAACAAAATTCAAAGTAACTGCATTACGAAGCCTAGCACCCCCCTACGTGAAGTGCTAAAAGATTGTGGGGCATACATTAAAACAGGGGTTCAGAATATGTCATTACTGGTGGAGCAAATTGCATCTACAGGAACAAAAGTAATGATGCATCCAGTGCTCTAAAGGCAATTTTAGAAAGAATCCCATATCCATATTTTCTTGTTGTAAGCATTCCGCATAGGCACTCTCTAACTGAAGCCTCACATGTAAATAAGGTAATTATCAGCATGAACAAAATTCAAGAAGATATGTACCTATTTTCAAAATGTCACATTTATTCAATCTACAAGCTCAGTGAGAGAGAAATCCATGAAACATTGCCTGCATAAAAACAATTTTGCGCCAAACATTTATGTGCAAAGAAATACTGGAAATTATTAACTATCCCAGGCAAGACAAGGCCAGTCACACTATCAACAATGAACGAAAAAGATATGGGAGTGCTATCTCCAGTGAAAGGAGGACCATTAATGACTAAAATGAAAATGAAGAAGAAGAAACTCACTGTGCCATGAAGAAGAGGAAGAATCAGCATTGTTTTCTCAAAAAGGAAGAAGGATCATCATTCTCTCCTGAAAAAGGAGGACAATCACAGACTCAGGATGAAGAAAAAGAAAGATTTAACCTACAAAGGAATACACTTCACTGATCCCGCCATAGGGAAAAGCATTGTCAGCAGAACAGAATGCACAAGCAAAATTGGGGAGAGGAGAAAGAACCAAGAAACACAAACACCTGGAAGACTAGGATTTTTTGTACCAGAAGCTGGGAAACAAGGTGACATAAAAAATTTAGATGTAAATACAAATATTTTCAATACCCAAGTGGAAGTTAATTCACAGGTGGGAATTACACCTACAGATACGGTCCAGCAATAAACAATGTAGTTTTACGATTGTCCACAAAAATTTCAGAAGCCTTAGTAAAAAGCACAATGATCTGGACATCATAGCATGCGTTAGCAAACCAGGTATGTTAGTTATCACTGAGTACTGGTATCCTGAAGAAAAAATGCTCACCACACACCCATTAACAATTAATCTTTGCTCAACTTTCAGTACAGAAATCGAGGCTGGTGGTGGTGGGTGTTGCGTTATTTGCAAAAAGGGATACTGGTAATAATTACTGTTCTGTAGATGTACTGTTAAGTTCTTTAAGTGTTGAAGGTGTCATTGAATGGTCTGTGATAAACTATAGACAGGAAAGGCAAAGTATTATAGTTGTGGGTACATGCAAAGCTCCATGTGGAAGTGCAAGTATAATATTTATCTAGCTGATCTCTGTCAAATTCTTGTAGAGATAGACAGTAAATACTCTGGCAAGAACAACTGGGTAAATACTTTGTATTTGGTGACATAAATATTGAAACTCTATGCAATAATTCCCCCACAAAAAGTTTTCAGAACTTATTACAGGCATTCAGCTTAAATTTACTCTGGATAATATTGTCACTAACATGGACAAGTTTACTTGTATGACAGGAAACTGCTATCCTCAAATGTGCTCTCAGTATCATGCTGTGGAATTTCAGTGAGTGCCAGTAATATAAACCCTCCACCACATACAATGAAAAGACACATAACAAAAAGAACAATGTGATGAAAACATCAAAACCCACAACCACCGTGTAGGATGTACAGCATGGGATGAAACTCTTACACTATGAAAATTTTGCTAGTGACCTTTCCTACTACGAGGAATGTTCAATAAGTGCTGCAACACTTTTTTTCTAGAAGTTGTTTAGTTTTATTCAAGACTCCAATACACCATATGTTTCCCCACTCTTTTGGCTGCAAAAAAATATTTTTCAATGAATTTTCAATGTAATCTCTGTTCAGTGCAATAGCCTTATGCCACCATACACAGGGAGGGCCTGTATGCACACATTGAACCACTCTACAGATTGCCTGCGGAGTCAACATCTTGCTGCGTCAATAATCTTTCCATCATCAATGTACTGCTTCCCATAGAGTCCATCCTTCCTTGGACCAAACAGAAGTAAGCCGGAAGGTGCAAGATTTGGGCTGCAGGGTGGATGAAGAAGAACAGTCCAATGAAGTTTTGTGAGCTGCTCTTGGATATGCAGATGTGTACATGGCCTTGCTTTGTAATGGAGAAGGAGAAGTTTATTTGCGTATTTGTGTCATTATACATGCTGAATTCATTTCTGATGGTGGCACAATAAACTTCATAGTTGATCACTGCACCATAAGGGAGGCTATCAAACAGAATAACTCCTTCAGAGCCCCAGAAGACTGTCATCATGAGTTTACCAGATGAGAGTGTGTCTTTGAACTTTTTCTCCAGAGGAGAGATGGTGTAGCGCCACTACATGGATTGCTGTTTTTCTTCTGGCTGAAAGTGATGAACTCATGTTTCATCACCTGTGATGATGTTCAACAAAAAACTGCCACAATCAGCATTTTAATTCACAAGCAATTCCACATAGATGGTCCTTCATTGTTCATTATGGTCTTCTGTTAGGCACTGAGGACCCTGGTGGGCACACAAATTTGAGTACCCCAACTGGTGGATGAGTGTGTCAGCAGTGCCAACGGGCACATCAGGTTGAGCAGTGAGGTGTTTGATTTCAATTGAGGGAGTTCACACGTTCCAACATTGCTAGAGTCACAGCTGTGTGTGGCCAGCCAGCACACAGGAGGCTGGACAGGTCAATGCAACCTTGCCGCGATGATGACAGATGCCTTGCTCAATGACTCACCATGCTTTTGTTCACTGCCATGTCTCCTCTGAAGACATTCTGAAACAGCCTATGAATATCTGTGAAGCTCTGGTTTTCTGCCAAAAGAAGCTCAGTGACAACAACCTGCTTGGAATGCACCTTTTTTACTGTTACACTATGTCCCACAACATATTCCGTATTTTTCAACCAGAATTGGCTGAGGGAAAAAAGTATTCATTACTTATGGGACGCCCTTCATAGTTTGAAATCACAAGCCCAATAAAAACCATAACAGTAAAAATAATCAAATATGCAGAAAAGTATCTGGACAGTGTGTGAAGTTATACAATGAAGGAAAAGGTTAATGTTGTGCCAATGAAAAATGTTAGAAAAATGTGAGAATGTAAAGGTGAAACAAGCATTCAGTAGATATCATGAATATTATAAAAACTTATAAGCACACAAGAAGCAAACACACGTCACACATTAAACACTGCTGCTAGCATTTGGAATGCTATAAATAACTTCCAAGTTAGAAACGATAATTTCATTAATAACCTTATTATCAAGCACAATGGTACTACAACAGAATGTCAACAGAATATTGCACATATTTTTAATGAATATTTCTCTACTGTTGGTAAATCTATCAATGATAACTTCAATAACTGTGAATATAACCTTAAGGGAAGTGTATCCACATACAGCATGTACTTTCGTCCAACAGACATCAATGATATAAAAAGCATAATAAAGGCATTACAAAATTCTAAGTCTGTAGGATATGATGGGCTAAGTATGGACATCCTAAAATCCTTTACTGATAACATACCTGGACCCCTGTCCACTGCACTAAATAGCATCTTAACATCATGAAGTTTCCCTGACCCATCAAAAGTAGCGCCAGTTTTCAAGATAGCAGACAGACTGGAAAGATAAAACTATAGGTCAGTCCCAATATTTCCTGGTTTCTCAAAGATCATGGAAAGGTATTGAAAATCAGAATGATTTCATTAAAGACAAACTGTGGTAGCTTCCACATACTTTACTGATGGGGTAATAACTGCTGACAGCAACAAGGAAAGCATTACAGGCAAGTGGCACACACACATCTATTATTACTGATATAAACTGTGGGGTACCCCACGGCTTAGTACTGGGACCCCCTCTTTTCCTGATTTACATTAATGACTTAAAATACTGCTCCCCAGCTTCAAAGATAATTTTGTATAGTGATGATACATCTACTGTGTGCAAGCATACAGATTATTAGCAATTAAATTAGAAATATTGTGGATCCGTATTACAAATGAAATAATTCAGCAAATTAGTGGAAGTCATTTTACAATTAGTGTAAGCACAAAGAAAACTTCAATAATGAATTTTAGCCCCACAAGAAGATAGATAGATTTTTAAATTTAATTGCACATTGGAACTGATATTGGCATCAAAGACAACTATCTAAGATTCCGTGGAATATCAATTCAAATACACTTGGATAAACGTATTCAATATGTGGAAAGGTAATTGGCTATAAATATATGCTATGTGATCAAAAGAGTGTGGATGCTTCAAAAACATAGGTTTTTCATAGTAGGTGCATTGTGTTGCCACCTGCTGCCAAGTACTCCATATCAGCAACCTCAGTAGCCATTAGACATTGTGAGAGAGCAGTATGGGGTGCTCCGCAGAACTCAAGGACTTTGAATGTGGTCAGGTGATTGGGTGTCACTTGTGTCATACATCTGTATGCCGGATTTCCACACTCCTAAACATCCCTAGGTCCACTATTTCTGATGTGATAGTGAAATGAAGTGAAAATGCGAAGGGACACATACAGCACAAAAGCATACAGGCCGACCACATATGCTGACTGACAGAGACTGCCGACAGTTGAAGAGGGTTGTAATGTGTAACAGGCAGACATCTATCCAGACCATCACACAGGAATTTCAGACTGCATCATTATTCACTGCAAGTACTATGAATGTTAGGCGGGAGGTGAGAAAACTTGGATTTCATGGTTGAGCAGCTGTTCATAAGCCACACATCAAACTGGTAAATGACAAACAACGCCTCACTTGGTGTACAGAGTGTAAATGTTGGATGTCTGAACAGTGGAAAAACATTGTCTGGAGTGAAGAAACATGATACACAATGTGGTGATCCAATGGCAGGGTGTGGGTGTGGTGAATGTCATCTGCCAGTGTGTGTAGTGCCAACAGTAAAATTCAGAGGTGGTGGTGTTTTGGTGTGGCTGTGTTTTTCATGGAGGGGACTTGCACCCCTTGTTGTTTTGCATGCCACCATCACGGCACAGACCTACATTGATGTATTAACCACCTTCTTGCTTCCCACTGTTGAAGAGCAATTCAGGGATGGTGATTGCATCTTTCAACATGACTGAGCACTTGTTCATAATGCACAGCCTGTGGCAGAGTGGTTACACAACAATATCATCCCTGTAATGGACTGACCTGCAAAGTCCTTACTTGAATCCTACAAAACACCTTTGGGATGTTTTGGAATGCTGACTTTATGCCAGGCCTCACCGACTGACATTGATACCTGTCCTCAGTGCAGTACTCCATGAAGGATGGGCTGCTATTCCCCAAGAAACTGTCCAGCACCTGACTGAACATATACCTGTGAGAGTGAAAGCTGTCGCCAACACTAAGGATGAGCCAATACCGTACTGAATTCCAGCATTACCAATGGAGGGCACCATGAATTTGTAAGTCATTTTCAATGAGGTGTCTAGATACTTTTGCTCACATAGCGTATTTGCAGTAAACATGCTAACCAAATACTGCAATGATGCCTATGTATTGCAAACTGCTTATCATGCATTGATGTCAGCTAGGTACATAAATTACAGAATAGAAGTATGGGGTGGTAAAACTGAAGCAAATGTTACAGGATTTTAAAATTATAGAAGAAAGCTGTAAGAATAATTTGTGGTGCAAAGTAAAAGACTTATGTTACAATTTATTCTCAAAATCTTGGCTATTAACTATTAGACAAATCTGTATTTTTAAATCAATCATGTTAGCCCTTAAAGCTTAAACAAAACGCAGAGTCTGACCTGTGCAAACACAACACCAGAAAAAGATCAGTTTCAGCTCTTATGCCACAGGACTGCACTTCATGAAAGAAATCCACAGTATGCAGTACTGCAGCTTCTCAATACAGTAGGAATTTCAGTCACATCTCTCCCCACTGAAATATTTATACTAGACTGAAAAGAATATTGACTGCCAACCTACACTACTAACAAGATAAGTATCTTCATTTTGCACAGCATAAAGGCAACTTTATTTAGGCTTCATCACATATGTTTAGTATCATGTAATATAAACATGTGATCACCCAGTTTTTGCTGTCATTGCCTTTCAGATGACATCTGGCAAGCATGAGCAATTTCATGCACTTTCAACCGGCGATCCTTCATGCTCATTTTGTGCACTTTTGCAATGATTTCTGGAATAGTGACATATCTTGCCAGACCACTGCACAGATCATCATCTAAGCTCTCATGACCAAATTTCGATTTATTTGTCCACTTGGCAACAGTTGAATATGAAGGAGCAGAGTCCCCCAGCGTAATCTGGAAATCGGCATGAATGTCCTTTGCTTCCATACCTTTCCTTACAAAGTACTTAATCACTGCTAGAATCTCGATTTTTTCCACCTTCACAAATCACTGTGCAATAACAACAACAGAGCCACATCATGCCACACCTCTCTTCCAAAAGCACTGACATGGCAAATGTTTGCAGGCTACAGTCCAATGAAAATCACATGAACAACTCACTGTGCTAGCACTGACCTGGTGATTCCAAGAACTTTTCAAACCACCCTCATAAATTTATGGCAGTACCTGATTAAAAGAAGGGATTGGTAAAGGACACTTCCTGACACACCAAGGAAACAGCAGTCTGTTATTGGAGGGAAGTGAGTGGGGTAAACATTTATAAGGAGTACAGGTTTCAAATACAGTAAGTAGATTCAAATGAATTTGGGTTGCAGTCATGCAGAGATGAAGAGACTTGAACTGAATAGACTACCATGGAGAGCTGCAGATCACAACAAGAATAACTTTCTGTGTTGGAGGAGACCAATATTCATTGCCTGCTATTACATAAGTATGAAGTAGGACATAGGTAATGCACAGCCCCTAATCACACACTTACCTGCTTCTGGATTAGCAAGCATTTGGGAGGCCTCAGGAGATTCCTGTTTTCTAGTTATATTGTCTAATTGTCTGCTAATTTTGTTAACAAAGTTACTTATGGTATCTACAGTATTTTTTCTTTATGGAAACCACCCTGAATGTTTACCATAATCTCATGTTTTACAAAACATTTTGTGTGAAGGCAAATCATTGGGCATGGAGAAACTTTCATTTTTGTAGTAGCAGTAGTAGTAGTAGTAGTAGTAGCAGTAACAGTAACAGTAATAATAATTTTATTCAATCACTCTGACAAGAATATTTGACACATCATGGTACTATAATAAAAATATCTTAATTCATACACAGAATCATTTAAATACTTACTCCTGTAGTTTGACAAGGATAGGATACATAGTTAGCAATGGCATTGTAATAAGCACCATCACAGCATCTACCTGACATACCATGAGGAAACATCAGAGAACCTAGTCAGGATGACCAGATGAAGACTGGAGGCTCCAGGTCCACAAATACACGGCCAGTCATAAGTTATTTATATATGTGTTGCACTGTTGCACTGTTCGTGCATTTCTCATTCTCAGTCATTGCACATGCAACACATATATTATTACATAGAACACACTGTCAGCTGATGTCATGACCACTGCAGTGTTGTTTGGTTCCATTTGGTGTACTGCAGCTTCCATTTGCTAGGCTGGAAAACTAGGTCAGAATCTCACTATTACGAATGAGATGAGGATAAAACATTGGTATTATTCATTGCATAGCTTTGGGAGTAAGGTTTTCTAGAAAATAAAATAAACATAGTTTGCAAGTGTTATGTGAAATGATAGATTTTTACTATCATTCTGAATCACTGCCCTGTGTTATCTGCTTTTCTAAATAAGTTAGTTTTAGCAATCTCATTAATCTCCTAGGGTAATCTATAGTACAGTTTTATTCTTCATAAGAAAATGCTCTTTTGAGTTTTATGTTTATTCTTTCTTGCCAAATATATGTTAAATCTAGATCTTGAACAGAGCTGTTTGGGTGGTAATTATCAATGTTTCTTTTGAAGTGCACAATTCTTTGGTAAATGCACTCACATGGTGTGGTTAACAATCCTCAGTGTTTTAAATAGAACTTTACAATGAGCATGACTACTATTTTTAGTTAATATTCTTACTGCATTTTCCTGTGGTTTGAAAACTGTATTTATATTTTGTCCATTTGTTCCCCAGAAAATAATTCCACACCTAAGAACTGAGTGCACATATTAATAGTATCTAATTAAAATATACTGGCTGTTACAGGTGGATGATAGGGCTCTAAGGACACAACATGCTCACAACATTCTGTCTGCAAGTATCCGTGTGTGTTCACTTCGGGTCAAATGAGAATCAATATTCATTCCTAGAATTTTTGTTATGCATTTTATAGAGGTGCTAACTATATTTAAGTTAACAGTGTAGTTTTCACTCTTCAATCTGAAATTCATGGTATTTGTTTGCTTTTTTTGTAGATTCGATTAGGTTCAGTTTTCGTTCCACAAACCCAACAAATGAGGTGATTCTCGTGGGTGTGGAACATGTCAGGCAGTATATCACAAAAACATAAAACATTTCAATATAATACTTACTACCCTGATCATTTGTCAGGAGATTGTCGAAATAGGTGAATACAAGGCAGTAAAGTGGAAAAGATAATATTTACAGAATTAACACATTGTCAGAATGAAACATTGTTATGCACTATTAATAAATTTATCATACACAAAATACCTTATCTTGACTGTTGTGACCAAGTGCTGTCAAAATTGAAATCTAACAGACATTTTTACTTAAGCTGGCTTAACAGTCTCCGTTAAGATATTAATCTATAGAATAGAAGGAGTTGCCTATCTAAAAGTCTTTCAAACTCCATTTAAACCGCACTTTATCTGTAACCAAGTTTTTAATGGTTACTGGCAATTTATTGAAAATGTGTGTTCCTGAAGATTGGACCCCTTTTTGGACAACGTAAGTGATTTTAGGTCTTTATGTAGATTGTTCTTATTCCTAGTATTGATACTATGTGTTTAGCTATTGTTTGGAAACAGAGCTATATTACTTGCAACAAATTTCATTAAGGAATAAATATACTGAGAAGCAGTGGTTAGGATACAAGATTCCTTAAAGAGATTTCTACATGACATTCTTGAACACACTTTTGCACCCTAAAATATTTTGCTCGGTTTGATGAGTTACCCAAGAATATGATCCCATATGACATAATAGAATGAAAGTAAGTAACTTTATTTCATGCTGACTGGTTGTAAGCTTCCTTGAGGGTTTCACTTGCTTCTTCAGCAAGGAGTTCCCTTCTTTTCTCAGTGGCTATAAGATTGCTGTCATCAGTGAAGAGAATTTTTCCCCATAATCAACACGATTGGGAACATCATTTGTGTATACTGAGGTCAGCATTGGTTGATATGCTACAGTGAGGAAGCAACAGCTATGCACTTGTATGAAATAACTATAAAAATCAAGGTCATAATGATATAAAAACCACCTGCTGGGAATACAGAAATATTTCAGCATCAATTAAAAGCACTACTTAACATTCTGCTTATTGAAAGAGCCACTATTATTGGCTGTGGGGACTTCAATATAAATCTTATGAATGAAAGTAGGCTGAAAGATCATTTCTTAAATATCTTACATAGCTTTCATATATTTTACACATACAGCATATGAATCTACAAGAGCAATAACTCGACAAACAATGGAAATTCCAGGTTTAGAATATCAACAATAAAAGGAGAGGGATAGATTGCTACTCACCATTGAGTTGCAAACAAACACAACTAAAGGACAGACCATTAAACATTTAGCTTTTGGCAAAAACCTTCTTCAGAAAAGGAAACACACACAGGTCATTCACACAAGTAAGCACACCTCATCCATATGATTGCCATCTCCAGCAGCTTGAACTGTAACTCAACAGTGTTATAGATAATATATTTTTCCTACAGAAGTAGAAATAACAAATACTGATTTAGGGTTATCAGACCACAATGCTCTTGTCCTGAAAATTTCCTCAATGGCAAAAGCATACTTTTAATACACAAAAGAAATATTTCTGCAGACAACAGAGTAAATTTTCTAAACATCAGAAGCAATGAGTCCTGAGAGGAAGCAAACAAATACCAATGATATATATAGTTCCTTCTCTTCAGTATTCATGGAGTATTTAAAGGTGTGCTTTCCACAGAAGCTGTCAAGAATCAAACTTCATGCTAAGACAATTGCAAATTCCTGGATCACATCATCCATTAACAATTTTTTAGGACTCTGAAAAAGCTAATTCTTAAAATGAAAACGTCCACAAATCAATAATCTGGAGAAATTGTTAGGTATTACAAGAGGGTGTACAGAAAAGTAATTGATTATGCAAAATTTATGATTAATGACAACTTAATAAGACAGACTGACAACATTCCAAGAGCTAATTTAGGAACTGTGAAGACTGAAAAGGGAATACATAAAGAACAGGATATACCCAAAAAAGTAAATCTGCCAAATTATGTAAACCATTATTTCATTACTGCAACAACTTCATTGAGCTCAAAATTCAGAAATTAAGAAAAACCAAAATGCTAAATATCCACTTTTGCATGAGCAAACATCCATGAAATGTTAAAACTGATAAAAAGCATGAAAACAAAAATTTCAGCAGAAATAGAAGAGGTGCCAGTGTCTGTCCTAATAACCATTGTCCCATATATAATAAGGCCCTTGAGATATACTACCAACTTATCACCAAATCAACAAATATCAAAATGACCGTAAGTTACCAAACAATAGCCTGCAAGGCTTTCCGGCACACAAAAATACAAAAACAGTAGTATGATAGTACACCAAACAAATAATCAGAAATCTATAGGAAAAAGCACCCGTAGTGTAGTAGGAGCTAGTTTACATTTCTCCAAAATATTTGATATTGCCAATCATGACATCATTTTAGAACATTTTGAAGCACTACGTATTCAAGGGTCTAGCAAAAGTGATTCAAGTCATACCTACAAAATCAAACAGAGGCTGATTGCCAATCATGACATCATTTTAGAACATTTTTAAGCACTAGGTATTCAAGGGTCTAGCAAAAGTGATTCAAGTCATACCTACAAAATCAAACAGAGGCTGTAGGACTGATGTCACCTTACTTCAATCATAAATTCTGTTTAGTTTCAAATGCATACAAAATTGGAAAGAGGAGTATCACAAAGCAGTATTCTAGGTCAAAAATTATTTGTTATCTATATACATAACATACACAACTGAGACAGTGCAGACAATGTCTTGCTATTCACAGATATAACTAATATGATAATTACACCAAAAGAATTGTTGCATGCAACTACTGATAACTTCCTCAAGAATGCTCATTCTTGGTTTAATGCAAACAGATTGACATTCAATGTGAATATAACAAATTACATGCAATTTTGAAAAGTATGTCAAAATGTAAATCTACTTCTGGTATTGGGTGACAAGACAGAATAACATCTACAGAATTGCTGGGACTAATGCTGATAAAAACTTAAATTTTAATGACCAAGTAAAACAACTTGGACAAAAATTGAATTCAGTCTGTTTTGCTCTTAGGATTATCACAAATACTTGTGCCTCAGAAGGTGCCACAATGGCATACCTTGGCTATGTTTGCATGTTTATTTATACTTCAGAATTTTCCCTTGTGCAAGACTTGTGCAAGATTTGTGTGCTAATTTGAAATTCTAGATTCATATATTTTACTGTTCATGTCACTTCTCCTTAATCTTTCATTGATTGTATCAATACTCATTTGTATTGTGATATATTGTGAAATTACGAACATTCATGAGTGCTGTGATAAACTACTGTTATTGCCAATCGCAGGGTTAAACTTACTTGTATACTTTTAACATTTTTGGAAACAGTAGACCTATCCCGATTCAAAACAAATGTTTTATAATTTCATTGCACAATTACATCAAAAACAGGGTATTTAAGAGAATTTTTGGATGCTTACAAATCTATATTTTCATAAGTAACTAGTGTGAGTTTTTTTAGATAAATTACTTAATTGCAAAATAGCATTTATGATTCACAGTTACTGCCAAATAATAAATCACTCCAAACTTCCACATATGTCAATGCAAATAAATGCACATTTTTTGAGAACTTTCGTAAGTTGTGATGTACGTAATCTAATTTGTAGTAAATCAGCATTTGTGATTTGGTTACTGTAGCAGATATTCTAACTAACATAGTGTGTTACATCCAGGTTTTTCTTAAATAAAAGTAGATATTATCTACATTTATCATAATTTAACTCTGTTTTTGATATAAGTAACCACAAAAAGTTTTAGGAAATCAGTAGTTTTTACCACAGGTTATTCTGTAGCCTTAAGAGAAATCTTGTTTTGTGTATTTGCTTCAATTCTTATAGGGAATTAGTAATTTTTTTAGATCAGATATATAAAAGATTATCAGCCAGCTTTGTTTTAAGTTATTTGGTCACTGTCCTGTAAGTCACTGCACCAGCCACTATGAATGCTGTTCTCGAACACACGATGAGTTGGTTGATTTTTGTAAGCAGCTGGAAATTGCCCAGACTACTGTCAAATGATTGGCAGCTACTGCCAATTGGTGTGTTGGAAGAACTCCTGAGAGTCATGTACTTGTGACACTTGTACCAAAGGTACCTCAAGTACCATCCTCTCTTGTGGATCCTGTCTCCTTTGCAGAAGGTATGGAATCTGGCATTACTCATCCACTTAACTGCCAGTGGTGTTTCAGTGATAGATCCAGGAATCCAGTATAGTGTGGATGGGAAACATGGAGGACTCATGGTATTATATTGTTCCCCCTAACCAAGAAGTTCAAGGTGCTGTCTTTCACTGAAACTGAGCCAGTGGAACTCACATCACCTGTGATGAGGAAACCTGTATTGCCCAATGTCATGAGGAGGCAAACACAGAAGGGTAGGTGTCTATTAATTATCTGCAGTTGAAATGTATGGCTAATGACAGTGCCGCTTACTGAAATGGCAGCTAGGGACAGGAAAAGACATGAAGCACACACCTCTATATGCCTGGAGGCATCATTCAACATGTTGAAGAGGCTATTACTGCAGCCATTGAGGGAAGAGGTGCAACTAGCTGCAGATTGTGGCACACACTAGAACAGATGCTGCCTGTCATCTGAGCTCTGGATTATTCCCGTGACTGGCCGAAAAGGTTGAGAACACAAGCCTTCTGCATGGAGTTTCAACAAAGCTTACAATTTGTAACATTGTCCCCAAAACTGATCATTGCCCCTTGATTCAGAGTCGAATGGAAGTATCAGTTGTGACCAAAAGAAATGCCTCCCATAAGTGAAAGTATAAAAATCCTAATGGCTAATGACAGTGCCACTTAGTGAAATGGCAGGTTTTAGATAGATTATATAATGGTAAGACAGAGATTTAGGAACCAGGTTTTAAATTGTAAGACATTTCCAGGGGCAGATGTGGACTCTGACCACAATCTATTGGTTATGACCTGTAGATTAAAACTGAAGAAACTGCAAAAAGGTGGAAATTTAAGGAGATGGGACCTGGATAAACTGAAAGAACCAGAGGTTATACAGAGTTTCAGGGAAAGCATAAGGGAGCAATTGACAGGAATGGGGGAAAGAAATACAGTAGAAGAAGAATGGGTAGCTTTGAGGGATGAAGTAGTGAAGGCAGCAGAGGATCAAGTAGGTAAAAAGATGAGGGCTAGTAGAAATCCTTGGGTAACAGAAGAAATATTGAATTTAATTTATGAAAGGAGAAAACATAAAAATGCAGTAAATGAAGCACGCAAAAAGGAATACAGACATCTAAAAAATGAGATCGACAGGAAGTGCAAAATGGCTAAGCAGGGATGGCTAGAGGACAAATGTAAGGATGTAGAGGCTTATCTCACTAGGGGTGAGATAGATACTGCCTACAGGAAAATTAAAGAAACCTTTGGAGATAAGAGAACCACTTGTATGAACATCAAGAGCTCAGATGGAAACCTAGTTCTAAGCAAAGAAGGGAAAGCAGAAAGGTGGAAGGAGTATATAGATGGTCTATACAAGGGCGATGTAATTGAGGACAATATTATGGAAATGGAAGAGGATGTAGATGAAGATGAAATGGGAGGTATGATACTGCGTGAAGAGTTTGACAGAGCACTGAAAGATCTGAGTCGAAACAAGGCCCCCGGAGTAGACAACATTCCATTGGAACTACTGAAGGCCTTGGGTGAGCCAGTCCTGACAAAACTCTACCATCTGGTGAGTAAGATGTATGAGACAGGTGAAATACCCCCAGACTTCAAGAAGAATATAATAATTCCAATCCCAAAGAAAGCAGGTGTAGACAGATGTGAAAATTACCGAACTATCAGTTTAATAAGTCACAGCTGCAAAATATTAACGCGAATTCTTTACAGACGAATGGAAAAACTAGTAGAATCCGACCTCGGGGAAGATCAGCTTGGATTTCGTAGAAATGTTGGAAGACGTGAGGCAATACTGACCCTACGACTTATCTTAGAAGCTAGATTAAGGAAGGGCAAACCTACGTTTCTAGCATTTGTAGACTTAGAGAAAGCTTTTGACTGTTGACTGGAATACTCTCTTTCAAATTCTGAAGGTGGCGGGGGTAAAATACAGGGAGCAAAAGGCTACTTACAATTTGTACAAAAACCAGATGGCAGTTATAAGAGTCGAGGGACATGAAAGGGAAGCAGTGGTTGGGAAGGGAGTGACACAGGGTTGTAGCCTCTACCTGATGTTATTCAATCTGTATATTGAGCAAGCAGTGAAGGAAACAAAAGGAAAGTTCAGAGTAGGTATTAAAATCCATGGAGAAGAAATAAAAACTTTGAGGTTCGCCGATGACATTGTAATTCTGTCAGAGACAGCAAAGGACTTGGATGAGCAGTTGAACGGAATGGATAGTGTCTTGAAAGGAGGATATAAGATGAACATCAACCAAAGCAAAACGAGGATAATGGAATGTAGTCGAATAAAGTCGGGTGATGCTGAGGGTATTAGATTAGGAAATGAGACACTTAAAGTAGTAAAGGAGTTTTGCTATTTGTGGAGCAGAATAACTGATGGTCGAAGTAGAGAGGATATAAAATGTAGACTGGCAATGGCAAGGAAAGCGTTCCTGAAGAAGAGAAATTTGTTAACATCAAGTATAGATTTAAGTGTCAGGAAGACATTTCTGAAAGTATTTGTATGAAGTGTATCCATGTATGGAAGTGAAACATGGATGATAAATAGTTTGGACAAGAAGAGAATAGATGCTTTTGAAATGTGTTGCTGAAGATTAGATGGGTAGATCACATAACTAATGAGGAAGTATTGAATAGGATTGGGGAGAAGAGAAGTTTGTGGCACAACTTGACCAGATGAAGGGATCAGTTGGTAGGACATGTTCTGAGGCATCAAGGGATCACCAATTTAGTATTGGAGGGCAGCGTGGAGGGTAAAAATTGTAGAGGGAGACCAAGAGATGACTACACTTTGCAGATTCAGAAGGATGTAGGTTGCAGTGGGTACTGGGAGACGAAGAGGCTTGCACAGGATAGAGTAGCATGGAGAGCTGCATCAAACCAGTCTCAGGACTGAAGACCACAACAACAACAATGGCTAACTGTGCAGCATTAGCAACAAAGTACCAGAGTTTAAAGTGCTTCCAAAAAGCAGTGAAGCTCACATATTACTAGGTACACAAAACTGAAATTGACAGCAGTGAGATTTTTGGGGAAAATTCAAGTGTATATCAAAAGGATAGGCTACTGGGAAGTGGAGATGGTGCATTTGTTGCAGTAAATGAGACACTCAAATCAGAGGAGACAGAAATTGAAGCTGTATGAGAGATTGTTTGGGTAAAACTCAGTATCAGTGGTGGACATAAAGTGGCAACTGGGTCCTCCTGTCGCCCACCAGACTCATCTCTTGATGTAACAAAAAACTTTAGAGGAGACCTCAGTTTGCTTGTACTTAAGTTTCCCAATCATACTGTAATCATTGATGGAAACTTCAATCATTGAACAATCAGCTGGAACTATTACAGTTCTGTTACTGGTAGGCATGATAAAACATCCTGTGAAACACTACTAAATGCCTTCTCTGAAAACTACCTAGAACAGATAGTTTGGAACCCCACTCATGATGGAAATATATTGGATCTAATGGCAACAAACAGACCTGACCTCTTTGCTGGATGGATGGATGGATATGGTGGTTATGGGCGTTCAACAGTGTAGTCTTTAGCGCCCGAACGGAAACAACTACGGACGAGTGTCACTAAAATGCGGCAAGTGTTAAAATAGGACTAAAATTAAAAGTGAAAGGCTACATAGGCAGTTTGCACGTCAACAGTTGCAAAGTGGAATGCAGCACATAAAGAGGATAACTGCAAGAGAACGTAGGTGAAATTGTTAAAATGAAACACATAGCACATGTTTGGAACTGGCCTATTACAAGTATAAAAAGGAGTGGTAAGCCACTCGGCAACACACTAAAAATTCCAACCTAAAATTTTTGGCTGAAGCCCAGAAACATCACAGTACCTTAAAACTTTCTTGACACTCGCCTCGTCATTGGCTAGAATCGAGGGCAGATCCCCACTAATATTAACTTCCACCCTGATAGAACGATATAAATCACACTCAACTAAAATGTGGCGTACAGTGATTCGTACGCCACAGGCATCACACAGTGGGGGTTCCTCTCGCCGTAGTAAGAAGGCATGCGTAAGAGGACAGTGTCCTATGCGAAGATGTGTAAGGGTCATTTCGTCACGCCTAGGTGACCGGCAGGAGGAACACCAGGGCTGGATGGTGGGTTTCACCAATCACAGCTTATTTTCCCTCACCGCCAGCCATTCCTCCTCCCACAATTGCATACACTTCCGCTGCAGCACAGAAACAATACCTTGCAAAGGAATAGAACATTGTGTCACCTCCAGTAATCTGCAGGCGTCCTTGGCAGCTCTATCAGCTAGTTCATTTCCCCGTATGCCCACATGCCCTGGCACCCAGCAAAAGGACACTTGCTTGCCCTGTCGTTGGAGGATGTACAGTTGGTCGTAAATCAGCTGTTCCAACTTCTTCGCTGGGTACAGGTTCTGCAGTGACTGTAATGCGCTCATTGAGTCAGAGCAAATTAGAAAGTTTTTGCCCTGAGTACACCGTATTTGCTCCAATGCCTTCAGGATCGCATGGAATTCTGCGGAAAAAACAGTGTATTCCTGGGGAAGGTGAATCCTGATGACACGTTTGGGGAACACTGCTGAGCAGCCAAGAAAATCCCCCTGTTGGGATCCATCAGTGTATACTACTGTAAAATCATGATGCCTATCTAAAATGTTAAAAAATAAAGATTTGAAAGTAAAATCTGGTGTACTGTCTTTGTTAAAATTTGCCAAATCTAAAATCGGTCTGGGCCTCTGGAGGAGCCAAGGTGTGTATCTGCTCCAACCTCGACATGAAACATTAAAACTGGCCACACCCATCTCTAAAATGCAATCCTTTGCACGAATCCCATAGGGCCTTGTTGCTCGTTGCCGGTTGCGAAAAAGCCTTTCCAGTGGAGGCCGAGCAACAGTGTAGTATGCAGGCGTGTATGGTGTGGATAATGTTTTATAGGCCTGGCGCACCATTAGTAGACGCCGCCGGAGGTGAAGTGGCGGTTCACCTGCCTCTGCACACAGGCTTGGTATGAGGCTCATTCTGAATGCCCCAGTGGCCATCCGAATCCCCTCATGGTGCACCACATCCAACAGCTTCAAATAAGTGGGTCTTGCAGACCCATACACCGTGCATCCATAATCAAGCCGGGACCGCACGAAGGCTCTGTAAAACTGGAGCAGACAAGTCCTGTCTGCTCCCCATGTGAGGTGACTAAGACATTTTAAAATAGACAGCGCCTTAAGAGACCGTTTTTTCAATTCCTTAACGTGTGGCAGCCACGTAAGCTTAGAATCAAAAGTGAGGCCCAGAAACTTCACCGTGTCTTTAAAATTCAGAACGGTGTCCCTCATCCCCAACTCAGGCAAGTCAAAACTGGAACAAGAATGGTTAAAAAGAACATACACCGACTTATCAGTTGAAAACTGAAAACCACTCCTCTGTGCCCAGTCATCCAAACGTTGGAGAGTGAGTTGCAACTGACGAGTCGTCGTTGCAAGGCTGGAAGAAGAACAAAATACAGAGAAATCGTCCACAAACAAGGAACACTGAACAGGACGTAATACTATTAATAGCAATAGCAAAGACCGTCACGCTTAAAACACTACCCTGAGGGACACCGTTCTCTCGTTCAAAGCGACTAGACAGTACATCTCCGACTCGGTACCGAAAATAACGTGGCAACAAGAAGGACCGAATAAAATTGGGAAGACATCCACAAAAACCCCATTCATGGAGCTGCCTGATGATAAGATGCCTCCAAGTAGTGTCGTATGCCTTTTCAATGTCAAAAAATATTCCCAACAGGTGATGCTGGTGCAGGAAAGCCTGTTGTATGGCCGCTTCCAGGAGGGCCAGGTTATCAAAGGTGGAGCGATACCTCCTGAACCCACACTGAAAGCAACTAAGGAGTTGTCTGGATTCTAGCATACAGACAAGGCGGCGGTTGACCATCCGCTCCAAGGTCTTTCCCACGAAGCTAGTGAGGGCAACACTACGGTAACTACCCGGGCATGTGCGCTCTTTCCCAGGTTTTAAAAGAGGAATTAAAATTGCTTCACGCCACGAGTCGGGGAAGTGACCGGACATCCAAACTAGATTAAAAAGTCGGAGGAGGATTTCTTTATTTCTCCCTGTGAGGTGCCGCAGCATGCTATAGTGGATTCTATCCTGACCAGGGGATGTATCATCAGCCCCACACAATGCAGAATCCAGTTCCCACATGGAAAATGGGCAGTTGTACTCTTCTGTATTGGGTGAGCGGAAGTCAAAACCGCTCCTCTCAGCAGCCACTCTGTGGGGCTGGAAAGCTGGATTCTGACTGGCGGTTGCAGTAATAGCTGCAAAATGAGCCGCCATAGACTGGGCAATATCTTTTGGGGTCGTGTGGAGAGTACCATTCCACATTATAGCAGCCATAGGGCACCTCCCACCTCTCCCAGAAATCCTCCTGATGGTCTCCCATGCAATGGAACTTCGTGTAGAATGATTAATGGTGTTAAAGGAAATGCTGCCACGACCTCTTCTTGCTCTCTCGTATAATCCGACGACACTTTGCCATTGCCACCCGAAAAGCTGCAAGGTTCTCTACAGTTGGCCGGCATTTGAACCTACGCAGAGCTGCCTGCCTAGCCCTGATTGCACAGTGGCATTTGTCGCTCCACCAAGGGACAGGCTGCCGCTTCGGTTGTCCCGTGGACTGTGGGATGGACGCTTCACTGGCGCGGTGAATCACTTCAGTAATACGATCCATCCATTCCTGGACACTGACCCGATGTTCAAACTGGGCGAGTTGACTATACAGTGCCCAGTTGGCTCTACCGAGCACCCATCGAGGCGGTTTCCTTTCTGGTTCCACTGCATGTGGCAGGTGAATCCGGATGGGGAAGTGATCGCTGCCATGTAAGTCACTCCACTTCCCATGCAGCAGTGTGGGTGATGGCTGGAGAGCAAAGCGATAGATCAATGGCAAAGAACGACCCAGTTGCAATGCAAAAATGTGTGCTTTGACCTGTATTTAGCAAATGGGCACTGGTAGACAGAAGAAGCCTCTCAATTGCTCTACCCCTGGGGCAAGTACTCACAGAGCCCCAAAGCATATTGTGTGCATTAAAATCACCACAGAGGATGAAGGGGTGGGGGAGCTGTGTAAGAAGATCACTGAGAGCCTCTTCGTCAAGCACATCATGTGGGGGCAGGTAAAGTGAACATACTGTTAGCATATGGCGCACATGTACTAATATTGCAACTGCCTGTAAATCCGTCGTGAGGGAGAGAGGCGAGGAGTGGTAGTCGGTGTTAACGAAGATACCTACTCCGCCTCGAGCTCTCTGTCCACTCAGGTTGTCCTTTTTGTGGAGGACATAACCACATAGCTCTGGGGTGTATGTTTCACTGAAATTTGTCTCTTGCAGACATACATGCATAGGTCTATCCTGAATCAATAGACGTAGTTCCTTCACGTGTCCGGAACCCTTCCAGGTTCCATTGTAGTATGAGAGCCATCACGGTGGTTGTATTTTCTGCCTCTCTTTCCGCTGAGGTGGGGAGACTGCAGCGGGTGGAGGCTCAGTCTTGGGGCGAGATGATTGCCCCATATTCTCAGAGTCCATCAGCTCTGGGGAAGAGTCTGATGAAGCATCTAGTGGGACCACATTAACATGATCCGAGGGTTTACCAGCCGATTTAATCTGTTGGTGCTGCTTCACATGTGCTTTCCTTTGTTTAGAGGGCTTTGCTGGAACCGGAGCTGGGGCGTTTATGACCATGCTGGGCTTTGGAACAGCCTCAGCAGTTGGAGATGCCTGGGGCTCTTCAGTGTGAGCTACTGTACCTTTCTCTGCTGTTCTAGGAGGGGCTACAGGCTCTGATACAGTTGCTGCCTTGCAAGTGCACTGACATGTGCACGTGTTGGTGCCAGCACAAACAACCTCCGTCTGTGTAGATGCATCGACCTTCAGAGGCGGCTTCTGAACAATGGAAGCAAAGGACGTACAAATGTGGGGGGCTGTATAGCCTTAAAGATCTTTTTGGCTTCACTGTAGAGGATACGCTTAGTTGTTTTTATTTCTTGTATTTTACGTTCCTCTAGGAAGATTCTACAGTCCCTACACCAAACAGGGTGGCTTTCAGAACAGTTTATACATCTGACAGGCGACGAACAGTCAATTCCGTCATGGGCAGCCTTACTACAGTTGCCACACATCGCTTCTCCCTTACACCGTAGAGTTGTATGCCCAAAACGCGGGCACTTAAAACAGCGCATCGGGTTTGGGACATAAGACCGGACGTTTGGTCGAAGAAATCCTGCCTTGATGTGTTCTGGGAGTTTGGGGGTATTGAAAGTAAGAATGAAGAAGTCTGATTTCACCAGGTTCCCATCCACCCTTTTCATCATGTTCTGAACGTCAACAATTCCCTCCTGAGCCCACTCACTCTTTAATTCTTCTACAGGAATGTCCATGAGATCCCTACAGGTAACAACACCCTTACTGGAGATCAGGGTGCTGTGAAGCTCTGTATCGATAGTGTATTCCCCCAAGCTTTTAGCTGTTTGAAGGTTAACTGCTTGCTGAGCAGTTGATGTTTCAACAAGTAGTGTCCCATTCCGTAAATGCTTCACTGATTTTAAAGTTCCAGCTATTCCTTCTAGACCCTTTTGGATATAGAATGGCGAAACCTTTTCAAAGGAACCCTCTTTCCTTTTTATAATTAAAAACACATTCTGGTTTTCAGTATGTGCTCTGTTACTCTGAACTGCTGTACGTTTGCTGACGACGGAGTCAGGAGGACTGGCTAACCTAGCCCTCTTGTTGGTCTGGGCAGTAGTGCTTACCAGCAGTCCACCCATCCCACTGGCCAGCGAAAAATTAGGAGGAGGAAAAGAGGAAGAATTCGTGGTATTCATGGTCGTTCCATGAGCAGCTAGGGAAACTTACGCCCATCCAGACAGAGCCCCGCATGCCTGGATAAGCCTTGTACAACTGAGGTGCAGCAGGTTCCCCAGAGGTTGCCTGCTAGTGACTGTTCCACCTCAACAGCCATGCATCTTATCGGCGCGCAGCACACCTTAAGATTGAAGGGTTTTTTATAGAGGTATGTACCGTCCTCGCAATTCAGGCAACCAAGCCAAGATCCCCGGTCCCTAAGACACACAACGTTCCACCGTTGCGCCAAACGGTGGTCGCTGAAGCATGCCCAGAGCTTACGGTATCAGCAGACTGGCGGCGCACACCAGTCCACAGCTCGAGGACCCCGGGTTCGCCAAGCCCATACCCAGAAAACGAATACTGAGCCCCCTGAGGGATGACGTCTTTGAGGATGTCCACATCAAAAATGGTAGCAGTAACAATAATGCAGTTGTGGCAACAATGATTATCGAAGTACAAAGGGCAAGCAGAAAGATATACACCTACAGTGAACTAGATAAAATATCAGTAGTGTCATATCTCAATGAGGAACTTGAAACTTTCAGCACAGGAAGGAGCATGAAGAGGAACTATGGCTCAAGTTGAAGAATAGTTGCCATGCACCAGATAGACATGTAATCAGCAGAACAGTTCATAATTTGAGGGAACCTGCATGCTATAGAGTCACTGTGAGGAGACTTCTGAAGAAACAAAGATTACTAAATAATAGGTATAAAACAAATTGTAGAGCTATAGATAGATGCTGAAGGCATAGTCCATATCAATTCTGGCAGGTTAGGGAAAATATCTTACCTTCATAGTCTCGGATGTTATTGAATTTAGTGTATGTTGTAATGAAGGACTAAGTAAGGAACACATCATTTTTTTATTTTCTCTGAAAAAATTTCTACTCTGAGATACAGCTCTCCAAAGATGACACTGCACATGTAATTTTGAAGATGCAAATTTTGAAAAACGTTTTAAATTGCTGTATCTCTGGAACAGTTCTAGATATTTTGTTGTTTTTTTTATTTGAAAGACAATTACTTTATGATTATAAACAAATTCTCTATTTTGACTTATCTGTCAAAGCATTTTTTTATTATAGCACTCTTAACTTTTTTTTATAATTTCAAAAATGTCAACCCTTAAAATTTTGATTTTTCTTCTGTTGATTAGTATCATATAGTCCTACATTACCTGAAAAGGAGAGCTTCCACTTTAAGTTTGAACATGTTTTATAAACAACTGAAATTTTTGCCGTACATAAAACCTGTTTACCACATTACCTAGCCTTATTTAACATAATTTTAGTTTTGGAAGATGAGTAAGAGACTCATTTTTCAAGCATTTTAAATGGTTCCAAAACCTAAGTGAAAGATCCAAAAACTTAAAGGTTTCAATTTATGCAACTTCTGTGCCCTCAGTTTCGTACCAATATTAGCCAGTCAACGAACTAAAAATGTGTTCCACTGCTTCAGTATCTTCCTTTGATATAGAGTGATGCCTTCCTGTTGAACCAATAGGAACTGGAGTACTTACAGTTTTCAAAACATGGAAGTGAGCACTAATGCCATTGTTGCTGTCCTTCAGCTGGAAACCTATATACAACAGCTGGTCCATGTGGTAGCATAAAGTTCTCTACAATTTCATTTAACTCATAACTGGTGTGTATGATCTCTGCAATCCATCAGTCACAGTCATACACACACACACACACACACCACAAATGAACCCCTTCTCAGGTTGTGAATCTGAATATTACCTTGCTGTTTCTGAGGTGTTGGCAGAACAAATGAAATTTCTTCTTTCTTGCTCTTTAAAGTGCATGCAATATGAGTTCGCCCATCACTTTGAGTCCAAAAATATATCCTCTGAAATCCTTTCACAGGAGTAGTTTGTTTGGACCATTCTTCTTTTTTATGCTCATGGAGTTCCTTGATGTCCTCTTCGGACAAAAGAATGAAAGCTGTGGATGCGTAAGATTTCATGACTCCCATAAAATCCTCAGCATTCTGAATCACAGCTGTATTTCATCTGGAAAGATTATGTTTTATAGCATGGTGCTTCAGCAGGCCACCTATACCATCAAATGCCCCTTCCCATGACCAATAGCACTGTATACTCAGTCAGTTAGCACCAGCAACGTTCTCAATTCAAACAGCTGGTAATGATTTTTAAAATGACTAGGAGCACGATCAGAAATAATTATGGTCTTCTCCGCCCCTGTTTGCAGTTGAAGAATTTTGCACATTGCTAGCAATGCATGTGCTGAGACATGTCCTGTGTCATCACTTATAACTGCAATGCTTTATTTATTTCTTTATTTATTTACTTACAAGTCAAATTCCACAGGACCAAATTGAGGAGCAAATCTCCAAGGTCATGTAACGCTTCACTACATGAAATTACAACATAAAGGTAATAACAGATACAGACAAAATGCTTATGAACCTAAAATAGTCAGTCCATAAGTTTAAGTAAACGCTACCAACAATACAACAAGAATCAGCTTAATTTTTCAAGGAACTCCTCGACTGAATAGAATGGGTGACCCATGAGGAAACTCTTCAGTTTCAAACTGAAAGTGTGTGGATTACTGCTAAGATTTTTGAATTTGAGTGGTAGCTTATTGAAAATGGATGCAGCAGTATACTGCACATCTTTCTGCACAAGAGTTAAGGAAGTCCGATCGAAATGCAGGTTTGATTTCTGCCGAGTATTAACTGAATGAACGTTGCTTATTCGTGGGAATAAGCTAATATTGTTAACAAGAAATGACAGTAAGGAATATATATATTGAGAGGCCAATGTCAAAATACCCAGACTCGTGAACAGGGGTCGACAAGAGGTTCGTGAACTTGCACCACTTATTGCCCGAACAGCCCATTTCTGGGCCAAAAATATCCTTTTAGAATGGGAAGAGTTACCCCAAAATATAATACCATATGATATGAATTAATGAAAATAAGCATAATACACTAATTTTTGTGTCGAACGATCACTCACTTGAGATACCTTTTGAATGGTAGAAATGGCAGCATTAAGTCTTTGAACAAGATCCTGAACATAGGCTTTCCATGACAGTTTACTGTCTATCTGAACACCTAGAAATTTGAACTGTTCAGTTTCACTAATCATATGCCCATTCTGTGAAATTAAAATGTTAGGTTTTGTTCAATTGTGATTGAGAAACTGTATTACTGTGATTTAGCATTAGTCTATTGTGAGCCCCTCGTTGCAATGTCTATTATGTTTGTCTTTTATTGTTTAATAGATTGTGATACTTTGAAGTTTCATCTAACTTTTGGAACTAATGTTTACCGCTTTGTAGATGAGCTGCATCTACTGTCATTTTAGAAGCATTTATTTCCCTGTTTTCTTTTAAGCTGCCTAAGATTAAAAAATGAGTTTTTCATTCTCATGCCGCTGACCAGACTATAACTCTGAGGGCAGGAAGCAACCTCAAGCTGATGGAATGCGAAGCAGAAACACATTAGAATAACATAGCGCACCATTATGGGGTGTTTTCCCATGCACTGTTATTATGTTTGGTGGCGTTCTGCATTTCCGAAAATCTTCCAAGTTATAGTACCACCGTACCACCTTCCGTCTAGTCTGACGCATCTTAAGAACTGACTACCTACTCCCTTTTCAAATTCTTAAACGGTTTCTCCTCCCTCACCCATGCATTGCACTGGGTTACTACCATTGCTCTGAGTCACTTGTCTGTTTGTTCCAACCTCAAACATTACTTTGTACCTCCCCCCTCCAGGGCCGTGTGCCTTACACGGTGCAGTTACTGCCCACAGAGTGCCCAGTTGATTGGATTATTCTTTCAGTTTTCGCTTTCATAAATTGATTGTCTACCTATCTCTTTCATCTACGCATCACTGACACATCATGATGAGGTTCGCCTTCATCTACACCCTGGTCAGTAACCAAGGCTATGCAGACATATTCCTTCACCCTCTCACCAATCCACATCCCTTGTGCATACCTCTCCAGTTTCTCTCCTCCCGCAAGACATGTGTTACGCCACAGACAATACCCCTGCATCACCCAGTTAGAGAGAAGCACCGTTTAAGTTTGTTGACATCACATGCGTACCTCTTCTTCTCCACCGTACAAGCCATGTGCTCTTCTCCCATCAGTCAGAAGTTTGTTTACAAACAGTACATGCACCTCTGTCACACAGAACCACATCCCAGCTGTAAATCTTTTCGTATGTTATGTTATCTGATTATAAACTCACTGCATTCTTTCCCTTTTTATGTAAAGTTTTATGAACAGGATAAGAATATTGTTAGCTGTTTTTTCACTACGGACACACATTTCAATTATCTTTTGTAGAGTTTTGCCTGTGTGTTTCTCCATGCCTACAACTTTGTTTTACAAGCTTATTTTATGCCATGTGACAGTACCTTGATAATCTCAAAACTGTAAACGCTAAGAACAGTTGACAGGACATACATTTTTCTTGAACTTTGCCATTTTAGAGGAAAAAATTAGGCTGCAACCGATATTCACTATCAATTGATAGTCCAACAGGTGTTGTTTTGGCCCTGTCCTTCAGAATTTCTTGTTGTAATTTTAGTTATAGAGAACAGTTTGTTAATAATTTTTGTAATTTGTTTGCAGAATATTATGGTTGAGTGGCACTACTGGGAATAACATTAAATCCGTGTTTGCCATGTTGAGCACTAACTTATGAGAAATATTGATTATAGCTTCCCATTATGAGACCTACAGTATTTGTTGTGCAAACCAGAAACCATTTAGACCACAATGTGCTCACATTTCAACCTTGTTAATTTTTATTTGCCTTACTTTTAACTAATTTAAAAAATTCTGCTGGAACTATGCTTTTACTCAGTAAGTGACTATGTTGACCAATAACATTTCTCCTGGTAATGTTTATATTAAGACAAAACTTAACAGTCTGTATTTTGGTCCTTACATTTTCATTAGATTTACATATCTAAAAGAGAGCTGTTGTCTGATGTAAATCCTTCACTGAATCATTGTTGTGTAAATGATTTGCTGGGAGAGGAGGCTACAAGTGAAGGCCTCTGAGTAACTGACTATAACATTCAATAACAAAAGCATATATGTACATAAATTTGTACTACTTTATGTACACAGGGTGAATATTAATAAAACTGACAAACTGCAGGAACAAATTACTGACTCAAAATAGAGGAAAAATGATCCTATCAACATGTGTTCAGATATGGACAGTGTGAGGACAATGACAAAAAATCATCCCGGAACACAGTACAAAGCTGCAATGCATACAGAGCAGAACAGATGTTCAAAGTGGCCTCCATGGGATTGCAGATGATAGGGATACTAGCGGCTGTCATGCAGGACACACATAACTATACTTTGGCTTACAACATGTAGGCAGGCCGCCTGTCCGGACCTTGTTATGTGATGTGGCTGGTGTCTGTGAGGGTACTTGTTTTGGTATAGCATGCTGCCTCTTGACTACTTCCATATTCTAAGCTGCATACAAACATGATATCAGCTTGTTTCTAACATTAATACTGGATCATTCTGCTGCTTACACTGTGATGCAACACACAAGGAACACATGGCACATGGTCAAAGCATCAGTGTCATTTACTGTGGCAACGATGCATTTCTGGACAAATGTTCACATGATCTCTTTCCTCCATTTCAAGTTAGGAACCTGTCATTGAAGTTTGTCAGTTTTATTAATGTTCATCCTTATTTGTATGTTCCACTTCCTTGTAACGATTTCACATAAAATTTGCATGTACATCTGGATAAAATCCATACACTATATATCGTCTACAGAGAGACAAATATACAATTGTATCTGTACTTCTCAAACACATGAGGAGACAGAAGGAAGAAAGATAAGCGATATTTCCTGTATTTCCCCTTCACCCTTTCCTGTATGATGCTTTTATTTTGGCATATTCAAAGAACTTATTTTTTAATGTAGCTAGTGGATGACATTATTTTATATACTAATTTAACTATCTTTGTGGATTTTCCATCCAAACCTGCAATTTTTGATTCCTAATGAAAATATATTTTCTAAGGCCATTATTGAAATTATTGTGAAGAATTTTCATTACAGTGTTCCATCAAGATCATAATTTTAATTTCATTAATGATTAGTTTCTCCTATTGCCATCATCAGATTCCTTTCTGCTCCCTTTTTTCCCTTCACCTCCCTCTCCCATAGCCTCCCATTGCTGCACCAGGTAGCCTTGTCTGCCACCAGGTTCCACCAGGCAGCAATGTTCCCTTTTCCTCCCACTGTACCCTGCTCCCTGCTATCCCCCCCTCCCCTACTCCACTAGAGATTGCGGCCCCCATCAGTTTCAGTCTGGCTTGAGATAGTGGTCATGTGTGTGGAGGTGTGCTTCCTTGTGTGCATGCGTGTGAGTTTTTCTTTCCTGATGAAGGCTTTGGTCGAAATCTGAATATTTAACAGTATTTTTGTTGTACTTGTCTGCAACTCAATGTATCATTGTTAATAGTAACCTCAGACCCTTTGCAAATGATGCAGTTATCTATAATGCAGAACTGTCTGACGAAGCTGCATAAATATTCAGATTTTGAGAAGATTTCAATATAGTGCAAAGATTGGCAACTTGCTTCAAATGTTCAGAAATATAAAATTGTGCACTTCATGAACTGAAAAAACATCGTATCCTAATATCAATAAGCCACACTTGCAATCAGTCAACTATTGCAAAAACCTGAGTGTAACACTATGTAATGAAATAATTACATAGGCTTAGTTCTGGGTACAGGGGGTGGTAGACTTCGGCTTATTGCTAGAATACTGGGGAAATGCATTCAGTCTACAAAGGAGATTGCTTACAAATCTGTCATGTGACCCATCCTAGAATATTGCTCAAGTGTGTAGGATTTGTACCAAATAGGACTAACAGAGAATACTGAATGTATAAAGAGAAGGGCTGAACAAATGGTCACATGTTTGTTTGAACTGGCTTTCAATGATGACTCTAGGAATATTCTACAATTCCCTACATATTGCTTCTATAAGACTCATGAGGGAAAGAATAGATTAATTACAGCATGCATGTAGCCATTTAAGCAATCATTCTTCCCACAATCCACATGTGAATGCAACATGGGAGAAAACCCAATAACTGGTACATGGTACCCTCTGTCATGCACTTCACAATGGTTTGCAAACAAGAGATGTATCTGTAAAATCACATGATTATTCTAAGCATAGTAGTTAAAACAACTGTGTGATAGTTTTAATTACATTACAATATACAAAAGTCAATATTTATTGGCAAAAAAAAGAAACAAAGAATGAAAATACAGAATCCCTCTATCCTGGGGATTTTTATACAAATTAAGCTGCAAAAACATAACAAGCCCATAAGCCATATAATCAATAACATGTCATGTCAAAATTACTGAATCAATAATATGTGTAAAACCAGTGGGAAAATGCTCCTATCAGAGCACAAAAAAGGCAAATGGCCTCTTGTTTGACTGACTGAAAAACAGGATACTATGGTACGTGTCTCATTCTACCTTCTTCAGGACCCTTAAAAATATTCCCAAAAATTTTGGCACGTGAACATATTCACGCTCTTTTTAACATGCAGTTTCCATTTCACTCCCATAAGCTTCCCTAGCTGTAACAAGGTCACACCCACTAGTCCACTGCTGCAAGCCATTCACACCTATCCACTCCCACTTGCCCATTCTCATTCCCTCATTTACCCCAATTCATTGTCATTGTCTCTTTGTGTCTCTCTAACTGTCACTCTCTCCCATTTCACAGACACAGTCTTCTTAGTTCTGACCTTCTACTACTGAATCTTCTCACTGTTGCTGTATCCCTCTTGCTTATTGCACTCTCTTACTTCTATTACCTCATTCCTTCCTTTCCATGGTCACTATCTCTCTCTTCCTTATTGTAACGGTCATAGACTGTCTCTCATTATCACTGTCTCTCACTCACTTCCACTCTCTCCTCTCTTTATCTTTCTCCAAATGGCACTGACACTTTCAGCCTTTTCCTACCACTGTCAAATATGTACAACCACCACTGTATCCCTCACTTTACCTCACACTGCCATTGTCTCCTTTGCACTTTCTATACCATGGCAACTGTCTACTATCTTCGAATATTTATTAATTTTCTGTCTCTTTCCCACTGCCACAGTCTCATTTTCTCTCAGAATAAAAAGGTGTAAATATAGTCACATGCCAAAATTTTGAGGATAATTTTTAAAGGTGCTGAGAAATGTAGAATATGACAGCATGTAGCCCACTTTTCTGTCAAAGTCTTTTTAACAAGATTGTATTCACCTTTTTCATGCTCCAATAAGAGCATTTTTCAGCTGCTTCCCTTCTTTTTTTTTTTTTTGTCTGCCACATCAGGGTGGGAGAGTAAAACACTGATGGTCTACTTCAGTGAAACTCAAATAGTGCACATTTAATTTTACACTTCAGATGATTTTACATGCAAAAAAATTTTGCGTGTGCTTCAGTACAACAACATGGTATTCCCAGATGATAATGGAGACACTCTACAGCACATTTCTCCATGCTACATCACTTTATAAACCACATTTTCATCTCACACCAGATTTTATGTGTGTATTTTAGATGTAAATGTAGGGTAACTTTAAACCTCTGTATCTCAGAAACAGATAAAGATATCAAAAACATATTCAGGGTATCTTAGGAATATATCATAAAAACTTAAGCCACTTGCTGTACAATGCCCTGTTGCAATCCACAGCCTGGTTTTGGTACCCAAAAGCCTTCCAATAACAGATAAAGATTTTTGAAAACATAAAGATAGGACTTCTAGATTAATGCTTAGAGAATATATCATTAAAATCTGAGCAATTTGTTGTGGTCTGTTATTTATATATCTGATGCTGACTGGGAAAAAAAAGAAAAAAATGGTGCCTCCATAAGCCCCATAATGCACACTGTAGACCACATCTAATGAAAAAAAACCCAACCAACTTGCTTCATTTTTCTAACCAGGAGGCAGTGTGTAATATTCAAACTTTGACCCTGCACTGCAGGGTAATTACAATTAGACAATCCTTCTGTTGGCTACACAAATGCTCCCTAGCCCAAGGACTATTTAAAACAATAGACCCTACATTTTTATCACCAACAGAACTTGAGCTATGGGTTCCGGAAAACTCCTGTTATTATGCACTACATTTTGCAATGTACTGATGGCTCAGGCTGTTGCATTGATACCAATAAACTGCAGAAAGATATTTACATATACAGATAAAACTACATATAACTTTAAAAATAGTTTAAAATTTGCAAAGGATGTGAAGGCCATAGAGAGCCTGACTGGATCAACTTTCACATCACTTCATATTTTTAACTTATACATGACCATTACAATGATGGAAACACTCGTAACTATAAAGAAAAACTTAATGACACACAAGAGCATCAGTCAAGGAAAAATAGGTGAGCTAACTGAAATGTTAGAATTGGTGTTGCAGTTCAATTATTTTACATTTAATGACTGGCTATGATGAAGAACTTGACAGGAACCTGGTGGATATTTTTTAATAATTTAGATAATATGTTCTTTTAACAAGATTCTAACATTGTGTATTAAGGACAATATCTCAGGGGTTTAAGGTAATGAGAAATGACACAAGAGAATTGGGGGGGGGGGGGGGGTAATGTGATGCACTCCAGAATTAAATTTACCATAAAATTAGAGGCAGAAAATATAAAGTTTCTGGATCTCTTATTAATTAAAAATTCTGAAAAACGTAAGTTCCAGATACTCAGAGAGCCACAAGTATGGATATAAACATTAACAAAAGTCCTCGACATCCTTAAAGGTGTAAATTGATGTACTTCAGAACAAAGACCAACAGAATAGTGGAGCTACTGACAGTTGGATGAACAGGCATTTGGTGGGAGAGGGGATCGGGGAGATAACTATAATTATAAAAGGAGAAAAAGCTAATGGTTGCAAAGAGAATTATCATTAAATTATAAAATGAAAGTAAACTAAATGGGAAAAGAAAAGAAAACAATGTTAGTCAAAGCAGTAAGAAATACAGATGTATGATACCTGAAAACATAGCAAGTACCGTTAGCTCAAGGTTACACTGTAAAATTTGGAGTAATAGACATAACATTTTAATATCCAGATTGTATAAACATATAAGGGGACATTCCCAGGTGCAAATAAACCATCTTGATGAAACTTGGCGAGTATATAGAGGGGTCAAACAATGAAATACATATTTTTTGCATTTTCCCAACTCCAGTTTTAAGGGGTAAAACCCAACCAACAAGGTAATTTGTTGTTTTAGCTTTAGAGGAAATATCTTCAAAACCATGATATATAAAAAATGTGACTCATCTAAAGTTGAAATCTGTATACTGATCTTTTGTAATAATTTGAAATTTTGCGCAAAACTCCGATTAATTTTGAAAATGGAAAACTTTCACTAGGATATAAAATTAAAGAAGCTTTCATGCCACATTCACCCATGTGCATTAAAGTTGATTTCTGAAATACCATTTTTTGGAAAATAAGCTGTACACAATGTGCTGTCACAGTATTTTCTACATACCTCATTAAAACATCTTTGGCAGCAATTGACAGTAGTTTAACTGTCAACCTCACCAACTCCAGGAATCCCTCTGAGGCTGATAGTCTTTGGTCAGTTCTTTCTTGACTTGCTTTCTATGCATATGCTGTTTATTCTGTTCTGTAATCTATCATTAGTAAACTGTGATTATTCAAATTTGTAGTATTTCTGTTACACATCAGTCATATGTAGTCCTGAAACACCCATATTGGTGACCTGAGTTATTCATTTCATTCAATTTCTTCTGATTATGCATCTGCAACGGTTCATGTTAACAGGCAGTGGATCACCAGATGTAGAGTAATTCAACACATGTGTTTCTGAGTTCCTCATCTGGATGCAATAGTGAAACCACACTGGCATGACAGGCTCAACTGACAGACTCTCATTATGCTGTATTTTCCACTCCACAGGGAATTTCTACAGCACACCTAACCTCAACAACCCTGCCATGGCAGGCGCATGGCCTGCAATAATTGCAAACACATAGCCACACTGATTGCCAGTTCACATCCATGGTTTGCTTACATTGAAGACGTGATTTAGGTTCCCTTCTATGCTCCTAAGGGGCATACAGAGGCTTGCTAGTAAATAAAGACAACATTAAATAGGATGCCTTTCTGGATGAGGAACATGAGCTGGTCCAGAGGTATTATTCCTAAAAGCTAACAACGACAATAAAATTTAATGAGTTTCTACATCTTAATCAATGGAGATCCTTGCTCGTGGCAGATTATTTGAACAGGGCAGACTATGAACGGTTTGTAGTACTGTGTATGGTGCCACCTGGCAGCATGGGGAAACTTGCTTCAGTGGTGCACTTGACAGTGAGGGGGTGGCAGAACAGCCAGGGATGGAATGGTAATAAACCCACCTGGTACTTCTGGCACACACTACACTGAACTATTCACACCACACTGCTCATTGTATTCCAGATGCTGATACTGGGAGGGGTGAGGGTGGGTGGGTGGGTGGATGTGGGGGTGGAGTGGGGTGGGGGGAGAACCAGGCATCTGGCATCGGGCTTTGTACAGCCACAGTCAAGGGAATGTAGCTTGGGGAGGCAGAACAGAAAACATGGTAACACTCCTCTTGTTAACTGAACCATGACAAAACACTGACACTAGATGCATATGCAAAGTCCTCTAGCCTGCATATACTCTGGCGAAGTGCAGCAGGTGGGGTCATGAGCCATGTGGCATTGAATGGGACGAGCTGCCGAGAGGACAGCCAGAAGGTTGTGCCTCATCAAAGTGGAAGAAGAGACTACTCAAGAAATGGTTCAGCATGTGTTCAGGAAAGCATGGCAGTCTAAGCTCTACCTCCAGCAAAAGTGACCAGAGAGGGTGCTGGGGAGATGGGTGGTACCTTGGCCAACAGGTGCTTCACTGATTGCTGTTTAGCATTCACAAAGGCTATCATCTGCTGCTACAGGAGGGGGGCAAGTGGAAGGAGTTGCCACACAGTCCCCCCCTTCTGAGAGGAAAACTCTGGTGCTGACCACACAGAGGGGTATTTGGAGCTGACTGAGGATGCTTGCTTGGGGGGCATGTAAGGTTGTTGCTGCTGCTGTGTTCGTGCTCATGCTGTGGTTTCTAGTGAAAGGAGGGTATGAGCAGCTCTGGCAGCTCCCGTGCATGGCATTGAGATGGTGTGAAATAATGTCACTGCTCCAATGGCGTGGGTGCAAGCAGCAATGGTGAAAACACTCTGTCGAGAGTGGCGGGCACTTGTGGAGGCAGGGCCATGTCTACATCAGCTGGAGGCCGCAAAAAGGGCAGTGTGGTGATGATATCGGTGTTCTAGGCTCTGGAGGGTGTGTCAGTCATGTAGTAGATTTGGTGGTGGGCCAGAGGCAGCGTCAGTTGTCACTGTGTTATAGACAGTGTTGGGGGTGGCATCAGCTGGTGGAACCTTGGGAATAGCATAGGGGACAGTGTTAATCTGAATTGTATCAGAGACAGTGTTGGTGGTGCTGGACTGGGGTCAGTGGTAGGCTGGGGAACTCCACCTTGATGGTGTTGTGTTCGTTAGCTGAAGGGGGCTCTAGGACATAGGCCACCTCGAACCTTTCAATGGAGTTGTTGCACCTGTTCAGATGAACAGTGTATGTCTTGTCCTCATATTGCAGCACCAAGTGCGGACTCGAATACTGAGAGTGGAGCAGTGGCTGGGAGGGGTCCACATGAAGCATGTCATGTGCATGCTGTGACGTCATGGTGGATGAAGGTATTGTGCTCACCACGACATTGTGGGTGAGTTGGTAGCAACTGAGCCATGAAGTATTGGAGCTATTGCATCAAACCTGTGAAGGTGCTGATGGAAGGAACTGGGGTAGCTTCCAAAAAATCACTGGGAACTTCAAATGGCTGTCTGTATACCAGCTCGGTGGCAAAAGTTTCCAGGCTGCTTTTGCGTGTTATCTACAGGTCTAGAAGTAAAAGGGGTTGGACAGCAGATCATTTGGAAGAATAACACGTAATGGTGGCTTTAAATGTGTGGTAAAACCACTCCACTATGCCGACAGCTGTGGGTTGGTAGCTGGTGGCATGGTGGAAGTTGGAGCCACAAGTGGCTGTCAGAGATCAGAGGGTTGACATGAGCCAGGACACACGATCTGTATCGATGTCACAGAGGCTTCCAAAGTGTGATAGTCAGGTCCAGACCAAGACTGCAACTACAGTTTCCACTGGAATGTCAGTCTGTAAATCTGTATAATCTGTCAATAATTTTCACCAGATATCGACATCCAGAAGAAGAGGTTGGCACTGAAGGGGAATTTGTGGCAGGTTGTATCTAACCAGTCAGAAGACTGATGTATCAAAAGAACTTGACATCCACTGGAGGAGGGCAGTGGGCCAACAATGTCAAGATATATATGCTTGAACCAGTGCTGCGCAGGTGGAAAAGCAGCCATAGGGGAGTGAAGATGCCGTCCGACTTTGGTGCACAGGCACAGAACACAGGACTGAGCCCAGCTGCTGCAGTTGCATTTAATGCCCACCCACACAAAAGGTACTTTCATGAGGTCGGCAGAAGCATGGACGCTTGGATGTGTGAGACTGAGGACACTGTCAAATGCCTGTTTACAGAAGGTGGGAAGGGAAGAAGCATGGGGGCAGTCATTGGAATATCAGGTTGTGAAGGATACATAAGGGTGTCAAACCAAACTATATGGTCAAAGACAGGTAAGTATCTTAGCTGGCAATTGAGGCCAGGGTTGGTGTTCTGAAAGGTGTGGGCTAGGTCCACATCACCCTCTCGAGTGGTGTCATGACATTGTAGTCTAAGGGTTGCATATGGTGCAAGAGCGACTAAGCCAATCTACCACAATGTTATCGATGTTGGATAGACGCCAGATTTCAGCAATGAAACTGCTGGTGTGAGATCTGATCTATGTCCCTCCTGCAAGAACCAGAGGTAAGACGGTGGTTGTTTATAATGATCAACTGAAGATAGTGGATGGCTTCATGGACTGTGAGCAGCTCGCAGTCATATGTGTCCCAGTGGCATTATGCTTCAGAGCACTTGGATGAAATGAAGGCAGGTGGTTGCCAGACTTTGTCCATACATTGTTGAAGGACAGCTCCAATAGCCACCTGGCTTATGTCGCCACTATTGTGAGGGAGGGCACTAGGGTGTGGGTGGACCAAAATGGCTGCATTGGTGAGGTTCCATTTTGTTTTTTCACAGCGCTACATTATGGTGTTGGTCCAAGGGACCAGTTTGTTGCCTTTGTTTTTATTGCCATGGAGTGCTGTAGTAAGGGGCTCCTGGGTGCCAGCAGTGTCAGGATGGTGATGGGAAATGTTACTCATGCTGATGAAACACCAGAGACATCTGAAGGTAGTAGGGCATGGAAAGTCCACTATTGCCGTTACTGTCATGGGGAGTGGGCACACGCCAGCAGCAGAGACTAACACGACATTGAAGCATTAATTAGAAGCGTGCAGTCAATTAGAATGATGCTGTGACTGATACAACACGAGGCAATAAATGCTTTTGGAGATGTGAAGAAAACCAAAACAGCTGCATTAGCTTCACAAGCCTATTGTCAAAATTTGGTTGAAATGTGAATCCATTCCAGTTAATTCTGCATCTGACCCTTAATTGGTTTATAATTGTCTTTCTTTCATTGCAACACTTTTTTTCTTGGCCAATTTGCCTTTAAAAAATGAAGAATTTATTGGGGGACATCATGGAATATTCCTGTTTCAGCCACTGTAGTTTCATCAAGTTCTGATAGGTGGTAGCACTATACATAGCCTTCAGAATGGCAGCCTTCATGAATACAAATTTTACAGATTGGTGCCTCATGTTCTCCAACAAGAGCCACCAGTTAACAGTAGATATTATTCACTGAAGTTAATTGTGATGACTTGCTTCAATACTAGATTAAGACTCATAGGCAAGCAAATTACAGCTGTGCTGCAAAATAATGATGTCAGTTCTCTTACTAATAAGTTAGTTCAATTCAAGAGACAACAGTCTTGTAAAAGCCTTCTAATAAACTGTATAAAGAGAAAAGTGTTCTCTTATTAACACGTGTTAACATTTTTATGGATCGGTGCTCTTGTTTTAGCTGTATAGTCCATGGCTATATAACACTTTGTAGCTAAGAGGTAGTCTTCAACTGCATTTTTTAAAAAAATTGTATTTTAGCAATTTCTTTGATCTCCTTCAATAATTTATTGCATAATTTCATTCCCTGATGCAAAAGGATGGTTTGTGTTTTTGTTTGTCATTTTCTTCCTAAATGTAAGTTAAACCTGGCTTTTGTGCCATATTCATGGACAGAGTCGTCCATACAATAATTTCTGTAAAGTTAAGGCCCCCGCCTCCTTAAACAGACATTTACTGATTTTTGTTACTATTCTTATTGCCTTTTCTGTAGTTTGAAGACTGTGTTCATATTTGGTGCATGGAGACTACTTTATTTGGCTTGCTTGAGTTTCTACACTGATGGGGACCTCCTTTAACCAAGGTTACCTGTTACCTGTATTCATCCTAATAAACATTTATTTGCCCTTCCAAGTTACTGAATTTTGTGCTAAATAATAACTAAAATTTAAGTTTGACCTTGTATTTTTTATTTTTTAAACATAGCATATCATTTTATTTTTCTGCTGAGATGATGATGAAATGTGGTAGATAATTGTGCACTTGCCTGTAAAGAAAGAAGTGTAAGTATAGATAAGAGAAAATCACAATGGACAAACACATGGTGTAAACTATTTATTTGTTGTTAACAGTTTCATATCTGCAAAAGTGTTGCTTTTTCATGACACTTGGGCATCCCATACAAATTCATTGTATTGTAATTAAGTAGAACAGAGATTTTACAATATTAATAAGTGCAACAGAAAACCAAATAAAAAATTTGGTGGCTGTCACATCGTTTCTCAAACTGAACAAATGCATATAAAAAAAGTCAAGGAACGGAGAGTCCATGTCAGAATACCAACATTTATGAAGAGGAAGGGTTGCTACTCACTGTAAAGATGAGACACTGAGCTGCAGACAGGCACAACGAAAAGAGTGTTACACACAGTCTTCTTCAGGAAAGAAGGGGAAATACACGCACATTCACTGAAGCAGCCATGTCTCATGTGCAAATGTGTGCATGAAGTGTGCCTACTTGAGTGAAGGTGGGTGAATTTTCCTTTATTTTCTGAAGAGCATTTTGACTGAAAGCTCATTTATGGTGGGTAGCAATCTATCCTTTTCATAAATGGAAATAAAATAAATGGAATCTGAGCTAAACACTATGGTGAACAACCACAATAGCCTAACACTTCACATCTGTAAGCCAAGTTCAGTTTGTGGTAGTAAATTGTTAAGACGTCTATAAAATGCATGTGCAAAATTTTGCGATACTTCTGAAGATGATCTATTTGAAGTAGTGAAGTGATAACACAAAAAACACACCAAGTGCTATATTGGCTAAACTGCAGTGACCCTGAATCATGTGTCTTGGTATGCAGAAGCTGTTGCAGACAGAATTCTCATTTTGCTCAGCCGAATATTCACTCCACAGATTTTTATACTCTATGGCTGAACTTCCAGATCCTACAATATTATAGCGAAATAACGTAAGGAACTCTAACATTGAACTTGAGTGACATGTGCAGGCAGCAGCTGGTTGAACTGAATGCACTGTTAACACATAAAATATGTTAGTGACAGATGTATGTTTGGTAATATTTTATTTATGATGCTAACTTTTATGAAATGACACTGTAGAAGTGAAACTGTGATGACAATCATGGGTCAGGAGCAAGGTATCTTCTCAAAGGCAGAAGATGGGAACACAAGGGGTTTGAGAACTCATGTATCTCACCTGTCTAAATTCTGAAATGTCTTTCTTTAGCTAATCAATCAGATCTTGCACTCCTCTGTGTCTGCACACTTGATGGATGTATATCTCACCACCCCCTGTGTAGGGTACTTAGTAGATAAAGTTTTGATATCGAACCCAAATCCAGAAATGTTCTGTTTGATACAAAATAAGTTCGAAGATTGGATCACTTGCAAATTTCCCACTTCAAAGTTCACACTCAAACTGAGAAGAGGGAGTCATCATCAGTCTCCACTGTAGATTTGACATCACACACCATTATCATTTGGCTACAACAGATGTGGAAATCTGGTATGTTCACAACTAGTAGAACTCACTGTGGTGCTCCATGGACACACCACACTCTTTATTTTCAAGAGGATACCCTCTGTCACATAGAAGAGAACCAGACGACAAGTACTTGGAACATTATCCATGCCAAGGACTTCAGAAGATCACACAAGTCATAACTCATTATCTCCACTGTGTGCAAACTGTGAAGCACCAGATTTGTAAGTGATCAAATTTTCAAACTTATTTTACATCCAAATAATACATTTCTGGATATAGGTTCTTCATCAAAAATTCCTCTTAAATCCCCTTTACAAGTCCTAGAAGTCAGCAATGGGAATTTTGATACCGTCTTTATAATTATGATTAGTGAAAATTAAATGTAGTTGGTAGGACAAATAGCAAGGCAAATGGCTAATAGATGGAATAAGGACATTTTTCTGTATTCCAATAGACAAGGCACACCAAGACAGTCATAAAATTGGTAGAGGACACTGACAAACCTGCAGAAGCAATGTGGCCTTGATTCACTCATGACTGTTTCATGCAAATGTTTAAAAGTGTCACTTATCTAACAACGCATGATAAATGGATAATGACTCTCACGGTTCAGCACCACACAGTTTGTTATCCAAGTCTTTTATCTCCTGTCGGCACAGTAATCTTATGACACAGTCATGGAACATTCCAAAAATTTATAGATCGATAATGAAATGCAATTAATAATAACTTTATAAATCATCACAGTAGTAAAGTTATGGTGTTAATTTCAGATTACTAACATGTGTGACAATGGAAATGGAGAACGTGAAGGTCACAGAATTTTCTGACAATTGGTCTGGCATCAAATGGAGGTGCACTTGGGCCAATACAAAATAGGCCACTAATGTAGGGAGATACGAGCTATGAACGTGTTTTATGAAGATACTTGGCAGTTTTTGTAATTTTTTGCCATTTTATTGTATCTGGCAAAGAGAGGTAAAGTAAAAATAATTCAAGATTTATTTTTTATGTTTTGTTTTAGAGTAATTAATTTTTAGAGTTTTCAAAATGTTCTTTAAAACAAGGGAAAAACAACTACTCACCTACAGTATCAGATGTGTAACAAAAAACAATATTCACTCTATCTTTCCAACTCATGATCAAAAGTCTGTGTGTGTACTTTTGCTACAAAAAGAGCTAGAGCTCAAAAGCTAGTGTGAATGCCGTTTCCAGTCACACATCAGTCCATTACAGGTGAGTTGTTGCCTTTCACTTATTTTACAAATTATTACATCCAGGAATTTCCATTATTGTTCCATAATTGGACCAATAGCCCTGAAATTTTTAAGGTTTAAAAATATTTATTAATTGGCCATACTCATAAATATGCTAAACATTCTCATTCCAACTTTTCCAAAACTTTTAAAAGTCCCAAATCAGAAATTTTTGTGCTGAAAAAAAGTCAGTCACACACTGTTTTTCTAATGTGAGTGCCAAATTTCATGATGATATTCTAATGGGAACATACTGCAATAAATTTTAATTTACTGAAATTTTCTTTGCCTACTGTACCACAACTTTTACAGGCCGGATCATAAAACTAAAGTTAATATGAAATTATTGTGTACTAATTAAGCAAACTTCAGATTATTATTTTAAAATTGCAGTAACCAGGGCCTGTTTAAGGAATTTTGGGGCCCCTTCCAAAGAGCTAATCTCAGCACAGTCCCAATTTTTATTTATGGGCAGCATGTAATTGAGAGTTTAAAAAATGCAGAAAGCCTGGAATTAACAGAATGTAAGTGTGACTTGTCGTGTTATGTTTCTTTCTTTATTTTTTAAGAACTTATGATAAAAATACATTAAAATGTAACTTTCATCATTCTGTGATTGCTTAGAAGACAACAGAGCTATTATGTGGGTTTTACTCACTATGCAAGTAAAGTTAAATCTTTCATGTTATGAAAAATTTGTAGAATACTAGGGCTGCATTCAGACTTACACCCTCAGACATTTTTGGTGAATGTTCAATCCCTCTGGATAATTCTGTCACCAGTTACTATAAACAGATTTATTTGAAGCTACACATTTTGATTTCCCATCATCATCAGACTTCTTACAGTCAGTAAATTTGTTTTCTATGCATCTTGACTTTTACCAAAGTCCTCTTTTTGTCAAATAATACCTTGTGTCCTATTTGGCATTTTTATTGGGAACCAGCCCATTTCAGTCATAATGTAGCTCTTCATTTCTTGTCGTAAAGGCACAGTGTGTAATCCATAAGGTACCAACATTATAAATGTAAAGTAACTCTATTTGTCAGTCAGACAGTCACCGTTTCGCGGCTGAACCACTGAATCAAATTTGATGAAGTTTGGCACAGAGATAGCCTGAACTCCAAGGAAGAACATAGCTCATTTATAGGAAATTAAATCAGTAGGCAGAGGTGATAACTATCAATAATAGCGAATGAAGGCAGTAAAATTTCTGTTGGCAATGCACTCTTCTACAGTAAGTTGCACAGGCAATAATAGCTACATCATATTTGAAATTACAGCACTGTAGACCTCAAAAAATCTTCTTTTGATTGCACCTGGTACAGTAAATCTGAGAGACATCATAAAAAATGGTAATTATGGATTAATCATAAAAAATAAACATATGTTCTTGGGGACATTTTTGCAGATTTTTTGAGATGTAAATTATACTACAACATGAAATTATGTACCACATACTGATTTAGTAACATGCTGCTGCCAGAAAACTCTTCAATTTATATGGTCTCTCTCTCCCTCTCTCTTTGTTTAGTTGGTCCAATTTTCCGTGATGCCATGACCCAAAGCACACCAATTTCTTCTGTCATGCACTTTCTCCCATAGGTTTTGCATGTTGGAACACATTACTCCTGTGATGTCATCGATTTATCTCATCCTCTGACACCCTCTTCTTCTAATGCTTTCGATCTTGCCCAGCATTAGTGTTTTTTCCATTGAAACATGTCTTCTCATGACACGTCCAAAGTAGGTCAGTTTTTGCGATAGTATCAGACCTTCCAGGGAGCAATCTGGTTTTATTTGCTCTGATATTGACCCATTCATTCTCTTTGCAGTCCACAGGGCTCTAAGAAGTTACCTCCAACACCACTGTTCCAAGACTCTACTCTTCGTAGTTACGCCTTTCTTTTAGTCCTAGTCTCACATCCATACATCACAACTGAAAAGACCATAACCCTTATAATAAGGATCTTTGTTGCTAAAGTTATATCTATACTCCTTAAAATCTTGTCGATGTTTGACATTGCCTTTCTACCAAGCAGCAAGCATCTCCTGAGCACATGGCTGCAGTCACCATCAGCAAAAATCTGGGACCTAAGATAATTAAATGTAGGCACTACCTCCATTGTTTCTCCTCCTATATGCCATGAAATTATAGCCACAGTTGCCAAAATTTTCATTTTCTTAACAGTCAGCCTAAGACCAGCTTTTTCACTTTCTTCTTTCACCTGCAGCAAGAGAATTCTTAATTCTACTTGACTTTCTGGTAACAACTAATATCATCTGTGTATCTAAGGTTGTTTATAGTTACCCCAGATCCTTTAATACCAATTTATAATTCTTCTAGCCCAGAATTACTTATAACACACTTTGGATACAGACTTAATAAGTAAGATGATAGTATGCAGCCCTGCTGTACTCCTTTCTGAATCTTGATCCATTTAGTTGTTCCACACATAGTTCTCACCATGGTTTCTTGGTCAGAGTATGAAGACCATATGAGATGAATGAGGTGATGTGCTACTCCAGTATTTTTGACTACTTCCCATAATTTATTGTGATCATTACAGTCAAATGCTTTGGCAAAATCAATAAAGTAGAGATAAACATCTTTCTAGAATTCTCTTGCCTTTTCCATAATCCACTGAATGTTGGCAATTTGATCTTGGTTCCTCTTCCTTTATAAAATCCACCTTGTTCTTCTGGTAGTTCTCACTCTAGATACTGGAAAAGTCTATTTTGTAAGACATTTTTATCTCTTCTAGCTAATTTTGAAACTCTGTATTTAATCTGAACATTGCTCATCTATCCCCTTTGGCTTTTGCTTTCCTTTATTTTCCTGTAACTTGCAATACCTCACTCAATAGCTATGTGGCCTCTTTGTTATTCTTTTTCTTGGGAATGTGTTTTTCTGCTGCCTCCGTGATAGTATTGGCTACTTCTGTACACATCTATTATGGGTTTTTGTCTTCTAGCTCTAATACATTAAACCTGTTTCAGATTTCTACTGTGTAATCAAAGGGTATGGTCTCGAGGTCCTATCTGCAAGATGGAACAGGTTCTGCTGCTTTTTTCAGTTTCAGCTGGAATTTTGCAATTACGGGCTTGTCATCTGATCTGAAATCATCTCCTGGTCTTGTTGTAATTGACTGAACCACTCTCTTCCACGTCTCATTAGAAAGTATGTAATCTATTTGATTCCGGTGTTGGCCGTCTGGTAAAGGCATTGTTTGAGTAGCTAAAACAGAGTGTCAGTAATAACCAACAAATTGTCTTGGCAGAATGCTAAGAGTCTCTGCCCTGCTTCATTTGCTGTACCAAGACCAAATTTTTCTGTTACACCCGCTATAATTTGATTTCCCACTTTTGCATTCCAATCTCCAACTATGAAGACAACATCCTTTTTTTGGTGTTGACAGCAATCATTCTTGTAAATCTTCATTGAACTGGTCAACAACTACCTTTCCTGGGTTGGTGGTTGGTGCATCAACTTCAATGACTATGATATTCAGGGGCTGACCTTCAAGTCTGATGGACATCATTCTATCATTTTCATAGTTGCAGCCCATTACTGATTTTCCTACTCTGTCACAAGCTATGGAGGCTGCTCCATTACTTCTGCTGCTCTCTTGTTCAGAATAGCAATTCTAAAGCAATTTCTCCTATGCCAGTCCATTTCATTTCACTTATTCCCAATATATCTACATTAATACTCTCCATTCCTCTTTTGACTGCATCTAATTTTCCTTGATACACGGATCTTACATTCCTTGTTCCTATGCAGTGCTTCTCCTTACAGCATCTTATTCATAATGAAGCTTCTCTCAACCTGATTGCCCCAGGAGACCCGGACGGGGAACTTGAAACTCTGGAACATTTTGAGTTGAGCAAAGCCATGGGGTTTTCTTGGGATAATTTCAGTGGTGATATCCCATGGCCTTCCAATGACCTCCAAATCCTGCCTGCTCAACGACTCAGCTTCCTGCTGGGGTTAGTTACACAACTTTCTTTCGAGGTGCTCAGCTTAACAGGTTCACCATGTGTAGGTAGAAACTTGGAGAATTCAGGTGCCAGAGTGTGTGAGAACTCTCTTTTCAATTCTGGTAATCACTTATCACCGTCATTGTATGTCAGGGTCTCAATGTGTTTGCAGAGACTCCCACAGGTCATTTGCTGGAAGATGGCTGAAAAAACTTTTGTCAAACATATATCATGGCAATTCTGATTAATTTAGCATTCAAATAAATAAAAAATTGCATTGAAACTGATGCATTCATATTGGAGCTATGATGCCACAGACACAGAGAGACATAACATCCAAGTTTATGTGATGGGGCAGTAGAGGGGATGGCACACTTCACAAGCCGTGCTTCTTCAACATTTACTTATCATAACAGTACTACTGATATGTGAAAGAAACTGCAGGTAAAAGCTAATTGAACACAGAAATAAACAGACATGGAGAACTTCCAGAAATGCTTACAGGTGGAACTCTGTTTACATAGCAGTGAAGAACTGTTTTTTGAACAGACCAGCACACACAATTTTTGCACTCAGTCTGTGGAAGAGTATTACCATCTGTCATTGTTCATACCTTTTCCTGATCATTTGTTACATAATATAACATTAAGACTCTCTACACCTCAACTAAAAAGAATTGAACATCTACAAGAATTGCTTGTGCAAAACTTTAGTGATAAAGTTATACAGCATGTTTTTCAAAGTGCTGAACCGCACAAATATGATCACTCTTGTTTTCTAGGTTTGAAGAGAAACCTACAAATCTGCAGACACAGAGGTCTGTAAACAGCATGGAGCTGTTGAATATTAGAATCTTGTATCAGTTGTTCTGCACATTTCCTGTAAAAACCAACACTGTTGTGAGATCTTTGTCAACCTTACACCATCTAAAGACATATCTTCTCAGCAGGATGACGGAAGATTGTTTAAATGGACCAGCATTGATGCACATCCATCAATATATTGCATCAACAATGAACACTGAGAAAGTGTTGAATTACCTGCGTGTGTGTTTGTCAAAGCCTATAAGGACATGTTGATACTTCTCATCCTTGTACCCTCCCCCAGAGAAAGACTCATGTGTATGTGCAGCTCAAACAATTTCAGTGAAATTTGTGGACTGAAGATTTTTTAATCTATGTACAAGCACGCCAGGGGTTTATTAAGTACTAGCTTATCCATGACTTTGGGTGATAAGCCCATGTGAAGTCCTGGGTAAGCTAGTGCTTGTAGGTAAAAACACACTCAGCTATTTTTTTTATATGGAGTGCAGCATGTCAACCTCAATTTGTAAGAATACTGGATAGTGTGCATTTCACGATATCTTTTTTTAATGTAAACAGATGGTGCTGTTGCCCTGGCAAGGTCATCAGTTGGCTTTGCTGTGTTAAATGTAAGCAATTATGCATTAAAATATACACAAAAATACCTGAAACGTAGGCTAAAACAAGAAAAATATGCACTTAAAATGAACAGATCTGCTCCTAAAAATAACACCAGATTGAACTGGTATAAAGAGGAATCTAAAATTTTTTTATGCGTTTCTGACATTACCATAATACTGAAACAATTCTGAACTGACTGCAGTTGTGTCTGCTACAGTAAATTACTAAATATTTTTACAAATCTTTCAGAAAAACCATCCTTACATCTGCCAAACAGTTTTCATGTTTGGAAAATACCCTCTGTGTCTCATTATTATATGAAGTAAAACTTTATTGTTGATGATGAAGGTGTTTGGTTTGTGGGGCACTCAACTGCATGGTTATCAGTGCCCGTACAAATTCCAAATCTTTACACAGTCCAATCTCATTACTTTCATGAATGATGATGAAATGATGAGGACAACATAAACACCCAAATCCCCAACCCGGCTGGGAATCGAACACAGGACCCATGACCCAGAGGCAGCAATGCTATCCACTCGACCACAAGCTGTGGACAACTTTATTGTTGGAATGTTGCTTACAAAACAATCCTAAAGAAATGTTCCTGGAATATATGCCAGATATAATGTTTTCCTTTAAACAACAAATTTGATAGCAAGCTAGTATATGATGATTTTTAATGGACTAAAAACTTATGGTTTTTCACATAAATTGAGGGAATCACAGATTACTACAGCTATTGCAGCAGCTGTAACAAATGAACATTTCATCATAACTTTTACTTTTTAAGAAGCAATAGCAGGTGGTTCATTGCTGGGTTTCCAGTTTGTGTGAAATGTTTGTATGTTTTTAGAATCAAAACAAACAGCTGGTGAGAAATTAACAGTACAGATAGTCTGCAAAAATGAGCAGAGTTCTCTAACTGGGGAGGTATCAAGAATTGTGTCCCACAGGCTTCAGTCTTGGGTCTCTTATTGTTGTTAATATGTATTAATGACTTGCCACTCTATATTCATGAAGATGCAAAGCTATTTCTTTTTTCTGATAATACAAGTATAGTAATCACACCCAACAAACAAGAATCAGCTGAGAAAATTGTAAATAATGTCTTTCAGAAAATTATTAAGTTGTTCCCTGCAAATGGACTAGTACTAAATTTTGGGGAAATTCAGTTTATACGAATCTGTACAGTAAATAACATAACACCATTGATATGAATGTAGACTATGAACAGAAACCTGTTGATAAGGCAGAATATTCAAAATTTCAGGGTGTGTGCATTGATGAGAAATTGAATCAGAAAAACACATCAATGATCTGCTCAAACGTTTAGGTTCAGCTACTCATGCTACTAGGATTATTACAAATTTTGGTGATAAACATATCAGTAAATTAGCCTACTGTGCCTATTTTTATTCACTGTTTTCATATGGTGCCATTTTTGGGGCAATTCATCACTAAGAGAGAAATTAATCACTGCACAGAAGTGTGTAATCAGATAATAGCTGGAGCCCAACCAAGATCACATTGAAGACATTTATTTAAGGAACTTGGGATATTCACAGTACCTTTGCAATACATATATTCACTTATGAAATCTGTTATTAATAAACCATTCCAGTTCAAAAATAACAGCAAAGTGCATAGCTACAACACTAAAAGAAAAGGGTGGTCATTATTCTGGATTAAATCTCACTTTGGTACAGAAATGGATGAATTATGCTCCCACAAAAATCTTTGGTCATTTGCCAAATAGCATTAAAAGTCTGACAGATAACCAATCCAAAGTTAAAAGCAAATTAAAATAATTTCTGAATGACAACTCTCACTCAATAGATGAATTGTTTGATACCAAGTAGTAACAGTAAAAAAATTAATCAATCATTTTGGGTAAAGAAAACTTACATTAAAGTGACACATTCCACATTATTATGAAATGTCATATTCATGATCTATGAAACAAGTATTAATGTATAATGTATGTATGTATGTATGTAGAGCTGTCATAGAAATAAATGGTATTTATATGCGTTAAATTTTGTTTTCATAATTCTCTATCACTGATGGCCAAACTTTATTAATGACTCCCAATAGTTGTGAGCAAAGTTTGAGTGATTTGGTAGGAATACCACTTACATGCACTGCTATTAGCAAGCACAATTAGGAACAGATTTTAATAGATTGTATGTAACACTAAATAAAATAGGGAAAAGCCTACAACACTTTAAAAATGTTATTTTAAAAATTACTCACCAAATCTCCACTTTTATTGCTTTTTGAGCAGTGAAGCCCTACACCAGTTTCTCCGTGTTGAGCAAACATGCAGTCTGTTTTTTCCACTGGCAAGACTTCTTAATCACTCATTGCTCTTTGAAGATCTGAGATAATTTTTTAAGTATCTTTAACCTGTTAAAGCCACATTCTACAGAAGCTACAGACACTGGCATATGCAAGAATATTCTTAATGCAATTGATACATTTGGGAAAATTTCTTGCAAGTTCATTTTGGAAAAGTACTTCTAAAGATGTGCTTGCATTTTGTGGAAGCACATGGGGCAACAGTTCCAAAGCATTGGCAAGCTCCTGCAAATTTATGACTCCTGAATGCACTTTAGGGTCTCTCAAAGCTTCTGCAAGATTTCTACACCATTGTGTTTCTTTGTTGCCAAGTTATTAATGTCAAAATTATGAGTAACACTGAACATGTCACAGCAGTTACCGAGCTGCTGAAACCTTGCCTTAAATGACATAATAGCACTGTCTACCACAACGTAGAAGAAGTTCATCCTTAAGTCGTGCTCTTCATTTGGAACAGATTCATCCATACTTTCATAAGAAAACTGTCTTTAATAGTTGCAGATTTGGATTCTGTTAACTCAGCAACATTTCCTAAAGATGCTACCAATTTCTCTGCTTCTCTCTTACCGTTTTCGAATCATTGGCTCTATATTCTTCAATAACCCTAAGAGTTGATTTTATTAATTTTACTGTAGTGTCTAACTGCCTACCTTCTTGCAGAACTGCTTTGTTGACTCCACTGGGGTGATAAAGAACATTATGCCATGTCACTGCACACAAAGAAAACTTAAAATTCTGAGAGTTCTTTCAAGAGACTTTCTACTTCACTGAAACACCTTGAATTATTTCTGCATATGTTCTTTAACTCTGTTAATGCAGGTCTTACATTATTAAGCTCAGATATTACAGCCCAAATACTTTCAATCCTAGTCTCCCATCTTATATCACACAGCAGCTTCAGAGTCAGCTTTACATGATTCCTGAGTGCTTCCCAGCATTTTCAGGGGCAGAAAATAATGTGAACAGTCTTTGAACTACACCAAAAAATTGCATAGTTATGGATGTTTTAACAGCATCAAGCATCACTAACAACAAAGTTCAAGCTATGAGTACAGGAAGAGATATAATGAGCTCTTGGATTTTCTTCAATGATATGAGCTGGAGTACCACTATTCTTGTCCTTCATGTTGCTCCCATTGTTATAAGATAGTCCCCTATAATCTGCAAGCAGTATGCCAAGGCTATGTAGTGTCTGAAGCAACAGTTCTTGCAAGACCCTTTCCAGTAATGTCACTCACTGAAAAAAAATCTTTAATTGCAACTGGTTTGTAAAACACAGCCATCACTCTTAAAACCATGCTTTAATTTTTCCTTGTGACTTAAACCTAGAGTACAGTCTAATGTCATTGAACAGTATTTATTTTTGAGAATGATATCCTTCATGATAAATACAATCTCACCAGAAATTATGGTAATGGTTTTATTTTATATGTCCTATTTTATATGAAATTAGCCAGCCTTCTAGGTTTAGTCACATGATTAATATGATCATTTAATCTAGGATCAAATTGGCCATTAATTTTATTTGCTCTAAAAAGTTTCCATTGCCCAGGTTTCCCAACATTTCATGGTCATTTCTTAAGGAAGACTTCTTTCAGCAAGGAAACATGCTATGGATATTAACCTTAACAAAACTGATCTTCATCTCTTATCTTCCTGATCAATTTGATCTTGAATTTTTCTGAGCAATTAATATTGAGTTTTTAATTCACTGCAGAAGTTCTTCCCACTTGCACATTTCAGTAATATGATTGCTGGACAGTTCGTGGTTAGAGAGAACTTTTGACAAGCTTTGCCAGTTTCTCAAACCAAACAAAAGCAATACACAGCATCTTTTCTTCAAGAACATACAAGCCTCATTTGCGTAACTTTTTCATCATTTTTAAGAAGAGGGAAGCAATGAAAAACAGTAAAACACATTCTTATTTTGCTATCCATAGGAAACGTCTTTTTTTCACTAATGTCTTGCAGTCCTTCCTTAATTGCTCTTTTCTTGAAATTATCATTTATAACATCCGGCCTGGTTACCAGATTGGTAAAATCATTGACAATTTGAAAGCTCTTACCTTCCTTGGATGATTTTATTTCATATTGCAGGTCTCAGCCTGTTCCAGTTTCTTCTGTAGTAACATTATTATTAGCTATTTCCACTAATGGAACAGTATCATCAGCTACTAGTTCTTGCTTGCATGAAACATAGGATTCTTCTGGATTATTAACTGATGCAGCTTTAGTAACACATTCTTTCACATCACACTGTTCATTCACTGAAACACCATCAATTTAGTTTAACCCTCTGAATAGAACATATGTCTGAGATATCACTATAGTTCACATTAACAATGTTAACAGTGTTGCATGGCATCCGAAGGAGGTGAGAAACTGAACAATCCTCAGTCGGTTCCCAAACAGCAACTGCTCAACAATTCGCTGTCAGTGCATTCATTGTTTTCCAATAAGTAGATCTTTTGCTACATATTGTCAGTCTGTGAGACTGTGTCCAAAAATCTTGTTCCCTTCTCAGTCTGACAGACCAGATGTTCCTAAAAGAGTCAAGTTTTTGCTGGTCTCTCTGACTGGGCATTCCTAAAACTGTGACACATTTGTCAGTCTGTTTCCACCCTTGCGGGAGTTCTGTTTCCTTTGTAGGAACATTTTATCGCTTTTACTGAAAGTTTTGCTAGTCAGCTATGTTTGGTATTTTTTATGCATAGAGGAACAAAAAATTGCAACAACTCACATGTCATATTTTAATTGCTTCATTTTTCACACACATATTATTATTTACTACACGAATTTGTTACAGAAATGGAAATATCTGCATTAAAGACTCATTAAAATACCTAAGATTTAGCCTTTTGGCTATCTTACAAGGCCCCCAACTTCCCCCACAAAAAAAGAAAAATCAGGCAGTTCTACTTCCTTCATTAATGCACGATTCCAATTACACTGATGTTTGAAGTGGTAAATCTGAAATCATATCTTTTTAAAATGCCACAAAAATACAAAAAACACAATAGATACGAAGTGAACTGTTTATTCTGCTAGTTGTAAAACAAGAAGGTTGGTCATTGTCTATTTTTTACCACAAGGTGATCACTGCTGGCTCAAATGCAAGTATTCTTTATGGAGTTTTAGAAGGAAAAAAACCTTATCATGTTTTGATGTCCTGAAAATAATTTCTCTACATTTGATCCAAGATTTCATGAAATCCTGACTGGCAATCTACAGTCTACCTCAAGGGCTTCAAAATATTATTCCATTTGTAGAAGAAGAGGCAACAGAAGGAAAGCAAATGTTAGCCAATACAATAATTAGTTTGAGTCGATAATGCTTCATGTCCAATGGACAAGCTTAAAACAAGAAAGGCTTGTCAGTTTTATCCAATTCAAAAAAAGAGGAAAATTACCTACAAGGGCATTCATTGTGAAGAGCCAACGTGCTTGTAATCTTCACAAAAAGTGTGCAAAACTCATGCAATGAAAAATAAATGTTAAATTTTTTGCATATTCAATATTGTTACATTGTAACAGTAATTATGTACAAAAAATGTATTTCTAAACATGTAATGTGTAAACCATTTAACACAAGCAAATGATGCAAATTAAATTTATTTCTAGTAATAAATGTGTCTTTATTAGTATTTTAATAACAGTTATAGTTTAAAAACTTATTATTCTGTTTGTTTATAGTTTATAAAGTGCTGAAAATGATGAGGAAGTTTGACTAAGCTGAAAGGGGAGAGAAAAATATAGTTTAAAAGAATCAGTGGTCTGGGAGACCAATGTTACATCCTACTGCTGAATAAAAGATGTTCAGGTTAGAAGGTTAAAAAATTATTTAATTAACCCTTTTGCTGCAACTGCTCTTTTACGATGTCACACCTACATTTCCTTTTTTGGCACCTGATGAGTATTTATGATCCATCTACACTCTAGAATACAGCAAATCACAGCTCCAATAACATGAGACACAGTCCAAAGACTGCCTTTATACTTCACACCTGGCTGAGATGCTGAACCAAGACAATGAAAACATTAGGGCTCTTTACTTGAATATGCGTGACTGTGGATTAGCAGTAGAAATCCCAAACTGTTTGCTGGTCTACATGGCACACTTTGTCCAACAAGCTAGGTATACCATGCCAGTCTGTGACTCAAAACATTTCTCGTATTTCCACGCAGATGGGCAACTGATTGGGACAGAAATTGAAATTCCTATTTTTGTCAGTTCACTAACAGAACAGCTGCTGTGGTTCGCATCAAAGCTGTCTAGTTCAAGAAAAATAGAACTAACAAAGAAGGTGCTCTTGATGGAGGGAATAGCATGACTGGAGCAATTCTTTTAACAGGAAACCACACTTTATGAAATAAGAACAAATTATGGGGATCATGGTGAGGCCCTCCCAAACTTTGGGTTCCCCATGACTGCAGTGATTGCAGTAATATTAAACTGGCCTTGGCAGTAACCCGTAACATAAACACAATTCCAGGAAAAAGGTATTATCTCTGATCTCAATTATAAGTCAGTTCTTTTGTTTCTAGCTAATGATGTAGGTACTATTAATAATTTATGAGTAAATAAAATCTGTTCTTTATTAAACATTACACAAAACCAACATACAATACCTGCCATAAACAATAAGATCTACATGGTCTGAGGAAAAAGGGAAACATCACAGGTTGAGACGGTATGTGATTTTATTTCAGCGATTACAAAACTGAATCAAATTTATAAAGAACTCGGCAGTATAAACCTGTTTATAAGTATGACATTGCATCCCCTCTGGCCTGGAGCATGCACCAATTCAGTTGAGAAAGGTGTCAAAACAATTGTATCATCTCCAAAGGCAAACTGGCCCACAATTGTTCTAATTATTCCAAATGCTCTTGTGATGCCCAGCAAAATGATGTCATACAAAGCCTGAAGCCTAGGCACCATTTCACACAAAAGTGTTTTCAGTTTAAAAGAGCACTTTAGGAAACTTACAGAGTGGAAGAAGTTAGCCAGCACCTCAGAAGGATGAAGCTGGACAGTACTACAGCTCCAGATAGGCTCCTTCAACAGCTGACTAAACAAAAAAAGCAGAACAATGGAATCATCACCATCCTGTGGCAACAACCAGCCACTACAGCAAGTTCCTACTTCCCCCCTGAGTGGGAGTGCTGCTGCTGGAGTAGTGACCAGCAGATTCTTACAAATACTCCCCCCCCCCCCCCCCCCCCCCAAAGAAAAAATCAGACTTTCACTCTCAAATGCTCATCAACATTCTCTACACGTGACTGTACCAATGAAGAAATGTGATGTCATCTACATCAGCTGGAGGCCCCTGTAATGCCAGATGAAGTACGCAGCCACTTTGTCTCCAGTAGCAGCAGGAAACCACCTGAGCTGGGGCCACATGTAAACAAATTAGCAAATTTGCACTGCTAGGTCACCTGCTGGTTGACAATCTTTTGTTGGTGACCACCTCCCTGATAGATAATGTTTTTGAAGCTGGGCTGGGATGACCCAGTCTCCCTGTAGCTGTACACTAGTTCCTGAGGGCTTCTGTCAACCCAGTACAGGCACACACCTCCAACTTCGCCAAGTTGGGTAAGACAACAAACTGTCTGTCTCAGTGGGGTATGCAGTGGCCATGAGTTATTCAGGCTGCCAGGATCTGCGTCTGATGCACCTCAGGGGCACAGAGGCAGCTTTGCTAATGCCACTGCCCATCACTGCCAACATGTACTGTGCCTGCTCCCAAGTTGTCAGTTCCTGAGCACAGCATTCAGCATGATGGCAGCAACCAACATCAAGGAGCAACAGCCTCCTGCTTTCTGTAATATCATTTCCTTACCAAAATGAACAAATGTAAACAGGGACTTTTCATTACCAGCTCGCCAAGCAGTTCCAGTCACCACACCTATACAACTCTCATCCCAGTGAGAAAGCATCAGCTTTTCCTGACCTACAAACAGCTGATTCCTCTGCCACTCTTGAGTCACATCCCAATCCATTCTGATGTCAGAAATATCTGAACTGTTGAATGCTGCCATCTATTGAGGGTATGTCTCAACTCTGATATATTCTCCAACTCTGTTTTGGAGTTGTGACAGTAAAACTAAGGTGATTGGACTTTAAATTTTTGTGGCTTCTTTTGTTGTTGGGCACAAAAATGGTAGAGAGACTTTATGGGCATAGTAGCCTGCAGGTACAATTTTTGAAATCAGAATGACCTGTAAATGTGTCTCAATTTAAGGGAAATTATAGGAAGCACATTTTCTGGCCAGTTTGATATCAGCAATGCAACCGGACAGGCCACAAACAGCCTTGTACACAGTCAGTGCCCACAACATATACTTCTTTATGATGTTAAGTGTATGATGCAGATCAATGGACAGAATCAAGGAGGCTAGCTATTTGCCATAAAGATTGAAGGCATTTCTTTTTGTTGTAATATCTGAATGCTTGTAGTGGTTATCTTTGAATTTTTGAATACTTTCGGTGTATCATATTTTTGGCAGACAGACTTTGCGCAAATGGAAGGGTCACAAAGATAAACAATGATGATTCAGCAAGTGACTGAATTCTTGGTGAAACATGTACCTTCTATATATTCACTTTCATCAACACCAGTTGTATGTTAAGGAATATGTACATCTTAGAGATGTACATGTGAAAATTTAGAAAACATTGATGCATTAGTGATACATCCATTAACATTCACACTAGGTCCTAGACAAATTCATAAATACACTCAAGATGCGATGACATACGTGAATGAAATACAGGAAAAGGTATCTGTTCATCATTTTCACATGTAGTCCACAGTGGCCAGCAATGGACAGCATACTCACCAATGCCCAAATTCCCAGAAAGTACCACAAGATATTTGTTAGAGTATCCAGGCAGAAGTGGACGAAACTTCTTGGAGTTTTAACAGATGGCACAGAAAAATGGGGAAGCAGGTCATGGTCACAGAGAGAGGGAGGAGGAGGGGGTGATGAAGCAGATACGTGGACAGTGTAGCACAGTAGTGGGCATGTTGAAAGGAAAAAGGGGCGAGAAACAGATGAACAGAGAGAGGGGGAGGAGGATATCGATAGAGGGAGGGGGAAGGAAGATATGGATGGAGAGAGGGGACATAGGTGATAGATAAAGAGAGGGGGAGATGAGATTGAGAGAGAGAGAGAGAGAGAGAGAGAGAGAGAGAGAGAGAGAGAGAGAGAGAGAGAGAGGAAAGGAGGAGTGCACGGAAGCAGCATGCAGAATATCCCCTTGTTATCTAATGAGGAAGTGCACAATGGCAGCCAGATGGTGGCTCCAACTGACACAGTCTCACAGCTACCAGCAAGCTTGACTGAATGAGACATTCTTTGCCCACTTTTGGTGTACCGACTGGCTACACGCTTGCTAGCAAAATTGTTGCATGCTATGCTAAAAAAAATTTTGCATATGTTGTGCTCTCAATCTCAAAGGATTATACACAAACTATTCATTGAAACAAAATTTATTTTTATCTTACGTCCAGCTTTATATGTCGGTCTCATGGTGAAGTGTCCATCATCTCAGTGATGGTCATCATTTGCATTTATGTAGGATGGTGTGCAAAATTCAAGAAGCTTGCAATGAAAATATGGGTTGCTATGATTTTGTGTTTGGTGCATATAACAACATATGTTGCTGCATATGAAATGTAGCTAATGTACTGAATTTTTCTGTAGTCTGGGGTTCAAGTCTCTTTCTGTTTCCAGTCACACTTGCTCAGTATGCCACCATCAGTGATACTCTGTGACGAATCAAGCTGGGATAATTTTACTTCACCTCTTGTTTTGCCATCTGCCTCTGTAAATTAGTTTTTTCACTTTAAACAAATTACTATTAACATACATGAGAATAACCTGGATTTTCATAAAAGAGAAAGGGTGGCCCTCAGTTTTAAAGACTTTAACACCAAATCTAATTCTGTGCTTAGTTTTATGTAAGTAATTGATTTTCTAATTTATTTTGACTATTCCTAGTTAGAATCTCTTGTTGAAGGGTGAAATCGGTAATTGTTTTGCAACTTGAATTCTGTTGTTGACTTATAAACAAATATAAATTCTGTAATAACTGTAAACATTTGGAAGATAAAATACTAGTAATCCTGAAGGATCTATTTGGCTCTATTTGAAAACATATAGCAAAACCAGCCCTTAATTAAGTCCAAAGTAATTAACAGTTTTGTCAAAAGTATTTTTTGCATAATGATATTTGTTAATTTTATGATTTAAACAAATACTTCAGCCAAACTCTTGTAGTAGAAGAAACTGTTAGAAAGACAGAATTTTTTTTATCTATTTAGTGCATTTAAAGAGCTATGTTTTAATTGTAATTTCTGTAAATTAAACTTCAAACAATTTTTATTTTCAGTGCCTATTATTGTGATGATATACAGGGACCAGATTTTTGGTCACGAGACAATCAGTCCATGGCTGAGTTTCAGACGAGGAACCTGTGTTGGTTAAAATGACAACAATGCATCAACTTAACAGAGAAATAAGTGTTACACCAATAGGCCATGTGTTAAAGCAATGACAGTGTCTGTTCAATTTATTCAAAAGACTGTGAACTGTGTGGGTAGGCTTTTACTGCTCATAGATGTACAACAGTGAACTATTGTAGCAGTATGCGGATGCTCACCTGCAAACTATCAATAAGGATTATGGAAAGTTAAACAATAGTGCACTGATCAAATTAAATATGTATATGGGGGGGTTGTGAAAAGTGAAAGTAAAAGACTGTGCAACACAACTGTGCATCTGTTAGCTACATTATTTGCTGTAGTCAGTGTCCAAATTACGAACCCCACTTTCTAGCCAGTGTAGCAAAGCAGTACGTCGACACCAAGGACAATAAATAAAATGAAAACAGTAGGCGAACCGCTACAAATCCTTATGTGTTGCTTTGACATGCCTTCCCTATACACTAAAGAGCAAGCTGCTCTTCACACATTGTCTTGTCCTGCCTGCTGACTCCACTTGGCACCCCTTCACTGTCATTCTGGTCCAGGGGTGTTCTCCCCATCCAGCTCATGTGCTGGTCCTTAAATTTCTGCACTCATATACCAGGCACCCCCCTTTCATGGAACCCAGAACTCTGTGAAGTGTAAAGAGACACTCTGAACATGAGTGCTGAAACCCCTTAATCCAGGACTTGGAACAGGTCCCCAGTTCCTTGGTTACTCATAGCCTTGGCACTATCTTCAAAATAGCCACCTTTTATTTGACTGATATGTGCCCTGATCTTTTTTCCAGAATTTGCATCCCAGAGCAAGAAACCAATGGGTGACAACATTTTTATAATGCCCCAAGATGCAAGAAAAGGGGACAACATTTTGCCCTTTATTCCTTGCATCCCTTTGCTCTGCCCTCAGATGTTTTTAATATACACAGTATCACTGGCCACCACAAACACACTGCTTGCCACAATTGTACCTTGGATTCTCTCTCTGATGTGCAAGATTGATGTCACACTTCCCACAGTATCATTGAGCTCCACCAATAAATCATTTAACAATTCCATACTGGGCAAGGGAGAATAAAGTGGGAAGGTGTTTTCTGGAGGAGTTTCTAGAGGAGTTTTTTTGTGTTTTGTGGTTGGCAGTATTAAAGGCAAATGAAAGCCAACCCAATGATTTATGCCAGAATCTTTGAGAGCATGAATGATAAATTATCAAGGCTGATTTCAGGTTCCTATTAACCCTTTTCACAAAGGATGCTTGTGGATAACAACTGGTGGTTGCTATGTGGGAAGCATCATGACTGAAAATTACATTTGATGTAAAGGTGAGAGCATTATCACTCACCAAAGCCCCTAGGGCACAGAAATTGGCAAAAAATTTCCTGGAGGTGCCGAACATTGATGGCCACGATTATTATCTTACTATGTATTAACAAAATAAACCCAAAAACAAGAAACAATTATCACTTTTGGTACAGGGCAGGGTCGTAAATCAATAACTAGCTTGTTCATCATACGGTACTTCCTTGTTGATTGCAACAGCCCCCCGCTTAATTCCCATATTGGCCTTAGTCATCTTACATTCCTCACTTTGTGCTACAAGCCTCTGGACATCAGTGTCCATACCTTTCCACAAAAGCTGTTCCCTAATTTTGAACCTCATCTTGTGGAAGGCAAGATGTTCTCCACAGAATGAAACCTGCTACCAGGCCCATTGGCACACAAACCTTGTGTTTATCATCATTATTTGTGTACAGACACAAAATTCCCCTTTCCAGGGTGTATCCCTCCAGCTTATCACCCTGCACCAGGTTATTCCTAAGATCACCTATCCTTCCATCTTCCTGTTGCTCATGCTTCAGATTGGAAAACAGAGCTGGTATTTCAGAAATGTCCACGGAGACAATGAGAGTTTCAGCTGCTTCATCCTGTAAGAGTTTTTTGTCAGCCTCCAGAAACATTCTGCTCCACTTGTATAACCCCCCACCCCTCCCCTAATATGAACCATCTCAGACTGAGATGCCAGTACACACACAGCTCAGTGTGTAATATGGCTGATCCTATGGGCTGATCTAGCACCCAACTCAGTGCCTGGTTATCAGTCTCCAGGTGGAACTTTTTATGTTCTAAGTAAAACATGAATTTTTCTAATGCAGTGAGGATGGCCAGAGCTTCCAACTCATACACTGAGTATCTGGCTTCAGCAGGAGATAATGCCCAGGATGTGTAGACAAACAGCAATCTCTCTCCATCACACTACTGAAGGAGAACCATCACAAGGTCTCTATGATGAAAGGAGGCTTAAAAGCAGCAATGACCAGTATCTGAGCATTAATCTGTTATTGCTTTAATGCATCAAAAACACCTGCTGTGAGTCACCCCAATTGAGCTTTCCAGTTTTTCTCCATAACTGGTTAAGATGGGCCACCATGTGATCGAAATTCGACATAAATTTCCTGAAGAAATTACCCATCCCAATAAACAGAGAAATACCTTTCTTGACACAAGGAACCTGGAATCTATAGATAGTCTGGGCACAGGCGTGATCAATCTGGATGCCTTTGGCTGATACTAAGTGTCCCAATGAGAAAATTTCCCTTCGAGCCAAGCTTACCTTTGAGGCTTAACTGTAAGTCCAGCATCTCTCAGACACCCCAACACTAGGCTCACATTGTTCAGGTGTTTATCAAAACTATTATTATACACAACCACATCATCCAAATAATTGTCCATGAACTTTAACTTCAGCTCCGATGATGAAGCCTAACAGGTGTGACAAAACAGTAGTGTCTGTGGCTAAACATAAAGGGACCCTGTTAAATTCAAACTGGTTAAAACCTGTACAAAATGCTGTTACTGGCTTGGACTTCTTGGTCAGTGGTATTTGACATTATGCCTGGTTACAATCCAGCACAGTAAAGAACATGACCCCCACAAACCAGGTAAAACATTTGTGTAGCTTGGACAGTGGTACAGATTCTGAAACCAGTTTCTTATTTAAGACCTGATGGTCCACCACAGGCCTATACCCCTCACCATTCAGCTAAGGGACCAAAAATATCAGAGCCACATATGGCAGCACTGATGGTCTAACCACACCATCATTCAGCAACTGTTTCACAATTGTGCGCAACTGTTCCATCTTAGGGCGTGAAAGTCTGTATAACATCGGGCAACAGATTCTGGTCAGTTAACTGGATCTCATATTTAGTCTTATTATTCATCTCCAATGAATGTCAAGACCTCAGGAAATTCATTCAATAGCTTCATCGATCATGAAGCACCCAACATGGGGAGATCCTCCACCTTGAACTTAGGCTCATTTGCAGCCATGCTGCACAACTTGGTGCCACAACCATGAGTCCAAAAGGTATACCTTTTCTCAGGATGAATTTTAAAATAAAAGCTTCCCCCTAAAATAATCAAGAATACACTGCATAGTTTCATAAAAATTGCAACAACAATAACATCTCTGTAGCTAAGCCCTTTACCACCAGGAACGTTACTGGCCATGTGAACTCATGAATATGTACTTTAAATTTGGCATGCCCCAACTTATTATGGTATCCTGGACACTGAATGGAAATTTTGGTTACCATGTTGCAAATCAGGGAACCCAGACACTTGGTGGTATCTATAATACCAGGTGTAGTCAACCAACAAGGTATTACCCCCAGAATCAAGCACAGCCTGCAGAGGTTCAGAACTGAGCTTGGTACACAAGTAGAGTGAACACAATTTACTCATTGCATGCACCCTATGACAGCCTAATGATGGAGACATGTGACCACATGGCCATGCCCTATTTTGTGGCTCAGATGCCTGTTGTGTGGCTGCCCATAGTCTCATGCAAAATGTCCATTTTCCACAATGAAAACACACTTCATACCAAATAACTTCTGTCTTAGTTCGGTCAATCGATCCTGCCCCACAAATTACTGCTCTAGTTTTCCTCTCCATACCAGCTAGTCACAGTTCCCACTACCAATTTATTCAAATCATCTAAAGACTGAGGTCTCAGAAAACAATATGCTAGAACAGTCTTCCAGCTACCTGTCTTCAAGACCACTGCCCACAGCATAGTTCTCAGAAATTTCAACACAGAGGACCAGGGTGGCTATTATGCACTGTCAGCATATTTGCCCAGTGTTTTTCATATGCTTCTACTCTAAATACATGATGGTCAATGAACTACTTCATCCTATGAATTCCTAAATGTTCCAAGCCATGGCAGCTCTTTCCCCACTATCGATAACTTTTATCTGGTTTCTCAGCAATGGGTGCAGGTCACTCCCTTGTGCAGTTATCACTGCCTCGCCTAGTCTTTAAAAGCTGCTGCTAGAACTGGGCCTAGAGAGACGCCACCAAAGAGCACAGCACACACAGTTGATAAGTATTATTTGAACAGTGTGTAGCTGAGGGCAGCAGCTGTGCTTGGAGCATTGGATACATGGTGCAGATCGATATGATATCTGGGGTGTCACTAACAGACACCACACTTGCTAGGTGGTAGCCTTTAAATTGGCCGCGGTCCATTAGTATACATCGGACGCGCGTGTCGCCACTATCAGTGATTGCAGACCGAGCGCTGCCACACGGCAGGTCTAGTCTAGAGAGACTCCCTAGCACTTGCCCCAGTTGTACAGCCAACTTTGCTAGCGATGGTTCACTGTCGACATATGCTCTCATTTGCAGAGATGACAGTTTAGCATAGCCTTCAGCTACATCATTTGCTATTAGCTAGCAAGGCGCCATATTCTGTTACTGTAATCACTATCTTCAAGAATGTATTCTGAACAGATAATATTGTGAATCATGTACCATCATGAGCAATGTTCAACATTAATGAATTAAAGTTAAGTATCAAACTAATTACGTCTGCTTTCTGAATTTTCATTCCTTGTCAAGTTCCAGACCTCATGTCAGTATAGATCTTCCCTCCTCACGCCAGCCTGTGTGAGCTAAAATGTGTGCATTTCGGCCTCCACACGTAACACGGTGTTGGCTCTTCTGCTAACACAAAAATATCTTTCCAGATCATTGTTCACTCTTCTTTGCCAAGACTGAGCAGAAGGCAAATGTCTGGTTTGCTTACATTATGCACAACTAGTTGTTCAGCTCTATACACTGATTTCCTGGACAGCATTTGTGTTTATGTTCATCAAGTCATCTACAACTAGCGTATTGCCCTGCCTGCTGTGTGTGATTTTGAAGTAACTTGTGTTAATCTACTAGTCAGTGTTCTCTCTCTTATAATTCGCCATGGTAATATTGTTATGGCCATGTAATGTGCCTAGTTGTCACACACATCTATATTAAGGGCTACACCCTACCTAGTTAAAAAAAAAAGTGTGTTTTCTTTACACAAGAGTATGAGCTGTTTTGAAATTTTAATATTTTTTTCATGATGTTAGAAGCTGGTGGGCTCTTTGGATCACTATTATCAAGCCCTTAAGAATGTTGTAAACACCAGTGAGTGGTAAGACCCTAGTGAGTTATTATTTACGAGGGTTGGAACTTAAATAGTGGCAACGATTTATTCACAACCGATGCAAAAGAGTTACACGTTTACACCTGTTACTTTCCTTCAAAGTAGTCACCAGCTTTGTGTAGAGCTCATTGCTGGCAATGTGGAAGATGTAATATACTGTTAGCAGAGCCTCTTCTGTTGATGGTGCGAATGGAGCAGTCTAAAATTATGGTGATTCTCACATGTGACTGGTTCATTTGATGGGACTGTGAACCTGTACCATCCACCATACTCCCCGGACTTAAGTTCTTGTGACTTTGATTTGATTCCAAAAATGAAGGAGCCACTTCGTGGCATTCGCTTCAGAACTGTTCCAGAGATTCAGCAGGCAACAGACTGCTCCATTCACACCATTGACAGAACAGGCTCTACTAACTGAATACTACATGTTTCACAACAGGCAACGGGTTCCACACAATGCTGCTGACTACTTTGAAGGACTGTAACAGGTGCAAACGTGCAACTCTCTTGTATGAGTTGTGAATAAATATTTGCCATTATTTAAGTTCCAACCCTCGTATATTCCGTTCTGGAAGGAAGGAAGGAAATAGTTCTCCGTTAGCGAGGCTTATTTCTTGGGACACATACATCTTATTGGAAAGGTTCTGTAGGTGTGATCATGGTAAAACTTTAACTTTACTTGAAACATAATCCAGTCAGACACCTATCTTTCTCGTTTATTAACAGCACTTACTTGGTTGTTGGGAGGAGCATTCCATGTCAGCGGTTTCTTGCCATGTGGGCCTGATTTACTTGCAGTTGTGTGCATAACTCTCAAGCATTTCCTAGCATGGCTTGCTATTTGTTCACAGTCTATGCTCAAGTTGAGATATTTTCCGATAACTGACTTGCACTTCAAAAAAAAAAATTTTGTTGTTAGTCAAGAGGGCTATCATTAACAGGCTTTGCAGAACAAATTTTCACTTTAATATTTAATACATATTGTATCTTTGTTCTAAGTTTTATTCTAACTTTTTTGTTGTAAAACTTTTGGGCAATCCCAAATCCTTTGTTAATATTTATCTATTGGGGTCTGCCTAATATCTTGGATTTAATCTATCTTTATCTAGAACTGCTTTAATTATTTTAATTGGATGGTTTACTCAAAATTGTTTAGTTTTAATTTTTTTTTAAAAGTCCAATATTGTTAGGTATTATTTCTTGAATTTTTGAGGTTATTATAATAATAATAATAATAATAATAATAATAATTATTATTATTATTATTATTATTATTATTATTATTATTATTATTATTATTATTCTTTCTTTTCTCAGACGTTATATCTGGTCAAAAATGGAAAGTGACACGGACCTTGATCAAGCGTGACTTCCTTTTAACTGTACGGCATATGTTACATAGCATTTAGGAACTTTCAGGTAATTGAACATGTATCAATACCGAGGGCTGCTATATATATTTCTGGCGTAGGCAACACTAAGTGTTGCCAGGTGCAATCTGACATTTCCATTGGAGAGTTTGACATTTTTTAGCATAAATGTACTCAGAACTTTTTGACTTAACGACAATTTTTTTTTCTTTTACAGGGACTTGAAGAAATCAATTTGGCACAAAAATGGAATTAACTCGTGAACATTTTCGTGCGATCATTTTTCACAACTTTCGACGTGGATTATCACGACAAGAGTGCATCGATGAACTTAAATCTTTGTATGGCGACGAAGCACCATCCTACAGCACTGTGAAAAACTGGTACAACGAATTCAATCGTGGCCGACGCTCGCTCAAAGACGAATTCCGTGAAGTTCGTCCAAAAACAGCCGTTGTGCCAGAAAACATCGATGCCGTACGTGAACTGATAATGCAAGACCGTCATGTGACATACCGTGAGATAGAGGCATGCCTAGGCATTTCTCCCATCAGCATACATTCGATATTGCATGAACACCTGGCCGTAAAAAAGGTTTGTTCTCGTTGGGTCCCGCACCATTTGACAATCGCTCAAAAGAAAGCTCGTGTGGATTGGTGTAAAGAAATGCTGAAAAAATACGATCGCGGTGCTTCAAAAGACGTTTATAAGATCGTCACAGGTGACGAATCATGGATCTATGCGTATGAGCCCGAAACAAAACAGCAATCGACCGTGTGGGTCTTCCAAGACGAGCCAAATCCAACGAAAGTTGTTCGTGGAAGAAGCTCTTCGAAGCAAATGGTCGCCTGTTTCTTCGGCAAAACTGGTCATGTGGCGACTGTTCCGCTTGAGCAACGTAGGACGGTCAATTCTGAGTGGTACACCACCATTTGTTTGCCTGAAGTCTTCGGAGAAATTCGAAAAATGAACAAGAGAAGACGAATCATTGTGCACCATGACAATGCGAGCTGTCACACATCGGCTCAAACCAGCGCCTTTTTGACCGGCCAAAACGTCGAAGTGATGGGTCATCCGCCGTACAGCCCTGACTTCGCACACAATGACTTCTTTTTATTCCCACACATCAAGAAAAAAATGCGTGGTCAACGATTTTCGTCGCCAGAAGGTGCTGTTGCAGCATTCAAAAACCATGTTTTGGAGGTGTCTCAATCGGAGTGGAAAAAGTGCTTCGAAAATTGGTTTGAGCGCATGCAAAAGTGTATAAATCTTGATGGAGAATATTTTGAAAAACAATAAACCATTTTCGTTGATAAATATTCGTATTTTCATTATTAGGCCAGAAATATATATAGCAGCCCTCGTAATTACAAATTTCTGTAGTTGTATATATACGTTTGGCTGCAGCTGTATTGAATTGATGCAGTGGTGGATATTGTGTGGTATGACTCCTGTAGTTGATAGTATAATTGGTATGGTGTCAACTTTATCCTGATGCCACATGTCTTTGAGTTCCTCAGCCAGTTGGATGTATTTTACAATTTTTTTCTCCTATTTTCTTCTGTATATTTGTTGTATTGGGTATGGATATTTCGATTAGTTGTGTTAATTTCTTCTTTTTATTGGTGATTGTGATGTCAGGTTTGTTATGTGGTGTTGTTTTATCTGTTATAATGGTTCTGTTCCAGTATAATTTGTATTCATCATTCTCCAGTACATTTTGTGGTGCATACTTGTATGTGGGGGACGTGTTGTTTTATTAGTTTATGTTGTATGGCAAGTTGTTGATGTATTATTTTTCCTACATTGTCATGTCTTCTGGGGTATTCTGTATTTGCTAGTATTGTACATTCGCTTGTGTTGTGATCTACTATTTCTATTTGTTGTTTGCAAAGTCTGCATATTTCTGTTGTGGTATTGGGATCTTTAATAACATGCTTGCTGTAATATCTGGTGTTTATTGTTTGATCCTGTATTGTAATCATGAATTCTTCCACCTCACTGTATATATTGCCTTTTCTTAGCCATGTGTTGGATGCGTCTTGATCGATGTGTGGCTGTGTTAGATGATACGGGTGCTTGCCATGTAGTGTTTTCTTTTTCCAATTTACTTTCTTCATATCTGTTGATGTTATGTGATCTAAAGGGTTGTAGAAGTGGTTATGAAATTGCAACGGTGTAGCAGATGTATTTATATGAGTGATTGCTTTGTGTATTTGGCTAGTTTCTGCTCGTTCTATAACGAATTTTCTTAAATTGTCTACCTGTCCATAATGTAGGTTTTTTATGTTGATAAATCCCATTCCTCCTTCCTTTCTGCTTAATGTAAATCTTTCTGTTGCTGAATGTATGTGATGTATTCTATATTTGTGGCATTGTGATCATGTAAGTGTATTTAGCGCTTCTAGGTCTGTGTTACTCCATTTCACTACTCCAAATGAATAGGTCAATATTGGTATAGCATATGTATTTATAGCTTTTGTCTTGTTTCTTGCTGTCAATTCTGTTTTCAGTATTTTTGTTAGTCTCTGTCTATATTTTGCTTTTAGTTCTTCTTTAATATTTGTATTATCTATTCCTATTTTTTGTCTGTACCCTAGATATTTATAGGCATCTGTTTTATCCATTGCTTCTATGCAGTTGCTGCGGTTATCCAACATGTAATGTTCTTGTTTAGTGTGTTTTCCCTTGACTATGCTATTTTTCTTACATTTGTCTGTTCCAAAAGCCACATTTATATCATTGCTGAATACTTCTGTTATCTTTAGTAATTGGTTGAGTTGTTGATTTGTTGCTGCCAGTAGTTTTAGATCATCCATGTATAGCGAATGTGTGCTTTTGTGTTGGTATGTTCCAGTAATATTGTATCCATAATATGTATTATTTGGCATGCTGGATAGTGGATTCAGAGCAAGGCAGAACCAGAAAGGACTCAATGAGTGTCCTTGGTATATTCCACGCTTAATCTGTATTGGCTGTGATGTGATATTATTTGAATTTGTTTGGATATTAAGTGTTGTTTTCCAATTTTTCATTACTATGTTTAGGAACTGTATCAATTTAGGCTCTACTTTGTATACTTCTTATATCTGTAGTAACCATGAGTGGGGTACACTATCAAAAGCTTTTTGGTAATCAATGTATGCATAGTGTAGCGACCTTAGTTTAGTTTTAGCTTGATATGTCACCTCTGCATCTATTATCAGTCGCTCTTTACATTCTCACGCTCCTTTGCAACAGCATTTTTGTTCTTCATTTATAATTTTCTTCTGTGTTGTATGTGTCATTAATTTCTGTGTAATGACTGAAGTTAATATTCTGTATATTGTTGGTAGGCATGTTATGGGGCGATATTTTGCTGGGTTTGCTGTGTCTGCTTGATCTTTAGGTTTCAGATAAGTTATTCCATGTGTAAGTGTATCATGGAATGTGTATGGGTCTGCAATGTAACTGTTAAATAATTTAATTAGATGTGAATGTGTTGAGGTGAACTTCCTTAGCCAGAAATTTGCTATTTTATCTTTTCCAGGGGCTTTCCAATTGTGCGTAGAATTAATTGCTCAGGTGACTTCATGTCGCAAAATTATCACTTCAGGCATTTGTGGTATCATCTCGTATGTGTCTGTTTCTGCTTGTATCCACCGTGCATACCTGTTATGTTGTACCGGGTTTGACCATATGTTGCTCCAGAAGTGTTCCATGTCTGTTATGTTTGGTGGATTGTCTGTTTTAATGTGTGTTATCTATTGTCTGGTAAAATTTCTTTTGGTTTGTGTTGAATGTTTGGTTTTGTTTCCTTCTATTTTCACTCTATTTGTATCTTATAAGTCGTTTGGCCAGTGCTTGTAATTTCTGCTTCTTTTCATCTAATTGCTCTATCGCTTCTTGTTGTGAGATTTTACCTAACCTTTTTCGTTTTTTGTCTGATATTTCATTTCTTATAAATTGTGTTAGCTGTCCGATGTCTTTTCTCAGTTTTTCTATTCTGATCTGTAGCCTGTGTTGCCATGCTGGTTTTGTGGGTTTCTTCTGTGTGTTGGTTTGTTCTGATCTCTGCCTAGTGTGTATATTTAGCGTAGTGAGTGCTCCTATATAAACCAGTAGTTGTAACTCTTCTATAGTTGTATTTTCATTTATTTTGTTGTGCATGATTGTGTTGATAGTTGTTATTGTTGTTTCGACTTGTGGGTTATTTGGTGGTCTATGCAAGAATGGTCTAATGTCGGTATTTGTGTCTTTGTATTCTATATATGTTAGCTGAAATTTTTCTTCTATATCTAACGTGTGTCAGTTCATGTTCTATTTGTGCTTGCTCTGGTGGCCGCCTTAAGATGTCATTTTCCTCTGATGGTTTAATTGATTATTATTATTATTATTATTATTATTATTATTATTATTGTTACTGTAATACAAAGAGTGTCTCATTCGTCATTTTGATTGCCTTTATCTCTGTAATGACTAATTAATTTTAATTTTCCTTCCTGTTTTTCAAAGGAGACCTGTTCTTACTAAAATAATAAAAATAAATGTTATTGTCCAAGCATAAATGGTTTTAGGTAAAGAGGCCTAATCCTTCCATATCATTTCCCTGATCCTGGTAGTTCCCAGTTTCATATTCCAATGTCATTTTCTTACAAAACTCACTTAACATCTCACACATTTGCAAGATTTACAAAATTATTCTGCCATGTCAACCACCCTTTAATGGGAAAATAACCTGAGAAATTACATTACAAAAAAAACTGGCAAACCTGAGCTTGTTCTTGTAATTTAATCATGAACCATAATAATTGGCACTTTCGTTTGATGCCTTCCACTGATAGCCCCTGCATACCCTGCACGACAGTAGTTAAGAGGTTAGATAACTTACAGAATTCCAGAATGAGATTTTTGCTCTGCAGCAGAGTGTGTGCTGATATGAAACTTCTTAGCAGATTAAAACTGTGTGCCAGACCAAGACTCAAACTCGGAACCATTGCCTTTTGTGGCAAGTGCTCTACCATCTGAGCTACCTAAGCATGACTCATGACCCATCCTCACAGCTTCAGTTCTGCCAGTACCTCATCTCCTATCTTCCAAACTTCACAGAAGCTCTTCTGTGAACCTTGCAGAACTAGCATTCCTGGAAAAAAGGATACTGCAGACATGGCTTAGCCACAACCTGGGGGATGTTTTCAGAATGAGATTTTCACTCTGCAGCAGAGTGTGCACTGATATGAAACTCCCTGACAGACTAAAACTGTGTGTTGGACCAAGACTCGAACTTGGGACCTGGGCCGGACCGAGACTCGAACTCAGGACCTCAGGTCTCGAATTCGAGTATCAGTCTGGCACACAGTTTTAATCTGCCAGGAAATTTCAACTTACAGAATTATTCACTAGGATCAAATCTCTATTTCACGTTGCTATGGCCCACCTGTCCTGCAACATCCTCATGCTGCCAACCAAGGAAAGACACTTGCTGTTGATAATACTTCCTCTTGCAACATTTGAATTCTGAGGATCATTATTAATTAAAACGACATCCCACAGCCTATTAGCTAGAAGGACTAACACAGCTTGTAGCCAGAAAATTTGTTTACTGGAGGGAAATGTGCTTCTAAATGAAGCAACATCTTCCTGCACATCGGTGAGCAGTGTACTAAATGCAGAGAATACCAAAGTTACCTCTCCAGTACATCATGTGGTGCTGTTAATGATATGCTCAAGGCAGCCCACAACTATTGGCACAACTTGGTGACACTGCTCTTCTCAGCCTGCTGTCTAATTCATAATTTGTATTGGAAGCTCTCTTTCCTTAAATAAGTCAAGGGCATCACATTTCTTGCTCCCCTGATCTACACTCTGAAACAGTGCAAGCTTACAGTAGGAAAGATACTTAGACACTATGACAGTGTATCAGTTACAGTAAACTACTTGCCTACTACCAGTGTGCACAATCTCTGCCCACTTGACAGATAACCCCTTATCTGCTGCAATTGAAATGTGATAATAGGACATGGGGGTCAGGGAGTTGAAACCACTGATGCTGTTGAAGCCAACACAATGGCAAATTTTATTTCTCACAGCAATTATTGTGTACATGCAAGCAATAATTACTCTTGACCATGTAAAGGTGAAACAGCATGTATCTGAGAGAAAATGAAAGTCATAATCAACTTTAAAGCCTTACACACTGGTATAAATACACACATATAAATTAATTAATTAATTAATCCTTTCTGATAAAGTGACCCTATAATCATCAGTTACTTAATGGGGCCAATACCAAATTTGTTTATTAAAAACTTTACACATGGGTCAAAGGAATAGTATGTAGCTCTGTGGTACATTTCCTTTTGGAGGTAATGTACTAATAAAACACAGGATATGCCTTGCATCCCTACCAGGTCCAACATATGCATCTCCATGTCATGGCCCTTACACAATGGGTACACTCGGTGTACAAAGCAAAGAAATTCAGAGGTGAAAAAGTTAGCTCCCAATGCTTTAAAATGGGGACTCACCAGCTAAGGGAGCCAACCCAAAAGGAAACACTGGCATTCCAGGATTACTGGGAGTTAGCATTGGGCTGACAGTGCAACCTGTAAAAATCAAATGTTCCCAAATCTAATGAAGAAATAGCCAGCCTCACCTGTTTACAATGAACTAGCAAGCATCGAAAGAACTTGAGACAAGAATCATGGAATGTTCTAACACTCTATCAAAGTGGTGCTTTAATTAAATTACTTCATCAGCTAGATGAGTACTGACTGGATATTACAGCTATTCAAGATCTGAGATGCTTAGGTGAGGGACTGATAGAGAAGAAGGATCACATTTTTTTATACCTGCCAAAAGGAATATCAAATGTTTGGCACTGGTTTTATCGTAAATAAGAGGGAAAAACATTTTTTTTTTATGGAATTCCTGATGAAATGGCGCAGATTGTGCAAACTCAGAATCAAAGGAAAATTTTTCAACCATAGCCTTACATGTGCTCATGCCCCAACTGAAGAGAAAAGTGAAGAAGAGAAGATTGCTTCTCATGATGAGTTAGATCAAGTATACACTGGGTATCTCAGGCGAGACAGTAAGATAATTTTTGGAGACAGGAATGTTAAAATACGAAAAAAAGAGGAATATCAGTCTCATACTGGAAAATATAGTCTACATGATAACTCAGATGGCAATAGGATCAGACTTTTACACTCCCCTCCCCCCCCCCCCCCCCCTTCTTCAAGAAATATAGTAATCGTCAGTAGAACTTTTAACTGCAAAGGTGTACATGAAATGATGTGGATCCTCCAGATGGAAATACTTGTAACCAAATTGACCACCTCTTAATAGCTGCAAGACATCTGTCCAATTTAATGGATTTTAGGAGATATAGGAGTGCTAATGTCATCTCTGACCATTACCTTGTAATAGCAAAGACCAGAAGTCAAATATCTAATGCAAGGAAGGTATGCGGGTCTTGTGCAAGAAAGTTCCATATTGTTAAGCTCAAGGAGCTTGAGTCTGCACAAAGATCCTCTGACTTACTCAAGGAAGACCTGGCACACTTTCCCAAAAGTGAGAGTATCAACAAAGTATGGTAGAACCTAAAAGACACCCTTACAAAAGCCGCTGTTGATGATCTAAGAAGAACAGATCAGGCCATGCACAAGGGTTGGTTTGACAAAGAGCGTACAGTAGTAAAGGAATTAAAAATGAAACTTTCAACAGGTATACCATAAGCGAAGATCTGTAGAAGATTGTAGAATAGCCATAAGAGAAGAAAAAAACAGCATAAAAAAGGAGAGAAAATTAAAGGAGAGAACTGCACGAAATGGAACAGCTGAAAGGGAAGTATGACGTGAGAGCTTTTTCTCAGGGGCTGAATGGATTTCCAGTCAAGGACAAATTTATGTAGAAATACAGGTGGTTCCGTTCTGAGTAGCGATGAATCCGTATGTAGAAGATTGGCTCAACACTTTGATGAACTCTTGAATAATGGTACAGTTGAGGATCAAGGAATCTTACCCTCTGTAAATACAAGGAACTCAGAAAGAAAGGAACCAGTGCCAACTGCTGAGGAAGTAGAGGCAGTCACCAAGAAGCTGAAGAATAATAAGGCTCCAGGTATGGATCTAACACACACAAAACTCACTAAAAATGCAGAAAAAGAATCTTTCAAACGTTTTCACAAGCTTGTAATTAATGGTAGATGGGTAGATGAATGTATCCCTGACGATTGGAACATAAGAACCATATGCCCAGTACAAAAGAAATGCAATATTTTGGTTTGCTTTAACTGCAGAGAAATTTGCCTGCAACCTACAGCATACAAAATATTCTCCAACATCCTTTTCAATAGGCTTACAGCACATGTTGAAAATGCTGTTAGTAACTATGAATGTGGGTTTCCTCAAGGAAGATCTACTGTTGATCAGATCTTCATGATACAGTAAAAATAAATAAATAAATAAATAAAGGCAAAGAATTTGGGACTGATACACATTACCTCTTTATAGACTTCAGACCAGCCTACAGCAGTACTGACAGAAAGAAGCTGTATACAGCAATGGAAGAGTTAAACATTACATAAAGCTACTATGAAAAACGTCTGGAGTCAAATTAAAACACCGAAGTGCCATATCCACAAAAAATGGAGTAAGACAGAAAGATGCACTAACACACCTTCTGTTTAAAGCCAAGAGCAATGAAAGCAGCCTTTACAAGTCATGAAAGAGCTGCTAGAAAGATGAACCAACACATAAATGAATGGAAAACTAAGTACATGCCTTTAACTGAGAAAGATTATACAGGTCTGCAACATAAAAATTGTTTCAAATTTATTAAGTGATTTTTATAGTGTTTCCAACACTGATTTTGGAAAAAAATAATGAAAAAATTTCATCGTGTACAGTTATTTCACAAACTGATTGTCTAGTTTTAGTTTTTTCTGATATTTCAGCACTCTAGTAAGTTTGAATTTTGGTTTTTAGGATCTCCATAAACTGTTATTTAGGCATTTTTATACTATATATAAGTAACATAAAGAGTAATTAGGAGAAACCAGCAGTATTTTCATGTCAGTACCTGTCTGACACTCTGCCCCTTCCCCTGTCATCACCAAGCAGTGAGCTTCAGCTATTGTCCTTCAGTTCACAATACCTCTTCACACTGTGCTGTTCACATGTTGTTGTTACAAGTGCTTTAAAGTAGTGACTGTCTTCATGTGTTGTGAAGTTGTTTTATGGACAATGACGACCAGAGGATGTATAAACTCCCCAGATTGCTTCTGCTACATGTGTGGTAACGATGACCATTAAAAAGCAACAAAGAAACATTTCCAATTTTGTTGAAAAAGTATGCTTCGCCTATTTTGATATAAAGTTAGGTGATCAAGATAAGCCTTAGGCCCCACACAAAGTTTGTTCAATGTGTGTTGAAGAAATGAGGTAATGGTTTCAATGTAAAAAATCAGTCCTTGTGTTTTGGAATACCAACAGTTTGGAGGGAGCCCAAAAATCATAGTGATGACTGCTATTTTTGTTCTTGCAATGTACAAGATTTCAATTTGAAAAACAAATTGGATATTGCTTACCCTAACATTCAATCAGCCATTTGCCCTGTTCCTCATGGAGCTGAAGTACCAATACCCACTCCTCCAGATTCTTTGGATGATATAAATGATCACAAGCTATTGGCTCAGCAAGGTGATAGTGAAGAAGACAGAGATGTCTAGGATCCTGGCACAACTGATCCCATTCCATTCTCACAATCTGAACTGAACAATTTAGTTAGAGACCTAGGCCTTTCTAAAGTGTCGGCAGAGGTTTTAGGATCTAGATTGAAAGATAAACATATGTTGGCTCTGGGTACATCCTTTTCTTGGTATCGATAGAGGGAAGAGGAGTTTGTATCTTTCTTCTCTCAAGAAGGTGACCTTGTGTTTTACAGTGATGTTCCTGGACTTATGGCACATTTTAAAATAGAATATACTTCTGATGAGTGGAGACTTTTTATTGATTCTTGAAAAAGAAGCTTTAAAGCAGTACTTCTACACAATGGCAATAAGTATGCTTTTATACCAGTTGAATACTCAGTTCACTTAAAAGAATGTTGCGAAAACCTTGAACTGGTTTTAAGCAAACTCTTGCTATTCAGACGACAAATGGACACTGTGGTGATTTAAAAGTGATTTCCATGCTGCTTGGTCAACAAAGTGGCTACTCGTACAAAGTTCCCTTGCTTTCTCTGTGAATGGCGCAGTAGGGACAGAAAGATACATAACATAAAAAAAGCTCGGCCCTTGAGAAAAACCTTACAGGTAGGAGTTAAAAGTGTTGAGAGGAAAAGTCTTAAGGATCCCAAAAAGGTGTTACTTCCACCACTTCACATTAAGTTGGAGCTGATGAAACAATTTGTTAAGGCATTGCCAAAAGAAGGGGAGTGTCTCAGATACCTTTGTGGACAGTTTCCTGGTTTATCCGAGGCAAAGCTAAAGGAAGGAATCTTTCTTGGACCAGGCATTAGAAAACTAATGACAGATTCCAACTTTCTGGACAAAATGGAAACAAAAGAAAAAGAAGCTTGGGCATCTTTTAAATTAGGAAACAAAAGAGATCCAAACTACAAGACAATTGTCACAGACATGCTCGACAACTTTAAGAAACTGGGCTGTAACATGAGCATTGTAGTTCATTTTCTCCTCTCACATCATGACTACTTCCCTGCAAACCTTGTTAATGTAAGTGAAGAGCAGGGTGAAAGATTCCATCAAGACATCACAGGAATGGAAAGAAGATATCAAGGAAGATGGAATGTCAATATGATAGCGGACTGCTGCTGGATGATAAAAAGAGATGATCCTCAAAAAGTCCACAGCAGGAAAAGCCATAGAAGAAGCTTCAGCAGAAAGTGAAAGAATTATTATAAGGACTTATGAGCTTAAAGAAAAATGGAAGTGTACTGTTCATGTAGTTTAGAACATGATTTATAAATAAAATAAAATTTTATAACGTTGATAAAAATGTGATAAATTGCTTAAAGTTTGTTATTATACCCAAAAATACTCTCTTTTTTGTGAGAAAACATGATGTGATAGAAAAAATAGATTGCGTTTTTGAAATCAGCGCTGAAAAGTACATAAAAGTCAGTTATCAAATTTCAAACAACTTTCAAAAAATATTTTTCTGCAGACCTGTGTTATCTATATGAGCCATCACCCATAAAATTGTATCATGTAAGTTTGATGTCATGTGTAGTTTCACTTGCCTTGGATGTGAAGAAAACTGTAAGAAATGTCAGTGCTGAGATCCAAATACAAATAATGCCCAGCAGCAAGTGCTACCATGGCCTTAGAAAAAATTTGAAATCTAATTTGCTGTTCAGGAAAACTAAAGTTTGTATAAAGTTTTAGTAAGGCCGGTGCTAACATACGATGCTGAAACATGCCTATTAACAAAATTTGATGAAAGGCAATTGGACATATTTGGAAGAAAGATCTTGAGACAGATTTTTGAGGCAGTGGAAACAAATAGTGTCTGGAAGAGGAAAATCAACTATGAATTACATAATGTGTATAATGAACCCGACACTGTCAGCTCCTTTAAGATAAGAAGCTGGAATGGGATGAACATGTATTGAGAGCAAACAACAGAATCATTATGAAGGCATTCAGTGCAGTACCTGTATGGACCTGGAAAATGGGAATAACAATGCTAAATTGGAAATAAGGAATCAGAGATGACATATGGGAAATTGGAATTCAAAGTTGTAGGAGTTTGGCACCAAACAGGGAAGAAAGGAATGATCTTATACAGAAAAGTAAGGCTCACAGTGGTCTGTTGTGCCAATGATGTGAAATCTTCACACAGCTGCAATATGTTCAACATCCAAAGCTTAATCTTCAGGTTCAAAATGCAAAAATTGCAAGCATTACCTAAAAAAATACCAACATGAAGAGAACCACTTGTAACATCTCATGAACAATGAAGATGAATCCTTAAACAATGTAAAAAAAAGGAATACAACAACATGAAGTACATATCAGGTCACCAACAGGACAATACTACTGAGAATCAGGTAGCCCAGCTTACGCATATACTAGGTGCCACTGTACAAAGAAGCCCCACAGAACTGGTATGTAACAAGAAGAAAACATGCTTTTTAAAACTGAGAAACACCAATCAGTTTATAGGTTGATAAAACCCTAAAACGCACGAGACTAAAGCACATACATATTGCCCCCAAAACCTTGTCTTTTAACCAACAGGTTAGTCTTTTAGAGCACAGTGAAAATTACTGCACAGTTACAGTTGCTAATGGCTGGCACTTTGCCCTTGCCCTAATAAGAATATTAATTACAAGAGCACAGCTACTGAGTGCATGAAAAGAATTGCTGCGCAATTAACTTCACATGGTGAGTGCCTTGCCTTTAGAAAACATGAGCATTGATCACCCCCAAAACACGTTCCCTTAATGACACAGAAGACGGTCTACTTAAATTGATTACCAGCAAACAGCTTGCTTTATGTCTACCATAAACATTCTGGGAGAAAAGTAACACAGTGTTCAGTGACCTTGCGAGAAATGCTGCATCATTAAGAAGTTAGGGAACAATGCCACTGAATGGACATCATGAAACAACGGCCTTTAGAATGAGCCACAATAGTTTGCAACTCCAGCATAATATGCTGTAACTATCAGCAAGGATGGAATGATGGCAACATCATTTAGCATAATGGCATAACCATACATCACTGATGACCAGCTGCCACACCACCAAGAAATTTGGAGCATAATTTAACAAGGATGTGCACCATTTCTAAAACTGAAGTCCATATGTGCCGGCGCACCTGTACAGGAGAAACAGGGACTAGACAGGTGCACACACACACACACACACACACACACACACACACACACACACACACACACACTTGCTTGATTGTGCCCAGACACACCGCTGTTGGTGACAGTCCTTGTGTATTAGTTAGTTAGTTGGTTGCGTGTTCCTCTATCATGTCTTCCCTCATACACTGAACAACAAGCTGCTCTTCACACATTTCCCCATCCTGCCCAGACTTCAGGTGTGGTCCCTACACTAGTGTCTTGGTCCATAGCAGCACTCTCCCCACCCAGTGCATATGCCGGCCCTTTAATTTCCTTACTCACATGCAAGATACCCTCCCATCGTGAAACCTGGAACTTGGCACTGCATGAAGAGACGTTCTGAGTGTGTCAATACAGTGGTATCAATGTAGATAAACACAAAAGTTATTACTCTTACAGTCAATGCTTGTAAAATGCTGACCAAAATGATATACAGAAAGACAGAAATTAATATTTAAGACATCCTGGGGAAAGATCAATTTGCTTTATGTAAAAGGTACCAGAGAAGCAATTCTGGCATAGTCAACGTTATGGAAAACAGCTTAGGTGGAAAAATCAGGAAACCTTATCATCTGTGGACTAACAAAAAAACCTTTGACAATATAAGGTGGAATAAGATTTTCAAAATAATTGTGGGCTTAGTGAGCAGAGACAGATGCATAATCTACAGCATAATAGAAGTCAAAAGTGAAGAAAGACAGGTTTATGTGAGGGAGAGTATAAACGAAGTGAATGAGCAATATATTTAGTGCAGAACATGACTTTAGGACGAAAATAGCAAAGACAATGGGACAGCTCGCTCACAGGTGCTGACTCCATGGGGCCTTAGGGGGCCTGAGCCCCCTCAAAAATTGGTTTTTTTTTGGGGGGGGGGGGGAGGCAGAGACCCCCTATAATTCAAGAAAATTATTAGTTACATTATGCTTTGTAAAATCACAAAATTATGTTGGAATTTTTTTACTTTCCTTGTTTGATTCTAGTTCCCTTTAAAATACATTTAGCAATGAGTTACAACAGATAATTGTTATGGTAGTAACCAGGTTAACTGAAAACGAGTGATGTGAATTATGATAGTGTTACGGCGCTGTGGGCACACTTAGAATTTGTCCCGGTGCGCAAACCTTCAGGTAAATTCTGGTGCAGGAGGGCGAGTGCTGCAGCCGCCTTGATGCTCCGAGGCATTATAGCACAGTGGCTATAGAAAACCCAGTCATTCAGTGTGGATAGTTTCATTCAGTGCATGCTGCAGATATCTTTAGTGTTCCGACTTTAGTGTCTAGTAGACTATTTTATAAGACTATATTTTATTTGTTTACTTTAGTCTCTTAGTGTACTGTAAATTAAGTTTGTAATGGATAAATTAGTTCCAAAAATGTGTGCTTGGAAGTTGATGATACTGCCAGTCAACCTCCAACAATTATTGTGTCAATTGCTTTGTCATCTTCAGGTGAGAACCATTCACAGCCGAAACCTGGACAATCCAGAAGGGAAGATCATTTCGGAAGTCTTGGTTGATCAAATATACATGGCTAGAATATGAAGCATCTTCCAAAAAAAGTTTCTTGCAAAACCTGCAAAGAGGCAGATGCTAAAAATCTATTACAACTTTCTTCTTAAAAAGAAGATGCATTTACATACATAGGGTTTTCTAACTGGAAAAAGGGTTTGGAAAAATTCCATCTTCATGAAACTACATTTAAGCATAAGGAAAGGTGTTTTGAAACTAAATTCTATCACTAACCTAAGTGTGGCCTCCCAACTGAATGAACAGTTAGATAGTGATATGAAATAAGGCCATTTAGCTCTTGAGCCAAATTTTACTACTGTGAAATTTCTATGCTGATAACGACTAGCAATTAGAAGGCATGAAAATGTAAACTCAAATTTTTTTTCAGCTGTTCGAACTCCGAAAGGATGATTAACTGAGTTTAAAGATTGGTTAGGGCATTCTGGGCATAAGTGGACATCCCACAATATTCAAAACGAGATCATTGATCTACTAGGAAAGTCTGCATTGGGAAAGGTATTGGCTACAATCAAGAAGTTTGAACATTTTTATATTATATTAAAAACAAAGATTCCAAGACTTACCAAGCGGGAAAGCGCCGGTAGATAGGCACAATGAATAAAACACAAACACACACACAGAATTTGAGCTTTTGCAACTGGCGGCTGCTTCGTCAGGAAAGAGGGAAGGAAAAGGAAAGATGAAAGGATGTGGGTTTTAAGGGAGAGGGTAAGGAGTCGTTCCAATCCTGGGAGCGGAAAGACTTACCTTAGGGGGAAAAAAAGGATAGGTATATGCTTGCGCGCGCGCACACACACACACACACACACACAC